>NC_139029.1:57951645-58551645 GCF_964662115.1 Mustela nivalis
TCTCCATTAAAAATGGAATTCAAAATCAAAAATTTATGATAAACTCTTTTTAACTAGGAATAAAGACTAGAATATATTGAATAATAGAAATAGAAAATTCCTTAGCCTTATAAAAGGTGACTATAGAAAACCTCAATTAACATCACACTTATTGAGGAAATACAGAATACATAAAGTTAAAAATCATGCTGCTACTTTTATTACTTATCCCATTAAAAGAAAGCAATTGGAATTTATAAGGATTAGAAAGAGAGAAACAAAAAACCACACTTGCAAATAAAATGACTCTAAATATAGAAAATTCTAATTACTATACCAACTATCACAGTTAGTAAGAGAGCAAAATCCTGGAAACAAATTAGACACAATTCTTTATGTAATTAATCAAAATTAATACTTTTAGAAAGTAACTTAGACTAGTTGCCAAATATTAGGTACCTTGAAATAAATGTTAAAAATCTATGCAAGGCCTTTCTGTGAAAAAGAGATGATAAATCATACTATGTTATACACCTGCTTGAAATTCTTCCATAGCTTCCTTTTACACTTATATACAAAATATAATTGTGATGAGAATCCTAAGGGTTCCTTCATATCTAATTCCCTCCATCTAACTTATTTCTCATTCAGTTCTTTCTCTTGATCACTTTACTCCAGCTACACCGATAATTTCTAATTCTCTAATTATGCCCAGCAAGTTTCTCCCCTTGGACATCCATATTTATGCCATTTACTTGCCTGAAAAGATCCTTTCTGTGGCTATATCACCTTCTCATCTTTAGATATCAGCTGAAATGCTCCTTCTTTAAGCATTCTTCCTTGATTTCCCTTTCTGAAACAGGTAACCTCTGTTACATTGTTTTATCTTATAACAGCTTCTGCTCCTTCATAGAATGCAACCCAACTTGCATTCCTTTATTATTTATTATACTCCTCTTTAAAATTTTATTTATTTATTTTTATTTATTTATTTATTTATTTATTTATTTATTTATTATGCTCCTTTTTTATTATATTCCTTTATTCCTTTATTAATTTATTGTTGGTTGTACCTACTATTACAACATGATTTCCATGAAGAGAACATCGGTGTTTTATGCACTGCTATCGTGCTTGAACCTAGTAAGCATTCAACAAATATTACGTAGAATAATTATGTGAGACTAAAGAATACTATACCCCAGGTTTGGGAGTGCTTTGTAAACACTAATAATAATGCTGAATTTCCCCCCATTTGGGCATTGTTTCTTCCATACAACTTCTTTAGAAATGCAGGATATGATAATTCCTTCATCACTGTGTAATACCATGAAATTCCTAGAAAACTACACCTAAATCCACCACTAATTCTAACCAGATACTTACTGTTAAATTTTTTTACATTTTCAGAGTATTCCAAATCATCTGGAACTTACTTATCTTATAATTAGAAGTTTGTCCCTCTAGACCATCTTCACCCAATTTCCCCACTCCTCACCACCACCCGCCTCAACAACCAATTTGATCTGTTTCTTTGAGTTTATTTGCTTAGAGTCCACACAGCAGTGGAACCATACAGTTTATGTATTTCTCTGTCTGAGTTATAAGACATAAACCATACAGTTTATAAGACATATAAGAGTTATAAGACACAACCGTATGTCTTATATGTACCATACAGTTTATGTCTTTCTAATGTCTGAGTTATTTCACTTAGTATGTATGCCCTCAAGGTCCTTCATTTTGTTGCAAATAGCAGAATATTTCCTTTCCTTCCTTTTTTTAAATTAATGAATAGTATTTCATTTTATGTGTGTATGTATTTTCTTTATACATTCATCTGTCAATAAGCAATTAGGTCATTTCCACAGCATGGTTATTGGAAAGAATGCAGAAATGAACGTGGGGGTGCAGATACCTCTCAGGGATACTGATTTCATTTCCTTCAGCTATATACTGAGAAGTAGATTGTCGTGGAAACTCAGGTTTAAAGATGATCTTGAATATACATTTGTTTGATAAAGATACTAACTTTGCTTGGGAAGTATGTTTATTTGGAGTGGCTGAAGGTATCTAATGCAATTGTAGAGGACATTGTGGAGGTACAAAATCTTATGTTCATTTGACTGATAGGTGCCAACACTATGTGCAATTCTAAAGTAGGTTTAGAAAAATGGATCCAACAAAAATGGCCCAGTCCCACATGTAGTTTACGAAGATATTTTCAAGTCTACAGGTGGGTTGACACATCTGGAGATTGTAGAATTTCCCTAACCTGAAGCTGGTATTATCACCAAATTGTGGTTTTACCACACACAACCCCAGCCAACCTCTTGGCCTTACTTTATAAATCATGAACAATCATGAGAATATCAGCTAAGCATCAGCTACATTTCCTGTAAACAGTTGAGGATAAATTATAGGCAAGGTGCTATCATTTGTTCATCTCTTGCTGATCCTAGAAATGTGCCCAATTTCACCCCAGTTGGGCCTAATTCACAGAGCTTACACACATTTAAGACTATTTCATGAAGATATTTTTACAAATAAATTCTTTCTGTGTTCGGAAACTTATTTTGAACCTTTATCTAAATAAAAGTATTCCTCACTGTATCTTAGAAGTCAACAGCTAGGAGAAAATAGTTAATTTGGAAGTCACGTTGACTTTATAAAAATTTTTAAAAATATTTTATTTATTTATTTGAGAGAGAAAGAGTGATCTCATAAGCAGGAAGAGGGCAGAGGAAGACAGAGAATCTCAAGCAGACTCTGTGCTGAGCATGGGGCCCCACCCAGGGTTCAATCTCAGAGCCCTGAGATCATGACCTGAATGGAAATTAGGAGTTGGATGCTCATCTGACTGACTTAAAAAATGTAGCAGGTACATTATTTTACAAATGCATATTATATCAATTCTGAATAAAAATGGACTAAAAGAGGTTTTTATCAATCCTGCTTTAACTTAGAAATCTCTGCATGTACTCAAACACTATTTTACAAGTATTTAATGTTAAGTGAATGCTAGAATCAAAACAAAGCCTTAATTGAAACTGTGAAGTGCAATCTGAAGTCAAAAATATTTATTATTAAAAAGATCTTTACAGGGCATCTAGGTGGCTCAGTCGGATAAGCTTCTACCTTTGACTCAGGTCATGATCTCAGGGTCCTGGGATCAAGCCCTGCATTGGTTTCCCTTTTCAGTGGGGAATCTGCTTCTCCCTCTTCCTCTGCCCCTTCCCACCACTCGTGCTTTCTCTCTCTCTCAAATAAATAAAATCTTTAAAAAAGTATATAGAAAAACACACAAAAATTTTTAAACTTATCTAAGGAAACCAGCTGATGAACATAGTGAACTAAACCTGTAGGTGGATGGGTAGCATCCCATGAGCATAACAGGAACTTGGATAACTGTCATCTTTATTTCCATCTTTGGAAAAATAATTTGGTCATTTCATCAGTATCATTAAAAAGTAACCCCATCTGGGGGCCTGGGTGGCTCAATGGTTTAAAGCCTCTGCCTTTGGCTCAGGTCATGATCCCAGGGTCCTGTGATCTCTGTCAAATAAATAAATAAAATCTTAAAAAAAAAAAAAAGTAACCCCATCAGTTCTACTATAGCCAATACAAAGAATATTTATACATTTTGGCCGTAGGAAACTATTGTGGCTAAAATTTGCTTTAGACAGGCAGGACTTCTCTTTCAAGGATTCTACACATTAGGAATATACTTACTTGGTATATACTGAGTGACAAATTGCTAAGCGGCTTGAGTATGATCTCCATTCACCAACCCAAGTATTACTAAAACTATTATTGTGATCGTGTGTAGGAAGTTCATACTAATAAAGGAAATGGAGGGATTTTAATTATCCTGGGCTGAAAGATACCAAAAAGTGCTATTTCTTTAGCCATTTGAGAAAGCGAGGCAAAATGGAGAGGATGAAGGATAGAAGCTTTAGCCTAATTATGTGAGAAATTGTGGTCGGGTAGTTCGTGTGTAAAGTTCTATGCAACATGAGTAAACGCACTGAAACAAGCATAGTGTTTAATAGAGATGAAATGCCTTATTTTCCCTATTTTCACTGAGAGATTGTGGGACTACATTTCTATGATTTTTTTTTCTAGCTCAGAATATTATTGTTGTTATACAAATTTGCCTGATAAAAAAGAAAAATGATTACAAAACACCTGTTTTTTGCCCCAGAGCATAGGAGAACTTTAAATGTTTGCAATTAAATATATTTCTTCCTTTTGATTTCACAGCTAAAGAGTGCCATCAGTATTTAGTGGTGTGTTTTTATCGGGCACATTTTTTATAAGAATAAATAGTTAAAATGCTCTACATTTACAAAGACATTTTCACATACAGATATATTTATATCAACATATATTTATATCACTAGTTCCAACTCTGTAAATGCCTAAATTTCACAGATGTCTACAAAGTCTTTGTTTCCTCTACTCACACACATCTGTATTTAATATTAAAGCCATGAGAATTAATATATAATCTACTTTCCAGGATATGTTGTTGCTACATAAGCATTTTAAAAATGCATGCTGAACTATTACTGCCCGTCATTCGATGGGAAAGATTCCTTTCACTCTAAATAAATAAGCTTATTTAGGTAGAGAATTATTATGTTTTCTATTCATTTAGATTTCAGCTGGAAAGGACTATACATAAACACATGACTGTTTGCTCCCGAAGCTCACTGTCATTTTATAATTCCAAAGATATTTTTTTCTCCCTGATGGATTAGTCCAGATGTGTCCCAAACCTGTCACAAATCAGAAAAAGGTTAAAGATCATAAATTTCTATGTTGGACCCTCTGTCAAGTCATGTTTACTGTCACCAAAAGGTTAGGCTAGAGAAGAAAAGAATAAGGTTGATGAATAGTGCAGAATGTGTGTCGGTGCAATGAAAGAGATGGTGTGTACTTGTTTTCGGCAGTGATAAGTCGTCTAGATTTTGTCCTGTCACTCTTAGTTTTTCAAAAGCACATTGCTTTTAGGTCTGGATCCTGAACATGCCTTAAGGCACTGGGACCTGAGAAACAAATAATTCATTAATATGTCTCCTGCCAGGTCTTTGAAGATGGGGGTCTTTCCCTTTGTTGATATGCGTGCCTCACGTCCCTGCATATTACCACTGCCAAACCTTTTGAGGGAACAGCTGTAATTATGCTGGTGTCTCTTACAGGGGATGGTAGTAAGGAAAACCAGAAACAGTAACATTTATTATATTATTATTCATATGTAAATGTGTTCCAATATAGAGGACTTTAAAATACAAACCCAAATAAACTTAACCATTCATCTTCTCATACATTGGTTGAGAACTTTCGCAAAACACAAAGATAAAAATACCTACAATATGAGGACACATTTTTGTTCTACCGTTGTACGTACAGAGTGAAATGGTGGATTTCAGGGCCTCTGACTGAGCTGAACCCCATCCTCATGCTGGAAAAGAAGCAGAATTGTGATGCCTAGACTCTAAACAGCCTTAAGTCCATTTTAGACTGTCTCAAAAGAGTGACAGGTGATTTGGGCCATGATAAAAGTTAATTTTTCCAGGCCATTCCAAGTGATTTTTAAGTCTGTTTGAGTGACTTACAAATATAGCAGCTAGTAGCACAGTGACGTTAGGCCCGCGAGCTTCTTCCTCCTACCTTCTAAAGAAATGTGGTTTCCTTTCAAGTGTCTGTCCTTGACTGCATTTTGGTATGTCAAAGGCTGTTCTTATGTCAAATATCATTTTATAGATAATACTGACTCTTTTCTACTTAAGCTTTAACCTTTCTCTTGAATTCACTAGATTGTATACTGTACAAAAAGGCATTTTATTCACCAAAGCACAGTCCCTAGCACAGTTCCAGGGGTAATAGAGCCTTTGAGTGGAGAACTGAAGTTGAAAAGAAAAAAAGAATAAGAGAAAATCCCATCTTAGAACTGGAGGGTGGTTTGAGCAGAACAGGGATTTGGGCTGACTGAGATTATAAACAGAACCTCTCCTTAGCTATCAGGAATCAGGAGGACACGAGTGGAACAACAGGGCCTTGAAAAGGTACAGCTGGTGGGAACAGTGTGGGGGTATCCTGTGCCATCCAATCTTAGGACCAGAGAAGACACAACTAATTTACAGAGTTTCTGGGGGAAAAAAAGAAAGTCGATTTAATGCTCAATGGCCACTTTCTTTACCTGTAGGAGAGGAATGGCACTCTAAAGGAATTGAATTAACTTGGGAAATTTAAAGATACTACCATGTACTCTAGCAAAGATTTTAATACTAGTCTATTTGACTCTAACATCAATTGAATTTCTTATAATATAACTAGTACTCAAACTACAGTCCTCAGACTAGCACTACCAACATCATTTAGGGTATTATAAGAAACACACATTTTCAGACCTCACCACAGACCTACTGATCAGAAAATATAAGGGTGCAACTCAGGAATCTGTTTTTTTAACAAGCTTTCCTGGTGACCTGGATGGATGTTAATGTTTGAGAATACTTGCTCTCTACCAACCCTAATCATGAATAAACAAACACATAGCAGAATCAGACCTATCAATACCAAGAACAAACTGATGGCTTATGGAGGGAGGGAGGTGCATATGTGAGGAGCAGTATTAAGCAAAAGCGTAAAAGGAAGTGGGAGATACGAGCCACCTGTAATGGAATGAGTAAATCATAGGAATAAAAGGCACAACATAGGGAATATAGTCAATGGTATTTTAGTCGTGCTATATGTTGACAGATTGTACCTACACTTGTGGGGAACATACATATTATGGGCATTCAAAGGAAGAAAATATAAACTAATACTTTTAAAAATCACTGCCATTGATTGAGGGTTGACTGTGTCAGTTATATCTGGGAAATAATATAGTCTCATTCAATGGATGATGAAACTGAAGTGCAGTGACAAGATATAATTGCCTAAAATTATTTAACTGGTAAGTAGTTAGAACTAGAATTTTTATTCTTTGTTTCATATTGAAATGGGCTTAGGTAGGATCTAACATCAGATCAGAGCACAATTTAAATATCTTTCCTGTATGGATAGTTTAGGGTTACACCCAAAAGACGATTTTTTTTTTTTTTTTTTACTTCTCCTCCCTCTTGATTTTGCTTAATCTGAAGCAATGTTTGACTTCAGAACTAAGGATTAATGGCAAATTATACTGCTTCTGGCATTACCAACTGATATGGAAAGAGCCCAAATGTCCATTGACTGATGAATGGATAAAGAAGATGTGGTACACACACAATGAAATCTTACTCAGCTATCAAAAAGAATGAAATCTTGCCATTTGTGACAATGTGGATGGAGCTGGAGTATATCATGCTAAATGAAATAAGTCAGAGAAAGACAAATACCATTTGATTTCACTCCTGTGTGTAATTTAAGAAACAAAACAGATGAACATAGGGGAAGGGGAAAAAAGAGAAAGAGGAAAGCAAACCATAAGATACTCTTAACTACAGAGAACAAATTGAGGATTGATAGAGAGAGGTGAGTGGGGAATGGGTGAAAGGTATTAAGGTGGTCACCTGTTCTGATGAGCACTGGGTTTTATATGTAAGTGATGAGTCACTAAATTCTATACCTCAAACAAATTTTACCATTTTTATGAACTGACTAGAATTTAAATAAAAACTAGAAATTAAAATAAAATCGATTATTTAAAAAATTATACTGCTTCTGGCTCAAAAGAATTTGAAAAAACTTTGTGAACAACCTGGTATTTGAAAAAAAAATTTTTTTTCTAAATTAGACCTTCCAAATTTCAGCTAAGTGTTCTTTCATAATTTTCAGATTATTTCATCCAAATAAAAGATTCTTAAAAAAGAACAACAACAAAACAAACAAACAAACAAACAAACAAAAAACCAGCCTGAACAACCAAGCAGATTTAGGGTCAAATAAGGTAAAAAATTAATATTATAAATCAGATTATGGGGGCACCTGGGTGGCTCAGTGGTTTAAAGCCTCTGCCTTCGGCTCAGGTCATGATCTCAGGGTCCTGAGATTGAGCCCCTCATCGGGCTTTCTACTCAAAAGGGAGCCTGCTTCCTCCTCTCTCTCTCTGCCTGATTCTCTGCCTACTTGTGATCTCTGCCTGTCAAATAAATAAAATCTTTTTAAAACATCAGATTATGAGTAACTTTTGTTATTACTAATTCTAAAATGCCATTTTGAAGAAATCTATGACTTTCTAAAGGATGGATTCATTTAAAAAGATAATACTAGTTTAATTTGCACTATTTATTTCACAGGTAAGTCCAAGGTAGTTTATAACTACCTTGTAACTACATGTCTGTTAGATAATATTTTAAAATATTTGTCATTTAAAGTTTCCCTTCCCTACATCAAACCAAAAATATTTTTAGTTATTCTTTGTAGGCTCTACTATTTAGATACAATCTAACCTATCAGGATCTAATTGTAACAAAATTTTAAGCTATTTTTTAATTTAGAAATTGCTAGTTCACTTAAAAATTTTTTAGAGTAAATGAAACAAGATGGGATTGGGAGGGAGACAAACCATAAGTGACTCTTAATCCCACAAAACAAACTGAGGGTTGCTGGGGGGAGGGGGTTTGGGAGAAGGGGGTGGGATTATGGACATTGGGGAGGGTATGTGCTTTGGTGAGTGCTGTGAAGTGTGTAAACCTGATGATTCACAGACCTGTACCCCTGGGGATAAAAATATATGTTTATAAAAAATAAAAAATTAAAAAAAATTTTTTTAGAGTAGATAAAGCAATGGGATAATAAATACTGCATAATTTCTACATATAGGTTTATAAAATGAATTATAATAGATTCATCCACCTCATGCCTAAGAAACTTATAATAATTGAGATGTATTATGGGTTTAGAAAAAGTTCTGAATCTGGAACATTTCCCATATTGTATTTTTGAGTCTGATTTCCTTGAAATATTTTCTTCTGACATATGAGTCTTATTTCCTACTTGGTCACATGTCTTTACTTCCTAATATTTCATGAAAAGAATTGTTCTTTAGTAATAAAGTTTTCAATATGCGAGCTCTGGTTGTGTAATATTGCTGCCCTCTATTTCTCTAATTTAGGCATTCTCTTTTGCTCTTTTTTCTTTCTGATTCTCTGACTAGATAACATAAAAAGACCTGTCTTTAAATTCACATATTCTTTCTTCTGCTTGATCAAGTCTGCTAATAAAGCTCTCTATTGATGTTTCAGTTTAGTTGTTATACTCTTTAGCTCTTTAATTATGTTTGGTACTTTTTTAATAATTTCTAACTCATTTTGTTCTCTTCTCATTTTGTGCATGTCTGATTTTCCTGATTTTGTCTTGTCTTCTGACTGTGCTTTCTTATAGTTCATTAAGCTTCATTAATATAATTATTTTGAATTCTTTGTCAGGTAGTTTATAGGTCTCCATTTCTTTAGAGTTGATAACTCTTGATTTATTTTTTTTCCCCCTTGGTAGGGTTATATTTCACTGATTCTTCATGTTTCTTGTAGCTATGTGTTGGTGTCTGTGCATCTGAAGAAGGAACCTCCTCTCTATTGTCTGGCTTTGGCAGGGAAAGACTTCTACCAATTAGCCTAACTAGAGATTCTAGAAGACGCTCAAAAAAAAATTTTTTTTTAAAGAATAAGCATGTTCTACATCTATCCCTCCCTTCTGAGGGATAATTCTCAGGATTATGCATTTTCTCCAAATCACACAGAGCCATGCTTAAGGCTAAGAGCCATCTGCCCTTTTTCCTTGGACAGGTCACTGGAATGTTGGATGTAAGCCCCATCTCTCTCTCTCTCTCTCTCTCTCTCTCTCTCTTTCTCTCTCTCTCTCTCTCCTGAAGGAGAAAATTCCGTATTGTGCATCTTCTCTGTATCCCAGGAAGCTGAACCAGCTGCTGAGTACCTTGATAACTCCAGAGGTCCACAGGCATTCTACTTGAGTGTTTCCTCCATTAAATTGTATTACTGGTGTTATACTGATGTATAATATGATAAGAAAAGTCTTCAAAAACCATTCTTAGACAGTTTTCATATGTTCAGCACATGGCCTTCCTTTTTTGTATTATTAAATGTCCTCAAACATAAATAGCTGAAGATCTATTTAATCACCTCATGTCACAACAGCATATGAGTAATCAATAAACTTAATCAATAAATAAACTATTACTCCTTATTTATTTGAGATACCATATATCCATTTCATAATATTATAGGACTTCAGTTATAGGACATATTTTAGTTGATTTTCCATTTTAACAGATCAGTATTTATATATTCCTGTCTTTCCAAAGTCATGTTTCAAATGGTTCTTCATTTGTTATCAGTATATAAATATTTCATTGCTAAAATGATGACCTAGTCTATATATTTCTTGGAATCACCATATTCAAAGTGAGAGTGCATATATATATATATATATATATATATATATATATATATGTTACATTAAGATACAATTTAAAAATCCTGGAGGAAAGTTCATTCTTGAGGATGATACTACCATAGCATCATCATTTTGTATCATTTTCTACATTTGGCTATATCATATATATAAAGAAAATAATCATTCTCAAAGGAGTAAATCAAGCTGGTTCAGCTATTCAGAGTTATACCAGAATTAGCATTCATATGATTCTACTGGGAAATTGGAACACTATGGTGAGTTACAGCTGCTTCTCCTTTCTCTTCAGAGTACAGTAGACAATAAACTCCACAAAATATTGTGGCTTTTTAAAAAATGACCCTGGGTTTTGTAAACACTCAGGTCTAGAATCAAATCCTAGTTTCAACATTTATTGGCTAGAGAAACTTCAGTAAGTCACTCAGCTTCTCTGGATTTTATTTTCCCACTTCTCAAAATTTCAAGTTTTTTGAAACATTCCATTGTGATAACAAGTTAATGATGACTTATAAACTGCAGTTTCTCACAAGTCCCCCTATTCCCATGGCCTCCAGGAGATGATCCAGGAACTCTGGAGAGTGGTATCTTAAGGGTTATAGTTCTGGAATCAGAATGCCCACATCTGAATTCGAGGTTCCAGGCTTGCTGGCCTTGTGATTCTGTGTTTTCCTCCTAGGACTGTACAAGAGTGAAGGGAGAAACATGCAGAGTGAGGTACTTAGTTCAAAACTGACACATAGAACCATTTATTCTATATTAGCTATTGTCACCTTGCATTCTTTGTGTCTGCTCTGAAATGTTCCACCTGTTACATGGCTTGGGGGAATAGCTGTTGTTGCTCTGTTTTTATCAATCTTGATTCCCAACAGCACTCCATGAGAGAATATAAGCAAGAGGAGCTGTGGGCAGAGGGAGAAGCAGGCTCTCTGCTGAGCAAGGAGCCCAATGTAGGACTCAATCCCAGGACCTTGGGATCATGACCTGAGCCAAAGGCAGATGTTTAAACAACTGGGCCACACAGGTGTCCCCACAGAGTTATTTAACAAGTTCCTTTATGTGGGCTCTGGAGTGGGAAGGCTAGGGTTTGAAAGTTGGTACCATATTAATTAATTTCATGACACTGAATAAGATATTTACCTTCTCTGGGCTTCATGTCTCCATCTGCTAAGTTTAGATAATAGTAGCATCTACCTCTAAAGATTGTTTTAAAAATGAAGTGAGGGACGCCTGGGTGGCTCAGTTGGTTAAGCGGCTGCCTTCGGCTCAGGTCATGATCCCAGCATCCTGGGATCGAGTCCCACATCGGACTCCTTGCTTGGCGGGGAGCCTGCTTCTCCCTCTGCCTCTGCCTGCCACTCTGTCTGCCTGTACTTGCTCTCGCTTCTCTCTCTATGACAAATAAATAAATAAAATCTTTTTAAAAAAAAAATGAAGTGAGGAAATGCAAATCTCCTTACACAGAGCCCGGCATACGGGGCTCAACCACATTAGCAATTAAAAGTTTTAGTTTTATTATTAAATAATTTTATTATTAGCCCCACGTTCCTCCTTCTCCTCCTATCACTGCTGTCTCCACTACTACTTGCCAGCACTCTACTAGAGGCTGAGATTACACTTACAAAAACAAACAAAAAAAATAGAATAAAAAAAAATCATTGTCTTTGTCCTTATGAAATGCACATTCTGTCAGTAAACAAAGAAAAAAAATTAAGGGCAGGTTTATAATTTTTGATAATTGAAAGACAAACACTTAGGTGGAAAATTGAGAATGACTGGAGGAGGCCAACTTAGGATGTTTGGGAAGACCCCCTGCACCTTTTGTGGAAGTCGCATTTAAGTCAAGACCCAAAGAGAAGCTAATAAATATGAAAAACAGAAGAGCCTAGTTGTATAAGGTAGTGAAAACATATTGAATAGGTGGGATGAGAGATGGAGAGTTAGATCCCAGACAATGCAGAGCTTACATGTAGGGAAAAAGTTGGATTTCATTTGAAGTGTTTATTTGAAATATTTGTCCTTATTCTTAAAAGGGTTGTGTCTGTTGCTGATGTTACAGATTTTGCTCTTCTTTTTTATAGTCTTTAAACCCACTGGAATGTTTATGAGGCATTCCACTATGCTGAACGTGTACAAAATAGATACCTGCCATGAAAAAAAAAAATAAATACGCGAAGTATGAAATAAACAATGTTAAAAGTCTTCAAATTATGCATCAGTTAAGATTTTTAATTTACTAAAGCTGTTTTCTTAATTCTGTAGGCTTTGTTCACAGATGGCAATATTTAAATCATGGAGTTAACATAAAGTGATAAAAGAAAAAGATCTTGGTGGTGTGATGTATCCAGTAAACCAGAACTGTGCAAATTCACCAATTAAATTTGACAACTCCTTAAAAGATTTAATCCCACAGATGCAATATGACAATCCCAAAGTGGGAACAGTACATGAAATACCACATCCTGCTCATTCACTTAGCTGTTCTTTGTTAAGGCTGCACAATCAGAATTGCATTTATGAAGTAGATGCTGGAAAATTCAGTTAGTACACAGACACCATATGCAAAACCTTGTCTTTGTCACTTGGAGGATGCAAATGAAAATCTTTGAATCTTAAATACTTCCTATTGGACTGATTTCATTTCTTCATGCCATTTTCTTGTTCATGCTAAAATGGTAACAGCAATGAGATTCGAACCCCTCCAAATGATTTAGCAATTTTTTTATGTTTTTTTTTTTTCCTAGAAATAATTTCCTAAAATGAAATGAAAAGAAAAAGCTCATAATTGTGTTTTGCTGTTCCTGGACAATAATCTCTGTATTTGAAAAGCTCTTTAATTTAGTCCTAGGGTTTAAATTAAACTTTCTAATAGCAGTGGTTTTACATTCTTTTCAGGTAGACAAGTTGTTCGGTGCTGTGATTAATTGGGCAAGCCTGATTCCTTATATTTAGAGCCGACTTGTAAGTGGAAGTGAGAAATGAATTGTGCCAAGAGCCTTCAGTTCTATTTTTATTAATAGAGTAGATTACATAGATCATGAAAACAATCTTCTAATTTATAAGAGTCAATCTAATATCTTGTTAAACAAGAGTTATTATTATTGAGCTTAAACTATTGAAGTGTGTTATACCAAAGGGCCACTTCCCACACTGAAGAATACTGCCGTGAACACTAGCATATTAACCACATGCTAATGGGCTCTCAGCAGCCTGATAAGTTATTGATTATTTTAGCTGGCATAATTCGTATCAGGAAGAGACAGTGTAGTTAACTGGAATGTAAGTTCTTCCTTTTTGCAACTTGAAACAGACTCACATGCTCATCAGTCACTTTATTCAGGGCCATGGTAACAGACAGAAGGCTTTGTCCACAGGTGGATGGGTCCTTTCAGAAAGGAGCAATGCTGAGCACCATTAAACTCTGGCCCAGAAATTTCAACTCCTATTGTACCTATTAATCTAAACAGTAACTGAAATGCCAGATGGAAGAGCAATTCAAAACCACTTGCCATTGTTCTCCTGCTAATGCGAATGGTAAAATTATACTGAATTTTGTATTTTGTTCATTTTTACCAAGACAGAACTGAAATGGAAAAAGATAAAGAGTATATGTGATTATAAAGGGCTAAGTTAAGAGAAAAAAAAAAATTCACGTGGTAACAGTCAGCCATATTATTTTAAAGCTTTTCTATAGAAAAGATTTTCCATTGTGAATAATCTTTAAACATATGCAAAAAAGTAATTTTACAGAGGATTTTCTCCACACAAAGTTGTGATCAGTGTGGTTTGTTATGTTCACTGGAAATTGGAACCCTTACAATCTGTGCTTCAGCTGACACCTTTCTCCTAACATTACTGATTTTTATAATGGGAAGAGAAATGCACATTGAAAATTGTAAAGCAGCAATAAAATAGCTTTTAAATAAAGAAATATATTATTGTGAAGTAATGTAGGCATTGTAAATTGGCAAGATTTCATGACACATTGCTATGTCTATTCATTTGTGGAAATGTTTGAAATTGCTCAAAAGGGCTTAGTTTCATATTTTGGAGGAACGGTTAAGTTTAGCATGACAGTTTGCTAAAAAGAGGAATAGTAACAGGAAAAAAGAATTATGATCTCTTGGTGAATAATCCACCTTTTAATAGGTTTTTTTCCCCAAACAAATTACATAATATTTTGTCAAATAGAGGATCAGATTTCAGTTGCATCCATTTATGACAGCGAGGTGAATGAAGTTTCTGCCAGCATTCCTCACTAATATCATCTAAGAGGGGCTTGTTCAATTGTTTTCATCAGAAACTTCTTTCCTCTTTCATCTACGTATTTGTAATAGCAACCACAAAAATTCTAAAGGAATATGTCACTTGTTAAAGTGGCAGCAGGTCTGAAACAATGAGCCACACTTATAGTATTATAGTATGATGTCTAAGAATTTGGGCTCAGCAGCCAAAGATGTCTAGATTAAATTCCAGCAGTGTGGCCTCAAGCAAGATAAGTCAGTTCCATAACCCTCAGTTTATTCAACAACAAAGTGGGAATAAAGTACCTACATGATATAAATTGCGTTAAGAATTAAAGGAGACAATGCGTGTAAAATCCTTAACAAGGCTTGTAGCATGGATTAAACATACAATTATACGGGTGTTACCTAGTCCAACTTTCTGAGTTAACAATTGCACTGGGCAGCCAAAGTACTTATAGTTAATTATCATTAACCATATAAATAAAAACATATAATTAATAGCAATGTTATGACTACAAAGGAGCAGCCTCTTAGAAGTGAGTTGCATTTTATTTAGTTTTTTTTAAAGATATTATTTATTTACTTGACAGACAGAGATCACAAGTAGGCAGAGTGGCAGCAGAGAGAGAGGGAGGAGGAAGCAGGCTCCCTGCTGAGCAGAGAGCCTGATGCAGGGCTCTATCCCAGGACCCTGGGATCATGACCTGAGCTGAAGGCAGACTTTAACCCACTGAGCTACCCAGGCACCCCACTAAGTTGCATTTTAGATTGTACTACTCAGGAAATGTGAGATCAAGTTTTCGTTTATATGAGTATTTGTGGAATTTTATTATGCTTACATATTTATTAAGTTGTGTATATATACATTTTTTAAAATTTATATATATATAAATTATATCATTTATTTTGGCTCATTGTTCACAAAAATTGTTGATATGTGTGTGTGTGTATGTGTGTGAATAAACTTTTAAATTTATTGTTGGGGTGTGTGTGTGTGTGTATATATACATTTTTAAAAATTTTCTGTGGTTAATACGGAGACTCTATTATAGTTCTTAACTTTGTTATAGGTTCCCATTAACACTGCTCTATCTGCTGGCCATGAGTTTTTTTCTTCATCAGCCAGCCTTTCATTGGTTACACAGGAATATAGAGTGTCTCTATTTCCACCTCTGTCCCCACTTGTAGGAACAGTCATCCCTTCCACTGTCCTCCAATACTAAGTAGTGGTATTACATTGTTATGCCATCATCTCATTTTTTACTAACAAAGCAATCCTATTTATGAAGCTTTGCTCCAAACACTTCAGTACAAGATACAGATTTTTATTATCATACCTGCCAGTCAGTTGAAGTTACAAGTGATGAATGTACTGAGGCCTTGAGCTAATATCTAATTTAAAGAAAACAAAAGCAATGTAGCTTCTTTAGTGTAGCTAGAAAATGATGGAATTTAGTGGATTTAGCTAACATTGCTATTATAACAACATTTGAACTTTAAAACCAATAGTCATACCTCTTTCACATATTAGGAAATTAAGATTTAGAGTAGTTAAATGAATTGTCCAAGGACCCATACATAGTAATAGGGTGGAAAATAAGGCTCAAAAGTTTTAAACATATGGAGACTCAGAATCAGCACTTACAAATTCCTGGAAGATCTGTTCTGTACATGGAGCTACTGAGCTATTCACTTTTCTTTTTTTTTTTTAAGATTTTTATTTATTTATCCGACAGACAGAGATCACAAGTAGGCAGAGAGGCAGGCAGAGAGAGAGAGGAAAGTAGGCTCCCTGCTGTATAGAGAGCCAGACATGGGGCTCGATCCCAGGACCCTGAGATCACGAGCCACCCAGGCGCCCCAGCTATTAACTTTAATACATCATTTTTCACTTTGACAAACTAAGGGATGCCATATCATCAGAACCAAAGAGACACTGAGTACAACTGATAATGATATGTTTAGCGGCAATTTTATTTCAATGCTGTTCAACTTTATTCAGTGTCTCCATATTCATTAGCATAGATACATAAATCCACTTTTATTTTTTTCATAAATCTACTTTTAAAAAGTCAAACCTTGCCTCTAAGATTCACATCTCACAGAAACTTTCTGAACTATGTAAATTGCACTCTCTTTTTCTACATACTCATTCATCTTTCTGAATGCTACATAATGTGATTCTGTTTTGTATAAATGTAAAAGTTAAGCAATATTTATTGGCTATTTGCTTTCTTGGAATAGTTAAATCACTAATTTGGCTGGTATATTGTATTGAAAGGACCAAAAAAAGAACAACAGGAGTTACACTAAATTTTTAAAATGTTACAAAAACTTCTTCAGATCAACACTTCTCTAAAATAATAGAAAATTTAGAAATGAGAGAGATTTCAATTTAACAAAATCAGCACATATCAATAGCTAAGAAGTTGAGGTCCTTAGTTAATAAGAGCTAAATTTAATACTGTTTGTAAAAAACTTAGGGAAATTTTGTTCTCCGGCAGATTTCTAAAAGATCATAAAGGGATACAAAAGAAGATATTCCATGGTATTCTGACCCTCACTTTTCCTTCTTTCTTCTCTGACGATATAAGTAGATCTAAGACTTCATCACTACTAGTTCTGTGGCTTTTGGATAATTATATAATCTATTTTGGCTCATTGTTCACAAGTTGTTGGTAAAATTCATGAAATGATTTAATAAAGCCTCTAATGCAGTGTCCCCAAAACTATGGTCCTCCAGCCAAATTCACCTGGCTACCTATTTTTGTAGATACAGGTTTATTGGAACAAGGCATTATTTTTTGCTACCATGACAAGAGTTAAGTAGTTAGAACAGAAACCATATGCTTCACAAAGCTTAAAATATTTACTCTCTGACCTTTTAGAGGAAAAGTTGTCAACCACTTCTTTAATGAAATGCCTAAGGTGATTTTTTTTTCTTCCTCCTATCCTCCTAGCTTTGTTTTTTTCCTTTATTTTTTCCTCCCTTCCTTCTTTTCTCTCACCCTCCATCCCTTCATCCTTCCTTTGCTGCTGCTTCTGGAAAAATGTATTGTGCACTATGTAAGCTGAGCTCTAAATTGAGGTCTGAAAAAAATATCAACAAGATCCAAAACAATCTTGAAAAATAATAAAGGCAGAAGTATCAGTGGCCCTGATCTCAAACTCTACTGTAAAACTGTGGTAATCAAAACAGGATAGTATTGGCATACAAACAGACACATTGATCAATGGAATGGAATAAAGAGTCCAGAAATAAATGCACATATGTACAGTCAATTAATTTACAACAAAGGAGGCAAAAAAATACAATGGAGAAAGAACAGTTTCTTCAATAAACTGTGTTGGGAAACCATATACACCACATTTAAAATATTATACCTCATAAAAAAAAAATCAACTCAGTATGGATTAAAGACTTGAATAATACCTGAAACCATAACCTCCTAAAAGAAAATGTAAGCAGGGAGCTCTTTCACATCAGTCTTAGTGATTTTTTTTTTTTTTTTTTTTTTTTTTGGATATGACTCCAAAGACAAGGGAAATAAAAGCAAAAATAAACAAATGAGACATCAACCTAAAAGGCTTCTTCACAGTGAATAGTCATCACAAAAAGAAAAGGCAGCCTCCTGAATTAGAGAAGATATTTACAGAAAAGCGGTTAATATTCAAAATATATAAAGAAGTCATATAACTCAATAACCAAAAAAACAGTCTAACTAAAAAATACGCAGAGGATCTGAAAAGACATCTTTCCAGAGAAGATATAGATGGTCAACAGGGACACAAAAGAACACTTAACATCATTAGTCATCAGGGAAATGCAAATTGAAGCCACAATGGGATAATATCTTATACAATGGGATAGTATCTTGAAGGTTGCTGTCAAAAAGTTATAAAATAGTATGTGTTGATGAAGATGTGGAGAAAAGGGAATCCTTGTGCACTGTTGGTAGGAATATAAATTGATGCAGCCACTATGGGAAACAGTGTGGAGTTTCCTCTAAAAATTAAAAATAGAGCTACCATATGATCTAGTGATTCCAGTACTGGGTATCTATCCAAAGAAAATCAAAACAGCAACTTGAAAAAAATGTATGCACCGATAAGTTTATTGCAGCATTATTTATAATAGCCAAGATATGGAAACAACCTGTGTCCATTGATGGATGAGTGGATACAGAAGATATAATAAGATACTATTTAGCCATAAAAAGAAGGAAATCTTGACAATGCAACAACATGGATGACCTTTGAGGGTATTAAGCTAAGTGAAATCAGTCAAACAGAGAAATACAAATACTGCATGATTTTACTTTTATGTGGAATCTAAAAAACAAACAATCCCAAATTCAGAGAAACAGAACAGGTTGTTGGTTGCCAAAAAGAGGGCTGGCTGATGGATGGGGAGAGGAATGGATGAAGAAAAAGTATAAAGCTCCAGTTATAAATAAATCACGAGTATATAAACTTTAGCATGGAGATATGGTTAATTTGTAAGGTGACAGGTTGTAACTAGACTTATTGTGGTGACCATTTTGCTGTGTATACAAATGTTGAATCACTATGCTATATACCTAAAACTAATACTATTGTATGTCAATTATGCCTCAATGAATAAAAAAGACCCACTTTCGATAATGTAGTCATGGATATAGACAAATAAAATAATTTGAATACAGTGAGTAAGCGCTGAATAAATAAAAAATAAAATAAATAAAAAATAAAATAATTGCATATAGATTGGTTTCCTAAGTAGGTCTCAGGGATTCAGAAAAAGGCTATCTAGAAGAAAAAAATCTTTAAGTTGAAATCTGGAAAATGAGTGGAAGTTAGTAAGAAAGGAAAGAAAGACAGAAAGAATGTTTCACCAGTGGGGATAATAATTGTAAAAGCGTGATCACAGAGAGGAGAGCACTTTCCAGAACTACAAATAGTTCAGTGTATCAGAAGTTTTATGCAGAGGGATTATGCAGACAGATGAGGTTAGATGACTGAGCAGTACCTTACAGGCCATGGTCCAGAAAAGTGAATTTATTATACCAAAACTGTATGGATGGGTGGCAGACAGGGGAGGTTCTTGGCATCAAAGGAAGACAGCCAAATTAGTCATTTAAAAGATTATCTGAGGGTGCCTGTGTAGCTCAGTGGGTTAAAGCCTCTGCCTTGAGCTCAGGTCATCATCCCGGAGTCCTGGGATGGTGCCTTGCATTGGGCTCTCTGCTCAGCGGGGAGTCTGCTTCCCTTCCTCTCTCTCTCTGCCTGCCTCTGCCTACTTGTGATCTCTGTCAAATGAATGAAATCTTTAATAAATAAATAAATAAATAAATAAATAAATAAATAAATAAAAGATTATCTGGCTGTGTTTTTAGAAAGTAGATCGAGGCAAACAATTCAGGCATGGAGACAAGTTGGGAATGTAATGTACATTATAATGACTATAGTTAATAGCACTGTATTGTATATTTGATATTTGGGGCACCTGAGTGACTCAGTTGGTTGGGTGATTGCCTTCAGCTCAGGTCATGATCCTGGAGTCCCGAGACTGAGTCCCACACGGGGCTCCCAGCTCCACGGTGAGTCTGCTTCTCCCTCTGACCTTCTCCTCATTCATACTCTCTCTCACTGTCTCTCAAATAAATACATAAAATGTTTGAAATCTGTTTACAAAGTAGTTCTTAACAATTCTTATCACGAACAAAAATTTTTGTAACATGTGAGATGATGGAAGTTAACTAAACTGATGGTAGTAATCGTTCTGCAATGGATACAGACATCAAATCATACTGTTGTGTACCATAAAGTTATACAATATTAAGAGTCAACTGCATCTCAAAAAAGCCTGGAAAAAAAAAAAAAGACCTCTACATTCTGCCTTCATAGAAATTCTGAAGCTTTAAATAATGGTATAAGGTAGACATTTAAGAAACAATTTGTTGACTGAATAAAAGTGTTAATGAGTGGCTGAAATTAGTATGGAAATATAAGTCTGCACTGAACGTTCCTAACTTAAAATCTTAACATTTCTCTTGTGATTTTATGAGGGTAGGGCAGTAATATGCTTAGAAATATTTTAACAAAGGCTTGGCTTAAAAAAGGGAACAACTTAGTCATTTAAGCTGAAATAAGTTCTGTGAGAGGCTCTTTATATAATGGTAAATTGATACAAATCAACATGGAATGCTAGGAAAATTCAAAATTTGTTTTCAGGTACGTAGCATCAACAAAAAAATTAAATAAGTGTTTTCCTAGAGAAATTTCAGAAGCTTTGTCTAAGATTTAGATCGTTGCCTTGTAGTAAATAAACAATGGGATTCTTCCCTCAGGTAAGGGAAGGAGGATTGTTGAGTTTAGGATTACAACAAAGGATAGTAAAATATAAAAAAAGTTAATACTATTTTGTAGAAAGTAAACTCACTGAGAATTTCTTAGAGTTTTCTGCTAATAAATGTCTTCACAGCAAAAGAGGAACCAACACATTTAATGGGGACCCTAGAACTAAAGCTTCCACAAGTTGTTTATAGCTCTTAAGAGAATATGACTTGTTTGATATACCATCAAAGGACATCCAGAATCTGGCCAGAATATGAATGCTAAAAAAGGAAGCAGACATGCAATGATTAGGAAATCCTAAATTGGGAGCTTGGGGACCTTTGATCTAATTTAATTTACCTTTACCAAAAACTTGTTCATGGTTTGTTTGTTTGTTTTGTTTGTTTGTTTGTTTGTTTTTTCCTTTAGAGAAAATTCAAGGCCTGGAGATTAATTACATAAGTGAAATGCAATCTCAGGAAAATTTGGCATATTATACCTCTGATACTATTGATAAAATTTCCCAGAATTGATTTTGGAATTGATTTAGAAAAATTCTAGGTATGTGTAGTCTCTTAGAGATTAGAGATTTATCTTTCTAGGATATATTATATTCTCAGTTATGAATTTTTGTTGTTGGTAGAATTACAACTTCTCTTTGGAGGCTTTATATTTTTTCTGGATTAATGCTTTTAATAAAAGATGGAAACTGAATTTTGTATTTTAAGCTTCACAAAAGATCATCTTTACATTTTAAAAGAGGGAAGTCACAAGGAATTTTATAACCTTTAGATCTTGATTGAGAGAGGTAGAAGAAGACTTCTATAAATCACTAATGTATAATAGACCTGGCATGTTATTGATTTTTTTCCCACAGCAAAACAATAAATATTAAGGTTGAGATCTAGAGGGATAGTAAAAGGAAATAGCACAAGTACACAATAGTAAAGTAGATGGCTTTAGGTAGTACTGAAGCAATATTATGTTTGCATTTGGGACCAGTGGGAACCACTGGATCACATTTTATTTAAACCATAAGATCTTGTGCAAATTTGTGTCTATGCATATTTATTTGTTTTTCCTTCAAGAAGCACAGGAATATTTCAGGAGCTAGTACAAGAAATAAAAGAGTCGCATTTTGACAAGTATTCCGTAACAAAACCAGTCTTTACCTTACTCTGGGCTCCACAGGATATTGGGCAAGATTGGGTAAAGGCTTAAATGAATCATTTATTACTTATATAGGATCAGTCCATAATATTTTCAAGATATCAGTAGATTCCTTGGCCCAGGAGGTATCATGGTCCTCAATTAATTCATCAAGCTAAAATTGAGTTAAGTACAGAAAATTTTTTAAAAAAAGCCTATTTAAACTATTAGTGTAGGTTACATGCAAGAGATATGGGGTATTTCAGGAAGCAGTCCATCCAAAAAGCAGTTGATTTGATAGTTAAATTTCAAATGAATCTCTCAATAATAAATGCATTTGTGTTATCACAAAGGAGGGAAGTTGGCTCCAGAGAAGACTGAAAATGATTACTGTATACTGCGTGAGGGACAGAGTCTGAGGGTATTAGGAAAATGTACCACTTCAGGAGTCTAGGATTCCTAACAATAGTGTGAAAATTGTGGTAGCATTAATAGTTGATAGAATAGCCCTGTTCTACTTAGAAAGTTTTGCTTCTGTCCTTCTATTGTCAGAGCAGCCAGGTGGTTAGTGGTTAGGTTCTAACAGGATGCCTGCATGCCAACAAAGAGGGAGTCATGGTCAACTATGAGTAAATCAGAGGCCTGACCTGCCATCTCTCCAAAATAAAACCACAAGAAACTGGATCAAACCAGACAGACCCAAGATGGCTGATGAAGGTGGCTAAAGTTCATATTAGTCCTTCAACCTACTGCATTATCTACTAAAATCTCCTCTTTAAGGGTGAAACAACAGGAAACCTCTGACCCCAAGAGGAAGAAGAATCACATCACCCTGCTTATAAGAAATTCTCACCTCAAGAAATGAACGTTCCACCCCTTGCTAAGGACTGCCAGTAAGAAGTAGAAACCGAAACCATGTAGCGTGCAGGTCTCCTTTGTGCTCACCTGCTCTCTCGTCTTGAGAGTGTACTTTGGCTTTAATAAACTCCCCTGTTGTGCTGTTTATGTGTTCCCTTGAATTCTTTCCTTTGACAAGACCAAGAGCCTCCCACATCTTTTAGACAGGCTGGGTTAAGGCCTCAGGACCCCAGGTACCTCCAGTCCACCAGACAACATTATTACCAGAGATGGTTCTATTTCATATAATAAAATCATGGAAAAGTGGTTGCTACAGTCTCCTTGGAGCCCCTTTCTAGCCCTCAGAGACCTCTAGCTCTTTTCTGTTTGTTGTTATTGTTCTTAAGATTTTCCATCCAAGCGAAATAAGTCAAGCAGAGAAAGACAACTATCATATGATCTCCCTGATATGAGGAAGTGGTGATGCAACATGCGGGCTTAAGTGGGTAGGAGAGAATAAATGAAACAAGATGGGATTGGGAGGGAGAAAAACCATAAGTGACTCTTAATCTCACAAAACAAACTGAGGGTTGCTGGGGGGAGGGGGTTTGGGAGAAGGGGGTGGGATTATGGACATTGGGGAGGGTATGTGCTTTGGTGAGTGCTGTGAAGTGTGTAAACCTGGTGATTCACAGACCTGTACCCCTGGGTATAAAAATATATGTTTATAAAAAATAAAAAATTAATAAAAAAAATAGTGCTGCAAGATAAGATTTTCCATTATTGAAATGATTTTTTTCAATTCATTTTCTATTTGGCCTTTTTGTTTATGAAACAATGGTCTTGATATACAAAATTTTTATTGTTTTTGAAGGGTGTTTTTGTTCTCCCTTCATCTACTTATTTTTAAATTCGTGTTTCTGGTTTTTTTTTTTTTTTTCCCTCTATCTAAATACCCTTCAAGGCATTCTGCCAAAGGCAGAAGTTACTATAATGTAGTGACTACCATTCAGTCTTTTTTTTTTTTTTACATATCAGATCAGCAATGTCTGGTTTTAGGTCATCTACAAAAAGGAAAGTGTAGTAGAAATGTTAGCATCGAGACCTCATGCTGAATTTTATTTAAAGGTACTAATTATATCTGAAGTCTCCTTTGAATCTACTCTTTTCCTGTTTTTAAGACTGAGCCGGCGTTCGTATTACTTTAGCAAGACCTGAGATAGATCCCCTAAAGTAGGTTGTCCCAAATTAAGTTCCCTTAGATATTTCGTTACAGAAAAACTTATTTCATTAACCTTCAAATCCTTTTCAGGGTCTGGCTATGAGCTTTTCAAAAGCAAGTTTTTGCTTTTTCTGGCTCCACCAAAAGATGTACTAATTGATGAAGGTCAGGGAGATCTCAAGTGTATGTGTCCAGGACAAGTCTGAGTATTGTATTGTATTGTATATTTTATTTTTATTCATTTGTCAGAGAGAGACAGAGCACAGGCAGACAGAGTGGCAGGTAGAGGCAGAGAGAGAAGCAGACTCCCCACTGAACAAGAAGTGGAAGCAGGATTTGATCCCAAGACCCTGGGATCATGACCTGAGTCAAAGCAGATGCTTAACCACCCATTTGTCCGAAGTCTGAGCATTTTAATAAAACTTTTTTTTTTCCCTTTCTGTCCTAGGATATAGGTAGTCCTTTACAACATCACAGAGATATGCAGTGATAGGGGTTTGAAGTCCATGTACACGGATTTCCTTCATAAGCAGCTTAAATTTGTAATGAATGTTTCAGGAGACAGAGGAAGAAACATTAAGGAGTTCATTGAATTGGATTAAATTTGTGGCTGGAACAAGAAATGGTAAGGGAAAGATGGGATACAAACAGGAAAAGTCAAACTAATTTTGCCTCTTGTCTCTTTTTAGGGAGTCTTTTAGGGAAGCAACATTGCAGTTCAGATTGTATTTGAGAGCCTCACCATAATATTAAAAGAAGGTGGACCATTGAGTAATGTGGTTTCACTCATTTTTGTTTGAAGTCTTCTCTCAAATGAACATTCCTATATATATTTAAAAGTTCCAAAAACCATTCACTGTAATCTGAAATGGTCTTTCACCAAGGTGAAATTATTCCGTTTAGTGGAAATGCATGCATAAATTGGCAAAAAAGAATTCACAACAGTTCTAATGGAAACAAAGACAAGATTGAGGAAAGGTCTCTGAAGATTTTGTAAGGACACAAGGGCTAAGTCTGTCTAAAGTGTGCTAGTGTAGTGAGATGAACTGAACTTAGATTGACTTCAGGAAGAAACTTATTGGCCATCTCTGTCGTTTCACTATTGACTTTCTTTTATAGACAAAACCCAACAAACTGTACAAGCAGACATTAGGAGAAATTTTCAAAGCAAAAAATTTAATCTGATCAGGATTCAGAAGCCTCAAAAAAATACATATAAAGCTGTAGGGCTGAATGAAATGTTTAGAAATCAGATTCAATACAAACTTAGTTTTGTCTCAGACAAGTTGGCCTTTAGCAGGTGGCTTCTAAGGAAGTGGCAGATGTACACACTGTTACTGGGTTGGATGTTACTGGATGAATTTTGGTGGAAATTCCACTTCTGTCCAATCCCAACAGCCAAAGACTACCAGGAACACATTTGTTCCAACACACAAAATTAGCTGCAGCAAGAGAAGGTGCATCCCAGAGGAACCATGGGAGCCTCTCAAGAAGTTTAGGAGGTAGCCTCAGAGATTTGGGCTATGTCATGTTCTGAGTATTATTCCTTTTCTGTTGGAAATATTACCTGATTATCAGCAAGCATGGTAGTCGTCACTTTCTGTGATTGTCAGAAGAGTATAATTTCAAATTCTCACACTAATGCAATTCTTCAGAGTATGCTATGGGACTACATTATAGATGAAGGAAGTGCCTTATCCTCATTTTTCATTAACATGAGCTCTTTATGTAGAATTCAGTTTGAGGTCATGACATGCCAAGTTTCTTATTTCTTTTCAATTCTTTGGTTTTTCTTATCATGTGCCAAGCACTGTTTTAGCCTTTACACATAGAATAGTGTTTAAAACAAAAAATTAAAATCCTTGCTGTTTTAATAGAGCTTCTCTTCTACTGTTCTAATGGAGGGCATAGTAAACAAGCAATGTACGACTGGATATATTTTGGGCAACAATAGTGCTATTATTTTGACAAATAAAGGTTAAGGTGATAGAGGACCCAGAGTGGGTTTTGGTAGTTGTGTGTTATTTTAAAGAATCAACAAGAGGACTTCTCTGAAGTGGTGACTTTGAGCAAAGATCTGAGTGAAAGAAAGGGGTAATCTTTTTGAAGATCTGAGGGAATAAATAGTGTTGCAAGTAGAGAGCTGGATAAAGGCCAGAGTGGCTAGAGCAGAATAAAATGGTACGTGTCATGAGATAAGGTCAGAGAGGTAAGCAAAAACTAGATTACATAGAGTCTTGTATTCAGTGTGATAAAGGGTTTTGATTTACTCTTTAGTCATGAGAGATCATGAGAAGTCTTGGGAGTTTTTGAGCAGGAGATTGACATAATATGATTTTTTTTTCTTTTATATATTACTCTGGTTGCTGTGTGTAAGATTGGCATTAGGGAGTCTGAATGAAAGCAAGGAATACAAGTCGGCTGCAGTAACCACATGAGAAAGGACAGTGACTTGACCAGTTTGATGAGAGTTGTCAGATGAACTTGTTGTCAGAATATGACTTAAAGTTAGAGTCCAAAGGACAGGCCAGTGGATTTGATGCAGTGATTATAGAGTAGTATAAAGGACTGTCCCTGAGTCTGGGGCCAAATTAACTGAGTAAATAGAGGAGCCATTTCAGAACAGGAGAAACTAGGAGAGAATGGAAGAGTTGGTGGAAAGATCCAGAGTTCTGTTTTGGGAGTGCTATGTTTGAAATATTTCTTGAAACTCCATTGTCACTGTCAAATAGGCTCAGGGGAGTCGGTGGAACTGGTGATATGCTGGGAGCTATTGGTACACAGATAAGAGTTAAAGCTGTGAATAAAGGAGGTCACTGTGGATCAGTGTAAAGGGATAGAAAAAGGGGAATGAGTTCTGGGGTACTCCATAATACAGAATTCTAGAAGAGGCAATGTTCCTAGCAAAAGACAAAGAAATGGAGAAGATAATGTGGTAAAAGATAATCCAGGGTACAGCTCTTCTGGATTTATGATGACCCTGAAAATATCATAAAGCAATAATGAGTTTAATATTTTCTATCCACCAAACATCCTAGCCTAGCCCAGCCTACCTTAGGTATGCTCAGAACACTTTACATTAGCCTACAGCTGAACAAAATCATCTAACACAAAGCCTTCTTATAATAATAATAAAGTCCTGGATATCTCATGTAATTTATTGAATAATGTATCAGAGGTGAAAAGCTGAATTGCCCTATGGGTACAGGATGGTTGTCAGTGTATTGGTTGTTTGCCCTGGAGACCACACAGATGACTTGGGAGCTGCAGCTTACACTCATCTCCAGGAGAGAGTATCGTGCATCCTATCACTAGCCTGGGGAAAGGAGAAAAGGTTAAAACTCAGAATTCATAGTATGTTTTCTACTGAATGCATATAGTTTCTGCACCATCATAAAGTCAAAAAATTTGTAAGCTGCACCATTATAAGTTGGGGACCATCTGTACATGATCTCCTGAAAGCAAACGGAAGACAGTGGTTCTGAAACGTGTGTGGGAGAGGATGTGGAGAAAGGGGAACCCTCTTACACTGCTGATGAGAATGCAAGTTGGTGCAGCCACTTTGGAGAACAGTGTGGAGATTCCTCAAGAAATTAAAAATAGAGCTTCCCTGTGACCCTATAATTGCACTACTGGGTTTTTACCCCAAAGATACAGATGTAGTGAAAAGAAGGGCCATCTGTACCCCAATATTTATAGCAGCAATGGCCATGGTCACCAAACTACGGAAAGAACCAAGATGCCCTTCAACGGACGAATGGATAAGGAAGATGTGGTCCATATACACTATGGAGTATTATGCCTCCATCAGAAAGAATGAATACTCAACTTTTGTATCAACATGGACGGGACTGGAAGAGATTATGCTGAGTAAAATAAGTCAAGCAGAGAGAATCAATTATCATATGGTTTCACTTATCTGTGGGGCATAACAAATAACAGGGAGGACATAGGGAGATGGAGAGGAGAAGGGAGTTGAGGGAAATTGGAAGGGGAGGTGAACCATGAGAGACTATGGACTCTGAAAAACAACCTGAGGGTTTTGAAGTGGTGGGGGGTAGTAGGTTGGGGGAGCCAGGTGCTGGGTATTAAGGAGGGCACATATTGCATGGAGCACTGGGTGTGGTGCAAAAAACAATGAATACTGTTACGCTGAAAAGAAATTTTAAAAAAATAAAAAAGAAGATAGCGGTTCTGATTGAGGGAGTGTTCAATGGATCACTCCTACAAGCTGTCCCAAGTCATAGTGTTTGTGATTTAGATAAATAAACAAGGTTGGGCAGCGAATTTAGGGGATGATGACTCAAAGTTAGGAAGCGGTTATTAAGTGAGATCTCTTTGAATCTCCAACCTCCTGAAGACAATTCTAACATGCCAGATAATCTTCCACTGTCAACTCAAATAACTGAAATCAAAGAATATGCTCTACTAGCAAATTTTTAAAGTATTTATAATTTTCTGAAAGCATTTATAGGTCATAGGTTAATTCCAATATTCTGTTTCCTTAGCTTTTTACATACTAGTCCTAGATTTCTCCCTGAAATTAAACAAAATAGACTAAATTCTGTTTATTATGTCAGTGCTTCAAAAACTATGCTATTAAGTCTTCTCTAAGCAAAATGTATCATGGTTTTAACTACTATATAATCAGTTCTTGGTAACCATCCAATTTGTAAATTTCCTCTTTCAAATGTGACTACCAGTATGGACAATGAAGGTAATTAGTACTAACATCCCCCCATTTCATTTTTTTTTTGCAATGTACTTTTATTAATGTACCAGTCACATTATTAGTAGTAGTCATACTAGTATTAGTATAATTGTTATTATTAGCAATAATAACAGCAGCTCAGATGTACTAATACTAGCAGAGGTAATCTTTGTTATTTCCTTGTTTAATATACATCACTCTTTACATTTTTTTGAGCTTCCAGATGACTAAAACTCTTAGGTATATGTTCAATTCCAAGCAGAGATTACTGGTCACATTTGTTCCCATGGTAAACTATTAATTTTACACGCATTATCCTTGTAATTTCCATACTGGAATCTCTCAGTTTCACTTTTAATCACAATGGGCAGGATAGCATGGTAATTAGAAATATGTTTTTTGGACTATTTTAAAATCCTGGATCCCATACAGACTGTATAATGTCAGGCAAGTCAATTACATTTCTCTATCATATTATATCTTCATCCATAAAATGAAGCCAAGGAAATAAAAATTTAGCACTTGTTGTATCACTGAAGTCCTATGCTTGTAAATTGATTTTGCAATTGTTTGTCCTGTAAACATGATTATATCCCCAGGAAATGGCCTTCTGCTGCATTCAAATACAAGTCCCTACGTGGTAAGGCAAATGGTTCTCTTTTGTGTTTGCTTAGTCCTTAATGTACTATTGCTGGACCCCTGTGATGTCTCACTAAACTTCATCATTATTTATCCATAGAAACAACCATCAGGCTTGACACGAACAGTTGTATCAATAAAAATGATGTATTGAGTATTGGTATATACCATCCTCTTGAGAAAATTTTGTAATCTTATCATTTATTTTGATAAAGAATTAAATACTTTAAAAAAAAGAATTAGATACTTTTTTTTTTTTTTTTTTTGGCTACAAAAAATGAGGTTTGGGGATGTTAAATCAATTCCCCAAGTCATTATTGGCAAGTGATAAAACAAGATTTAAAACAGTAGCTATAGGAACCCCAGATCTAAAATTTTAACTAGTTTATACTGCCCCCATAAAAGGTATTGAACTTGCACAGTCTTGAACAACATTTTTTTATGTTAAGAGAGCCCTGCTTACCAGGAACCTGTCGGAATCTTATGTTAACACATTAACTGCTTTTGCTGCTTTGAGAACTGTCATAATGTTCTTCAGATATCTAACTCCCATTTTACACTAAAAATGCAACACTTTATCTAAATGTAGGGTTATTTCTAGGTCCTGATCCTTCTCACCTGCTCCTCCCTTCTAAAAGTTACCATTTTCTTGCCCTATTTGAATAGGTTTAAGTAGCTAGTTAAGTGGCTATATGATTGAGCAAAAGAGATCCACTGATAAGATCTTAGAAAGTTTTGTGACACTGTGTACCACTCAGTTACAACTGAAAATAGAACTAGGGACTTGAAACCTAAGGAATTTAAGAGGCAAGTAGTTTGTCACTTTTAAATGTAGGCTTATCTCAATAGTTCATATTTTTCTTCTCAGTCTATATTATACATAAGCTGAAAGATGCTTTTTTTCTAACAAAAATGCTTCATGTCAAATTCTCCCTGTACCATTTGGGAAAGTCATTGAATAAACTAATAGTAGGCTTCCAAGCCAAGAGTAATTATGTTACATTGCTCTTTTTTGGCAGGGAGCTATTTTTTCCTGTAAATGAAGCACTTTAACATAAGCACACTTTTACACTGTAAAGTAGAGGAGGATTTGATGCAGATGTCTTTCAGGTGAGAAACAAGATCATATTTTTCCTACTTCTAGATTACTGTAATGAAGTGACCAATCAATCAATCAATTAATCAATCAGCTGCTTTTCCTGATAATCACTGTAGCAGACAGTGATTAGAAATGGAAACATACACCTGTAAAAGTTAAGTCTCTTTCTTGATGCTGAACATTATGTGACATTTTATATTCAGAAAACACTTTAAAATCATTCATATTAGTTTTTCCTTTAAGCCAAGTTTTGAGGAGAGTTATTTCTCTGATTGCCATTTTTAGAGGAGCAAACTGGTTCAGGAAGGTTAAATAACTTGCCCAAAAATGGTTAGCACCTTGATGGCAAAAGTGTAGCTAGCAATCAAGTTTGTAGCCCATCTATTTTAGCATAGGTCACCATAACAGATGTGTTATCTTCATTTCTCATTTTCTCCAGAAGAGAAACTTGAAGACATCATGAAAGTTTATGAAATTGAGTTTACATATTGTGAGGGTCAAGAAAAACCCATTTTATAAATTTATATTATTTTCATATTAATATATACAGTTACATCTATAGGGGAAAGAATGAAAGCACTTAAAATACATATATCAAATAAATCTATTGAACATAGAGTTTAGTTAGAAGTCCATAAATTATCCTCAGTAACTCTTCAGCCATATTAATTATGGCTCACATGTACTGACAGTTTATAAAGTAACATTTTGTATGTCAAACACTTAAGTTTTATAATTTGAATCTCATTTAACACAAGTATTGTTATTCTTATGAAAAAAGTGAGGAAGTATGTAATTTACTCAAGATCACAGAAAGCAAGCTTTGGAGACAGGGCAGAGAAAAAGACTTATCCATTGTTCTAAAGATCAAATACTTAAGCCTACATGATACAGTTTTCCACTTCAGTCTACGTCTTTAGGTAAACAACACCCTCTCTCTATTTACTTTAATTCCAATTTGTATTATTGGGAGGATATATACCTTTAAAATAGTAGAACAAATGATACCAATTATTTTTTAATCAGTGAACGAATATTTCAGAACAATAAATTCCAGAAAATATTCTATGTGCTGAGTCTAAATTTATTTCTTACACAGCTAGAAAATGCAATTGTGTATGTATATGTAATAGTATCATGATAGAGCATACAGTACATTAGAGCTAAGGCCATACTTAGACAAATGAATGCTTTGCCAGGCCCCAAATTTGGCATAACATCAAACAAACTACATCAAAACATTTATTCAGTACATAATTTGCATTGCGACTGAATGATACAGAGGGTCAATTTGGGAACTACTGGCTGGGGCAACATTTGTTCTCTGTATTGCCCTGAGCAATTCAGTTCTGACCCCAAATTTGCATTTCCCAACAACACAGAAAACAACAACAACAAATATGATTAATTATAAGACTGAGTGCTACCTACTATGCTAACGAGACACCTCATGATTAATTAGTTCCACCATTCTTATAGGCCACTTTAAGAATTTTTACGATGTATGCATATGATTCCTGGTTTCCCATTCACCACTCTTACCCAAAGCAGTTTAAAACAAACAAACTAACAAACATACATTTCCTTCCGCTTACATGAGTACTCTTCCTGAGAGGTTTCCTTCGTGATTGTGTAATTCCAATGATGCCTAGTTAGACTTTGTTGATGAGTACTCTTGTCATGGGGTTGCTTGCTTCACATACATAGCTAGATCTCCTTTGCTAGAAGATGCTGGAAAGAATTTCCTAAAATGGCTCATGTATCAGTTAGGACAGCAGTATGGCTGCTGTGATGACAACAACAACAAAATGTATAATGACTTTACAAAAGAAACACTATTTCTTAACACATAAAATTTAACTGGTATTTTCTGATTGGTGGGTGGCTCCTATCCCAAAGAACACCTTTTCTTCTTATGGCCCCACAATTTCCTAAGAGCTTGATCCTCTGACTCCAGCCTAGCGACTGGGAAGAAAGAGTAGGAGTGGCAGAAGCATGTCCACTTTTAATCAAATCACTGCATCCAGGAAATGACACAGCACTCAGCTCCTATCCCGTTGCTGTGAAGGAATCACAGTGCCTCACATAGATCCAGATGGAAGCTGGGTGGGCATCACCTTCTCAACAAGTCTGCACTCTGAAAAAGAACAGCATTTAAGTTTTGTCTCTGCCAAAGCATGCAGCAGTGGCACGGGATGATAAAGCATTAACCAACTGAAGAACAGAAGGGAGGGCATTCCAGGGAGAGGGAACAGCTTGTTCAAAGATTGTGAAAGCATAATTATGTAATAATATTATAAAAGTGGGAGATCAGACAAGGCCTCATGCTCATTGTGACTCAATCACGAAGTAGTGAGCACTTTCCATGGGCTCAAAAGAAGCAGAGAATATTGAGTACCAACAAAATGTAGTCCCTAATATAAAGACATTTCTGATTCTTGCATGAGAGGCAGACACTTCTGCCTCTATCAAGAGATAATTCCATCGGTCAATCAACTATTTTTCCTGGGGTCCTTTCCACTTTTGATTTCTAATACATTGTGAGTAACTAGTCAATGTTAATTTCAACATTTTGAATTCTGGGAAATTTCTGAGCTCGCTGTTATTTAATTGATTCATTGATCTAAAATTCACTTTATAGAATGCTTGCAAAATGCTGAATTCTCTTACTGGGGCAAGAGTAAGGTGGTAAACAAGATAGATATAGTATCCCATCTCTCAAAGAGTTCTCATACTTGTGGAAGATTTATGAGTTGGGGATTATTTCTAAATTGACTGACAGCTGGTTTGAGTTTGAAGTAGGCGTATTGATAGTATAAACAGAAATGACATCTTATTAGATGAGGCCCTTCACATGTAGCTTTTCATTATTATTTTACAGGTTTCCAGAAGATTATTTTTTTCAGTGAACGGTATTATGAAAAATACTACACAAAAACAAGACTCACATATAAGGTTATTTTAAAGAGGAATCTGAAATAAATACTAAAAATGAGATTAGAATGGTTTGTCTTCCTCCTAATTCCATATTGTTTCATTGATTCTTCTTCTACCCACTTAAGCCCCCATAAGTGACTCTTAATCTCACAAAACAAACTGAGGGTTGCTGGGGGGAGGGGGGTTGGGAGAAGGGGGTGGGATTATGGACATTGGGGAGGGTATGTGCTTTGGTGAGTGCTGTGAAGTGTGTAAACCTGGTGATTCACAGACCTGTACCCCTGGGTATAAAAATATATGTTTATAAAAAATAAAAAATTTAAAAAAATAGATGAATATTTTTAACTATTTTATTCTTAGGAGCAGGTGTTTGATGACTGAATTAGGGACAGAGTAGAAACTTCCTTAAGAGAATTAACCTGATACATTTGAATAAATCTAAATCTTCATATACATGTTATGCAGTGTAACTTTAAAGCCAACTTTTCAGTCCACATCTGATTTCTCTTAATCGACTCCCATAGCTGAATCCTGAATTAGAATTCATCTTTCCATTTAAATGCAGATTCAGACTTTCCACCTGAGGGGGGGGTGATGGTGAGTCATTTCTTTTGACTGAAATACTAAAATATAGCGGGGTTTCATTTACATGAATATTCCTTCCCAGCACAGGTCTTTTCTTGTGATAGCTAGCATATTTACTGCAATAATTTTATAACCTCCTTGTATTTATTTCATCTCTTTATGCTATAATTCCATGTGCTAAATAATGGAGACACATACATATTAAACTTCCAGTAGGCATTTGTGTGGGGCAACTTTAAAATGGAGTGGTGAATTAAACAAGTGACCAAATCAAAACTGAAAGAGAAGACACTGCAAAGCTAAGCACATTAATATACTGACAGGAATATATGTGGAGGCATTTTTCGCCTTTTCTTTCACTTCCTTTTTTAAAAAAATTCTTTAAAAACTGTATCCTAGTAAGAGTATTTTAAAATATACAGCCTTGAGTTATGTATGCCAACTCGTCTAATGTATACCTGAAAAGCTGCTACACTTATCTCCAACGTGGAGATTTATAACACGGAGGAAATCAAAGAGTAGAGATAAATCATTATAAAAGAGTCATATTAGCATCTTACTAAATGATTTCTTATTGTACCGAGTAATAGCCGAAGAGATAGTTCCATTTTAGTGAGAACACATGACAATTTTTGCCAGTTCCAATGCTATGAGAATCTCAGTTCAAATATGTATATGTAAAATAACTATCTTCTCTAGAGTAATATTTACACGTGAGCAAAGTTTGGTTAGAAAACAATATTTACCTCGATATTTAATAGGAAATTTTACAAAGTTATTTTTATAATGTGTCGCCTCCCTCAGAAGAGATTCCATCTGGAGGAATATTATTTATGGCAAATAGTACAGTTTGTTAATTCCAACGCTTGAACATTTTCATGCATTCATTAAACAACAAAAAAATTTGAGTACATCTTTTGGCTAAATGCTGGAGATATGGAAGATAAACAATGAGTCTATGAAGCAGATAACATTCAAGCAAAGTAAAAAACAAATTTTCAGTGCAGTGTATCTTAGAAGATTTAACTTGAACCATGTAAGGCTGAAACACCATAAACTTAGTTTCCTGGACAATATCCTCATCTGTTTTTTGTGATTTCTCTTTTTGAGTTTCCTCAAGATTTCTCTTCCTGTTTTTTTCTCTTTTTTCTCTTCTGTTCTTTTCTCTTTCTGTTTTTTTTGTGATTTCTCTTCCTTGAGTTTCCTCAGGGACTCTCTCCATTTCATTCTGAACTATGTGCTCTTGTCATGATATACTTTCGTTGAGGAATATTACCAGATGAACCCCTTCATCCATCATCTCTATCAGGATTACCAAACTTTATTACATGTAAGAATAATCTTGTGATAAAGTTAGTTTGGGAGGTCTGGCTCAGCCTGAGGAATCTTAACATAGTGATTTTGCTGCAGGTCATCTAAAACCATACTTTGATGAACATTTATCTATGAACTAACCATACCTCAGTCTATTACTAAAGCCCAAATGTGGGCTTCACTGAGATACAACCAACTACCTAATGGAATTCTCCTCTAGGTTGTTGCAAATGCATTTCATGTCCTCCCAACCTCCACACATGGCAACGCCACTGCCTTCAGCATATTTTTTAGACCGTGTTACTTGGCTTAGAGAATCCAATCTTACTACTCCTATAGGATAAATTAGAAATCTAGGTCTTATCACAACATTTCCCTTATTGTCCTCTTATGATCAATTTCAAACTTTTAAGTGGATCCTGACTTTGTTCTATTCTGTCCTTACTGTCATCCACCTCTCCTATTTACACAGTTATCATCTCTCATTAATAGTGTATATATTGACACCCAAATTCTCTCAGTCCTCCCACATTGAACGTACACTACACACTTTGAGCCAGGTAGTATTTCTAGAAAACAAATCTGGAAGAAAAAAAGTTATGTGTGGATAAATTAAAATGTCCTTACTATGGTTACAAGTCCATGCATGGCAGAGCCCCAGTTTAACTATCCAATTCGTTGTTTTACCCCTCTCCTTGAACTTGTACTGAACTTAATATAGTCCTCCACATGCACTCTTGTTAACCTTCTGGTTTTTGCTTGGGCAGTTCCCTCTACCTGTAATTCTCATTCATCCTTTGGGATGAATATGCTAGATAGCATATCCTCAGTGAGGGCTTTCTAAATATGAAGTTCAGCTTGGATCAATTTTCCACATGCTAAGATTGCCTGATTTAGCCCATTAGATATTTCTCCTTATATAATATTTGGGACATAGTTGTAATAAAAAAACCTGTTCATTGCTTAACTTAGAATTTAACTGGGAAACTTGTATTATGTCTAGCAACTCTATATACGTACCCACATAATTTATCACATCACATCTGGACTTCTTTGCCATTTGCTCGTATCCTTTAATAAACTATAAATTCTTCATGGCAGGAACCATGTCTCCATTTTTCTACATTGTGTCACTACACTTTTTGGGTGGTACCTGGCAGTTAAAAAAAAAAAAATACTTGAAAAAAAGAATAAAATAATCTAGCCAAGGTGCTCCTGGGTGGTTTAGTCAGGTAAGCATTTGCCTTTGGCTCAAGTTTTGGTGATCTTGGTGTCTGGGGATCCGGCTCCCGCTCAGCGAGGAGTCTCACTCGTCCTCTGCCCCTCTGCCCTACTCATTCACGTGTGCGCATGCTAAAAAATAAATAAATAACATAAAATAAAATAATGTACCCAATTTTCAAACCTCTCTACTTCTGTTTTTCACTATACCATATTGCTTCTAAATCATAACAGCTGAAAGTTTGCATTTAGTAAATGTGAATACTTGTTAAATGTAAAACACAAACAAACAAACAAGTACTGTTTAATTCCTAACCGAGGCTAGGATTTCATACCCTAACATTGACTTCAGTCATTTCATGAATGGGTATATTTTGGCGTAATTTACCCCTCTGCAACAAGTGTATTAGAGAGAATCATTCTGTGTACCCAAAGCTCCACTAGGCCAGTTTTCTCAGACAGACAGAAAAGTGTCAAATAATGATGGGGACTGTCATTTTCAGAGATTTCTTATTTCAGTTTCAGTGAGAAGGAAAAGTTTTTTCTGATTTTTTTTTTTTTTTTAATGAGAAAGCATTAGAAGTTGAGTAAAATTTTCCCCATTTGTACTTAACAAAAGAAAAGTCCATGGTTCTCAATTTTCAGATTTTTAAAACCTCAACAAAAAATGTTCTTTTAAAAGAGAGCCATTTAAAGAGTTTTTTGGGACTAGATCAAGACTTTTCTATGTATTGTGAGTTAAAACAGTGATCGAGATATTCTGAGTAAGTTCCAATAATAGAACATACCAATATCAATTTTAGGTCCATTAAAACAAAGCTTTTCTTAATTGATTCTAGTAGCTATTGATCTCCAAATGTCACAAGATGCCATGGGGCTCCTAGAATTGATGATGGATAGCAATTTTAGCAAAATGAGGCATAGATATCACAAAGCAGAAACAGCATCTGTTACATGAATAAGGAGTTATTGGTGTATGAAAATAGCTGAAAAAACAATATTTTGGGACTAGATAGAAAAATGTGCATTTTCCCCCTCTAATGGTATTCAAAAGTAAAGGAATACAAACTTAGGAAACAGCAGATCATGACAAACGGCATTTATTCATTAAATGAATGCTTACTGAGGCCTGGGTGTGCACCTGATATTAATATTCTCTGCTTTGAGAGGGATATAGATAAGTAACAAAGAACAAAAGGGACTGGCACGATGTAGCAATGCCATTTATTCCCCTGTTGATGTCTTGTAATTCCTTGATTTGAAGGCAATGTAAGTACTGCTGGGCACTGAGTTTCTGTTTTGTGTTTTGTGCCTTTACAATTAAAGCAAATTAATTTATCTCCATCCAAGAATATGTGATGACATTCCTCATTCCAACCCTAACCCTCATGCTATTACGTACCTAGCAACCTTACCTCCACCATCTCTTCTCAAATATTCTCTTTTTCTGGCTCCACCTTGCCATTTCTACTGCTACTGTTCCTGAGAAGGCTATCTTTTGTTTTATTTTTTGCTCTAATTTCCCATCTTCTATATTTCAAGTCAATGAAACAAGTAATTTTTCCTCCTTGTTCACAGTTGCAACTGCCAGATTATTTTATCCCTTGTATATAGACATATATACAGAAGGCATATATAGACATAGCAATCAAAATAATAATAACAGCAAAGTTCTTATTCTTTTGAAACTCATGCCATTCACTTCAGTTACCCACTATGCTTCCTCTTTGCCCTCTTAACCCTGACCTGTTATTCATTCTTGCTATTAACTGAAGAATTTAATTTATGAATGATAGTCTTTCTCTGTAGCTTAACTCCTGTCTCCATTCTCATGACTTCACTATTAAGCTAAGTGAAATATACAAATTCTGTATTCTTGATTACTTCTTTACCTCCAATGACCATTTCTTTCACTTCATTTCTATGATGCAAGCTCAATTCAGACCTTATCATTAGCAGAAACTGTGCCACTTCTAAGTGCTCTGTTCCAAATCTTCCCATCTCTAGCTACATTTTTCTAATCTTTTAGCTTGCCTGGTAAATTACCATTAACAGCCTAATTCTTTGGTTACCTTGATCTTGTCAATCCCCTAACCACATCTGTCTCTCTCTTTCTACTAGCTCCTTTTCTTTTGACCTCCTATATCCCAGTCATTATAATTAGCCCATGACAAATACCATGAAATCACTTGCTTCCCTCTCTCTGTCTCACTCATTAGCAACATCCCAGTCCTGGATGACCATGTATCAGAAAAACTACACCATTTTGGAGAAAATCACATGATTATTTTAAGCTGATTGCTATTGCTTTAAATTTAGCAAAATCATTGTGAAATGGACCACATTCTTCCATGTTTTGTTCATTTATTCAGTAGATATGCAACCTATGTTCCAGGAGCTGTTCAAAGTATTAGAGTTATGAGTGAAAAATTCAAAGCAGCCCTTGCTTTCATATGGCTTATATTCCACTGGAGTCTAGAAAGAAAGGCAGAAAAAACTGAGTAAAGAAATAAGTATTCAGGGAATAAAAGATTGTACCAAAGAGTGTCTATTCACTGAAAAAAAAAGTATATGCCAGGTATAAAATTTTATAAATAATAAAACAGGGTAATGATATAGAAAACTTGTGGTAAGGGGAAACTTTATAAACACTCTATTATGCCTCCCTGATGGGGAAACATTTTTGCTGAGACCTGATTGTGGAGGTTGATAGAAGAGTATTTCATGGGGACAATATCGGTATTAGAAAGCCCTGAATTAGGGAAAAACATGTCCTGTCCAAAGACAGAAAGAAAACAAGCAAACAGAAGGCAAATCAGTGTGGCTGGAGCTTTGTGGCCTGTGATACAAATTCAGGTTGAAAAGGTAGGAAGGGGGGCGCCTGGGTGGCTCAGTGGGTTAAAGCCTCTACCTTCTGCTCAGGTCATGATCCCAGGGTCCTGGTATCAAGCCCCACATTGGGCTCTCTGCTCAGCGGGAAGCCTGCTCCTCCCACCCCCTGCCTGCCTCTCTGCCTACTTCTGATCTCTTTCAATAAAAAGAAAGCATGTTTAAAAAAAAAAAAGGTAGGGAGAGATCATGATAAAACAATGTCAGCCATGGTCTATTTTCTCCTTCGGTAGGTAGCTATGAAGGTAGGGAAGAATACCTTCCTCAAACACTTCTTCTTTCATTTTAAGCTAATGCTTTCCCTTTATATATCATTTTGAAAATAGAACCCATCAGTACAACATATCTCCCTCATCTTTCCACCTATAAAACTACCATTTTTTTTTTCCTTCTCACCTGTTATAATGGATATGGTGTTCCATCTTGTGGTTTGGACCTAACCCTCCTGCCCTTTCCTTCACAGTCTTCCATTCTTCAAATATAATCTCTATTTCTAATGTCATTAACGTCTTCACCTCCACATTCTGATTCAATGATAAAACATATGCTAATGTCTCCCAACTCAAAAGAAAAATCTTTCCTTAACTTCCTCCCCATCTCCTTCTAAATAAATCTCCCCACTTGAGCTCCCGCCCCCCCAAAACTTAATATATCCCCCTCAAGATTATCAACAGCTTCCATGTTTCAATTTTAAAGGACTTGGCATCATTTCCTTCTAACTTAACCTCCCAGCAGAATTCCACAGAAGGAAACACTACATAGTAAAGTACAAATAGATCATTTCTTTCTTTCAGTATTCACAAATATACTCTTCCCTATCTCTATCTCTGTCCCTATCTCTATCTCTGTCTCTAATTCTATCTCTAGCTATATAATAACCTAATATCCAAAAGCTTTGAGATTTTTCTTTCTACTGTTAGTTTTTTGGGTGGTCAAGTGAGTTCCTGTATTGAAAACGTTAAAGACCGTAATTATAGTATAGTATAAACATTTTTTAAAGATTTTATTTATTTATTTGATAGAGATCACAAGTAGGCAGAGAGGCAGGCAGAGAGACAGAGGAAGGGAAGCAGGCTTCTCATGGAGGAGAGAGCCCGAAGCGGGGCTCGATTCCAGGACCCTGGGATCATGACCTAAGCCGAAAGCAGAGGCTTTAACCCACTGAGCCACCCAGGCACCCCTAGTATAAACATATTTTAATCAAGAATGTTATTGGCACCCCCCTCTCTACAGTACAATAATATATGTGTGTATATGTGAGTACATTTTTCTTCTAAGATGTTTTAAGAAAAAATATATATGATACTATAGACTGCTGTGCATATGTAACTAAAAGGATTATAATGTGTCTGTGTCCTTATGATCTTAATCTCTCAGCGTTATATACAGAAATGTCTCTTCTACAATTTCTGAATCAAGTCTTTCCCCCATTCAACTCCCTTCTGCCGCTTAGAAGGGGTCTTCTGTGGCATTTGAATTAGAATTGAATGTTACAAAGCAAGGCGACTCTAGAAGCTGGAAAAAAAAAAATATGGAAAATAAGTGACAAATATTTTAAAGCAAGAACTTCTTATGTTCATGACATTTTAAAGGGCTGATTTTTTTCAGAATATCTAAAATGCAAAGTAGATAATTTCTTTCAACATTTTGTTTTAAATTAAATAAATTTTCAAAGAAATCTCAGTATGTTTGTTTTTTAGTGCCTCTTTCTCCATCAACTAATGCTATTTTTGTAGCCCAAAGCAGGCTTTTAAAAAATGTAGTGCAGTAATTGCTTTATTCTGACAGGAACTTCCATATGCTGAAGATGTGAACATAATTCTTTGATTGGCCTATTCAGATTTAAACATGCCCAGTGGGTAGATGAGTTCAGATTATTAATCATTTTCTGAATAGTTATGTATTTGTGAAACTGTTAATGAGATTTTTACAGTTTTCCTCTTCATTCCTGTCAGAGATAACTGGTCAACATGAGGACGTGTTGGAGAAGTTTGGTAGGGCTGTAAGATAAAGTGGCGTTCTGTTTTCTCTGCTGGTGACTCTAGGGCAGCAGGGTTCTTTGTCAAGTTTCTGTACTGTTTTAGTTCCTTGAGGCCACTGGCAGTTATGTGATTTTTACTTTCCGTGGCTTTGCATGATAGACTGCTCAGATCCGGAGGCGTCAGAATCAAGCTAGTGTTTACATCTAAATGGCTTCCTTCATTAAACTCCAACTTTGATTTTCAATATATTAAATTTGTGTGTTGTTCAAAGGAACACAGTGATCTCAGGCATTTATTTAATGGGCTTTGTTTGTATAATTATTAAATTAAGACTGTCACTATTACTTCATCTGGAATGATAATTTCAAAGTTGTCATTTTACAAGCAATTTCAAAAGAAGAGCAGAATTTTGAAGTCAATTTTAGTGAATAAAAGTTTTTTCTTACTGTGTGATACAGTGAAACTGAAAACCAAATAATTAAATTTGGAAGTAATACCAAATTGAATTCACAAAATATACAAACTGTAGAACATTTTTAAGAGACTGAAATTAAATTAAAAAAATTGATTTTTAAAGAGTTGATATCTTCTCAAGTATATACTGTAACACAAGCCAATGGCTAATAGAATGTTGGTAATTTAAGGTACTTCAAACTTATTTCACTGTGTGCACAAGACTCATTTGAATTGAGCATTTATTTTTTGTTTGTAAGTAAATGATAATTCTAAGCCACCACAAAGAGGTTTCTTCTTGTAAATAAGTTTTAGATTCCAAATAGTTTCTTCTATATATTAAATTACCAGAAGACCAAGTAGATATTTTATTCACAGACAATGCAAATATATATTTGATCATGGCTTCTAAAAATTTTACAAAAGTTAAATTTCTGTACTTCAGTGTATATTGGGATATCTCTATAAATATTGCATTGATCACAAAAGGAAAATGGATTCTTTCTAAGATATTACCACATGGTCATGTATAAATGCCTATTTAAAGGGAAACTATTTCAGATGAAAGAGAATGGAATGTAGATAGATTCACCTTCTATTATCATATGAAACGAACAGAGGATTGACCTTCAATGTCTTCCCAAATCTGAGATAAAATGGCATTTTTCTGGACATGTAGAAAAGAAAAAAACATGACTTGCATTTACTCTGCCAATTCATCTTCTGTAACCTGTCAGAAATGGTCAATTCAGGATTATCAAGAACTCATTTTAATCTTGGTTTCAATTTCTTTTCCCAGAAGCATTTTGCCAGGGAAAACAAAAGTAGCAAAGTTTCCTGTTCTGACTTGCAATTTATGTCCCTTTTGCCTTACAGTCAGATTAAGGACAAAATCTGGAAGAACTTGAATTACTTTTAGCCTCTTCACCATTTCATATTTCCAACCCCCTCTGGATGTGAGAAAGAGAAATAGAATCACTAATTCCATCCTGGACATTGATAACATCCGTGGTTAAATTTACTTTGAAAATGTCAGTTTTCTAATTCAAAAGCAGCTCCTCATTTTGCGCCTTGTGATAAAACTTATTAAAACTAGCAGATGCCTCTTATATATCTGATTTTGCATTAAAGATCAAATTTCTCATTTTTGCTTCAGAAATTTATACAACATGTCATTTGGAAAAGGCCAATATTTTGGTTCACTTGTCAATGATAATCAGTGTTTAATGAAGCAAAGTGTAGCTGTGTTGATATTTTTATTGTGGCACTTGATCATTCTTTCACTGGCAGTCCCACAGATGGCCTTTTTTAATCCAAAAAATATCTGGCTAAATACATCCTATTTTTGGTCTATTTGTTGTTCACATGTTCTTTAGGAACCTCTGGTGCCTTTGCTTTTTACTATGGAATCTTTTAGAATTATCTTTTAGAATGAAATATATACATCTACTTCCCAGCCTTCTTGAAAGCTTTATCCAATCTGCATCCCAATCCACCTTTCCTAACTTCTTTTTACTGCTCCCTTCATATTTCCTCTGCTTCAGCTAAACTGGACTGATCATCATTGCATATGACAATCTATCATTGTTTCTTCATTCATGAGCTTTCCTTCATTGGAATTTTCCTCACATCCACCAACCCACACTAACCCTTATCTAGGCAACATGCTAAAGTACCATATATCCAGTCCAGTCCTCAATGCTCTAAGAAATGCTTTGACTTCTTTTGCAGATTTTTTTCTTTTTTGAACTCTGGAAGCAATGCTTTATCTTTTAGGATAATTTTCTATGTATAAACTGTAGACTCATTTTTACCTCTCTCCTTTCAGAGTACGGATTCAGGGACCATCATTACAAATATTCTGAAATTTAATCACTGCATTCCTTCCTTTTACTGACCCATCTACTTTGTCTCGATCTTTTCAACTCTTCTTCCTTTTCATTAGCTTGGACTTCATGGTACTCAATATTATTCATATCCCCTAAAGCTTTTATCTTTATTTTATTTTATTTATTTATTTTTTGAAGATTTTATTAATGTATGTATTTGAGAGAGAGAGAGAGTAAGAGAGAGAGGACGAGCAAGGGGAGGGGCAGAGGGAAATAACCTCAAGCCACCTCTGCACTGAGCTTGGGGCCTACTGTGGGGCTCAGTCTCGTGACCTTGAGATAATGACCTGAGCCCAAATCATGAGGACACTCAACCAACTGAGCCACCCATGAACCCCTAAATCTTTTGTCTTTATTTTAAACCCAACCTTGGATGAATCTTCTTTACTCTGAACATCTGATTTATTTAAAAAAATTATCTATATAGAAACATTCAGATGAAGTCTCTCTTTTTTTTTTATTAATCTTTTATTTTTTATAAACATATATTTTTATCCCCAGGGGTACAGGTCTGTGAATCACCAGGTTTACACACTTCATAGCACTCACCAAAGCACATACCCTCCCCAATGTCCATAATCCCACCCCCTTCTCCAGGGTCGGGCCTGGTTAGTACTTGGATGGGAGATGAAGTCTCTTTGTTCCTGCGCATCCATACATCCCATTCTCATAGAGTTGTTGTGCATGCTCCTGTCTGAAGAAACCCTCTTCTGTCTGTGGATCCCAACTACGCCTGTGCTTATAGACACTTGATCCTACTCTGACAAGACTATCCTTTCCATTTCATATATTCAATTTCTCCTCATTGTCCCAGAGATTCTAAACTTAGTCAAATTTCCCTAATTAAGCAAATAAACAGCAAAATCTATATTTAAAAAAAAAAAATCCAAACCACAGTTACTCAGGCTACTCTGTCTTCCCTCCTTTAGATAGTCAGATAGTGGCCCATACCCAAGGAAGGCCTCAATTTCCTTGGCTCCTACTTACTATTCAGTTCATACTAATAAGGTTTAAGTCATCATGATTCCATGAAGAGGATTCACTGACACCAATAACTTCAGGTTGGTAAAGATAATGAATATTTGTTAAGTATTTTTTTCACATCATTGAAGCATTTGATGCAGTTAACCACTGCCTTAAAACACTGTCCCTCCCTTCATTTCTATTACACGAGTCTCTCCTAGTTTTCTGCTAAACGCTGACTATTCTTATCTCTGACTCTATTGTAGTCTTAACCTTCCCTACCTAGCCAATTAATCTGGAGTTTCTCAAGACTCAATTAAAATTCTCTTCTCTCACTTTATATTCTCTTCCCAGGTAATCTCAACTACCCTCATGGATATAATACTCTCCTCTATCTCAGATTTGTCTTCTGAACTATACCTGTTCCTCTGTGTTTTATTCCATCTATTTTCTACATGGTAGCTCTAGGGATATTTTCAAAATAAGAATTGGTTTTTTGAGGCCCTCTACCCCAGATTCTCCCATTCCTGCTCACATTTTTGAATAATTGTCCCATTGGGATATTCCCATGCTAAGTTCAATCACCCATTACAATTCCTCCTACTACATGTAACCTACACATGTCATTTCTTTTCTCTTGGATGCTGTACCCTTGCTCCTTTACATGAAGTCCAACTCATCCTTTGGATGTCAGCTAAAGTATAACTTCCTAAAGCAAGATAGCCTTGACCTTTCTGACTAGAATAGCTCTGCATATATGTATGGCATATGTCTCCTTCATACCATTTAGTAGAGTTGTCATTTTATCTTTCCTAGTAAGAAAGATTATTTGTTAATATCTCTCTTCCTTCCCAAAGGCAGTTATAAGGTCTTTCTTTTCCTGGAAATAAATCCCCCATATCTAAAACAGAGCCTAATGCAAAATAGTAGTTCAAAAATTGTTTGGTGGATGAATGAGTGAATACATGATGATTTCTTCATTTAGTCTATGTTACTCATCAAAATGTATCTTCTCATAAGGATTCCACAAGTAATCATAGAGTTGTCTGTGTGTGTGTGTGTGTGTGTGTGTGTGTGTATTTGCATAATTGAGTGATATTTGAAAGAATATAAATATAGAGTAGAATCTGTAACTTAGAACAACAAATTTACATTCAATTCAACTCTGTTCATGATTATTTTCATATTGTGTTGTATGGCATTTGAGCAAGATTCATGGCAATTGGTTTTCTTTTGGATTAAGAAATATGCAATATTGTCCTTCAACACATTTATTAGAACATCTGATTAAGGTTGGTTACAGCAGTTTCTGTTTAAATTGAAATGTCACTTTGTTGTCCCTTTTAGACTGACATGAATTGACTAATAATTTACATTTTACATTATATTAAACCCCAAGTTCTTTGAATGAAAAAGCTAGTACTGTCATACTTTTGGAGTGTGGTTTTCATGAATATATTTTTCCCACTCTCCAGAGGAAAAAATGGTTATAAAAACTCAATATAACATTATTCATCTTCCTAGTACCACACATCTTGTTTTTGAGAGCAGCACCCATAAAACAGTAACAAAAAAGTTATTTCTTAGGGATGATTCATTTTAGCACATTTTAAAGTAATCATTAGTTTGTGACCTTTCATTAATAGAGGAGATGCAGAAACCACAAGCAATAACCACTAATCACTAATTAAAGTCACTGATGGGAGAAATTTGAAAGAAACACTGTTTACAATTTGCTTTGGAAGAAAATTCAGAAGTATGGCAGGGCTCTGGTTAAGGTCACATATTTTATCTAGTCCAGGCTATTGAACACCCAAATTGCACACTCTATATTAATCACCACTTCTAATTAAAACTTGAAAATATAACATTGCCTTTTTATTAAATAAAAATGGATTTCGATTCCCACTAATTAAAAAGGAACTTATTATCACAGGATGGGGTTCCAGGAAATCCTAAAAAAAAAATTTGCCAGGTTGATTTTGTAATAAATATTTTAAGATAAACATCAATGAAATTATGTTAAACACTTAAAAATAAATGAGCAAAAGGTACCTTACTCCTTATGTAATTACAGAGTAGTAGCATTTCATCTTCTGACAGGTCTTGCTGCTTCCAATCTGGTTACATCAATGGTCTCTACTCTCTGCAGTCAGAGCGGTCTTTCTAAATGCCAATCAGATTTTGTCTTTTTCTTTGTTCAAGTTTTTTGATTTCCCTCCTACCATTCAGAATTCAGTTCAATGTTTTCAATTAAAAATGCTGGCCCCTCATTGTCTAGATAGAAATTGTCTATTATTCCAGCTTTAGTGAAGCCAGAAACACCCATTTGCACAACCTCACCCTCCAGTCCCATGCAACTGACTATCACTTCCCCAATGCTTCATGTGGTTTTCTTCCTCTGGTCATTCACACATTCTGTTTGTATTTCTTGGTAAAGCCTCTCCCTTCCTTCACCAAATTTCTCCCCCCCCCCCCAAAACATTTTCCAAATTAAACTGAATGCTACTCAGTTCAAATATCACCTCCTCCGGGATGCCGATTCCTGATGCCCCAGTTTCTTTTAGAATTCTGGAGCACTTGGCAGTAAACCTCAGTCACAGGTTTGGTAACTATGAGCATCGATTTATTTGTCTGCATAGGGGCAAAATTGTATATACCTTGAGTATTAAATCTTCTTTAATATCAGCTGGCCCCTGACATACTGTATTCACTTGATAAATACTTACCTATCCAGTGTTATGTGACAGTCCCTTAGCTTGGAGCTGCCATTATAAAGATTAAAAACCCGAGTCCCCCGTCCCAGAGGAGTGGATCATCCCTGAGAAAAGGCAAAGATGCAACATTCAGTTTCTAACAGAAGAAATAAACAAATAAATCTCATTTTTGCAAATTAGCTAAAAGGAAAGCTAAAAACTAGAATCATGAAATGGTAATGAGAATCACAAAGTTTTACAACTTATCATAGTATATGATTAAATGCTTGCACTCTAAATTGGTGATTATGATGTACAACTTTAAGTTAACTTCGTGGACCAGAATTGAACATCAAACTCTTCTCCTTCTTTGTCTTACTCTAATTCCTATCACTCATGGCGGATGAAGTATTTTGTTTGTTGGAATCTTTGGTTTCAAGGATCAGGTCCTATCCACTCACCTTGTGAATATCTCCTTCTTAATCTGGCAGTGTAAAGGTTAAAGACTAAGACAGAAGCCTTAGTCTGATTTTTCACTTGCAACCTACACAGAAAATTTAGGATTGGTGGTGGAGCCTCAGATTGGTGTTGGATGGGGACAAAAACAACTTTATGCTGCTGAGGCTAGAAGCAAATGAAACACTTGCTCCTGGCAACTTTCCAAGCCTATCAGTGGTAGATATTTGTTACATCTCTTAATAGTTTCAGTAGCAAAGCTTTCCTCCTGGAGGGTGCTGGCAGCTGCTCTCTCAATGGAAGGATTGCCACTGAAACATCAACTTTCCATTAGGGTACACCTAGGTTGAGGATTTGTCTTCAAAACAACAAAGGTGCTACTTCCAGATGACACTCAAAATGATACACAATGTGCTGTATCAGGGAGAGGTGTTAAGTTACTCAACTTAAACCTGATGGGTAAATTATGGTGGGCATCTGTGGGCTCAGGATGGTCAATTTCCCATCAGTGACTGGAGAGAGAAACATTTTATTTTAGCCCACAGCCATTCTCTAAAAGGTTAGAGATGTAATTAACATTGCTCTTAAAAGAATGGAAACATAATTTGCTCTATCTATTTCTAAATAGTATCAGTTTTACTCTAAAATTGGGATAACACTGCCAAGTGCTGGTACCTATGCAAGTCAGGATATAGATTTTGGTGAAACTGGTCAGTGGTAACTGCCTTTGATTTATAAATTTTACAAAAGTACCTGTGAACATTTGCTTAAAAACTGAAATTATAGGAGTCCCTGGGCGACTCAGTTGTTAAGCATCTGACTCTTGATTTTGGCTTAGTTCATGGTCTCAGGGACATGAAATCGAGACTTAAATTGTGTTCTAGGCTCAGTAGGGAGTCTGCTTGAGATTCTGTCTCTCTCTCTCTCTCGTTCTCTGCCCCTCCCCCTGCTTTCATGTGCTTTCTTTCTCTTTCTAAAATGAATAAATACATCTTGAAAAACTAACTTACAGTAGAAGAAAAGATTGACTCATGTAAAGTACCATGCAGAAGGTGTTTCAGAGGAAACTGGGTTTTTTTCTTTCCCCATTTTTGGGTGACAAGGACAGGTTGCTGACAGAAAATTTTTCTGAGTTATCTCATTCATTCAAAGACACAAAAAATCCTAATCAAAGTGTCTATATGCTGTGTGGTAAGTGGTGTTATGAGGATACACAGGCAAGTAACTCCACAAATTGGATAGATCTTGAAATGAAGGAAACTCCATGATACTGAAAACTTATTAAAAAAATCTGGCATTGTTCCTAGAGCTTGTGGCTCTGTGCCACTTAATGAAACACTCATGATAGATGAGCAGTCTCCCTGTCATGTCTATAAAGGAATGCTTGATGATTTTATTAACACAGGCAGTGCTGAAACCTCTATTTGATGAACATTCTAATAAGGATGCCCTCTATGCTAGTGAAAGTTCAGGGAAATAACAAGGAATAACAAATAGATGAAAGAAGACATAGTTTTGATCATAACATCACAACACATTGCCAGTGTCTGACATAAATAATCATGTGTTCTGAAACAGCATGCAGTATATAGAATTAGGTCCAGAGAAAGAGAAAGTGTAGTTTTCAACTTGCAGCTGGCAATGGCACTACGTTACAATCACCCTTATGAAGTAACATCTTAATCTGAGATTTTGTGTTCTTTAGATCATAATCTGAATTATTATAGTATTGTAAGGTAATTGAGAATTTCTTCACTGGACTTAGGAACCCAACACAAAATGATCAATTAAGTTTTACACACTCAAAGAGAAACTAATAAGCCAATGCAAGAATCATCGTAGCCTAGATGTGGAAATTATCTAAAGCTGATAAACTCTTTAGATGAAAACTTTAGACTTGGTGTTAGCTATTAAAAAGTAATACTTTGGAAATAAAGGAAATGCAAATGTGCAAATAACATACTCTTTGTGTTTGGCCTGTCTTTTCATTGCAGAACTATAAATGTTGTTTGTCAAAACCACTTCTGCCTTCTTCAGGACCACCTACCATCTGCTTAGCCCTCACTATTAGGAGTCCCTTATGATCTAGCTTAATGTGCTCATGCATTCTTGGAAACCTCATTCAAGACCCAAAACTGCCTCTCTGATATTCCTCTCTACATTTACCTTCTTACATGGTACTTAAATTGACTGTACTTAAATTACCTTGCCTGAGGTAAGGTTCCTTACCTCAATGAAATTATGACCTAGGGAGAACTGTTGACCTTTTTAAAATTTTAAAATAAGAGTTTACCACCTAACGTAATATTTTTAAATGAATAAATTAATGAAGGTACAAATGAATGTCTGCATTCATTATGCAAACCATCCTTGATTTGTAAAAACATTTTCTGAAATAATACATGTATTTTGCATATCGTAGAGTTGAGGTGGAACACTTTTTTGACTGCAAAACAACTAATCATAATACATTCACTGGATGTAAAAAATGCAAAAGGAACAATCATTTGATCTTTCCGGGACATGCAAACACATATATGTTGGAATGGGTTTTATATATATGTGCATGTATTTTCCCATATCTCTGATATAACTTAGTAGACCTATAGCTAAATACCTATGCCTATATCTGTATATCTATATCTATCTATTTAGAGATATTTTCAACATCTCTGAAACATTAGTATTTATTACACCCCAAAGACTTATAATATATCTACTCTTTTGGATGTGGACATCAAGGAAAAAAATCTCAGCTCTATAAAATGAAGATATATTGAATATATTGAGTAATATTTTAATTTATCCTAAAACACAGATTTCTTAAAAGATACATATCGTAAGACATAAATTCTTATTGATTAAATCCAAGCAACCCTTGAAATTCAGCTTTAGCCATAATTCAAGAAATTTAATTGTTTCTTTTCTTTGGAGAGGATTGCTGTGTGAATATAGGTATTTACATATCATTCATTCCAGAGCTTACACTGAATATCACCAAAACAGGAATTTTTTTTTTAGTGAAAGTTATGAACTCAATTATAAGATACATAACATTTTGAGGAAAGTACACAGGAGATACAAGTTTATGGCACAATAAAAATTTGGTAAATGTACATGATACTCAATGCACAAATTAGATTTATGTGTTAGACCATACATGTGTAACTATATGATTTACAATGCCATTGTAATTACAAGACATGTAATTACATTACCAATTACAAGAGAAAAACCAATCATCTTTGGCAATCTTTGGGTTTTTTTTTCTTAACTATTACTTTGAATTATTCTTAGAAAATATTTGCTTTACTTTTGGAGAATATATATTGTTGAGGTAGTATATGTATTAAAATATTTTCAAAAAAATAAAATAAATAAAATAAAAATTTCAGAATAAATATAAAACATGAATCTTAATAAATTATGTATTCAGTCTTGTTGCATCATTGACAATAATATAGATTCCACTATTAACTCAAATTACATATATAAATAATATATGCAATATACAAAGAATCACTATATATAAATAATATATAAATAGATATAAGTAGATATAAGTAGATATAAGTAGAAATATGTAAATAATCACATATAAATATATAATCAATATATAAATTATATATGTGTAATATATATTAAATAATCATACTATTCCAATTTGAGTTTAGTTACTCATTTTATGGATAAAGTGTATTTCCCTCAAGATAATATGTGAAATGTGATTCAACATTTTATGAACATAGAAATACTTTACTATTAGATTTATAGAATGCTTATTCTTTTAATTGAGACATTCCTCTTTTGATGATACCTTTGTTAGCCAATTGTTCAGCACTTTCACAAAGGCTTTGTTTAAAATATAAGTTAAAAGTAGTAGACACAAAAGTATTTAACAAGGTCATTCTTTAAGTTTGAAGAGTTCCTGCACTTTGCAGTGCATCAAACAGTCATTTGTAACTGACAGTTTTCTTACCTAGAGTGCTTCTCAGTCAAGAGATTGTTCTCCAAAGACAGTCAGCTGGGTAAATGTCAGGAGCTCAAAAAGTAAATTATAGTGCAAACAGCGTTGATATTTCTATGAATGGAAGAAAAGCATATTTATTTTTAAAATGTAGAATTTTATTTAAAACAAGTGAAAACCTTCTATTGTGACCTTTACAAGATTCCAAACAGTGACGAATTTGGTCATTACAAATAACCTTTTCCAGAAAGAGCTTTACCATTCGGGACTTTCATTTGGTAATATATGTGAATTAATTTCCTTTCTACAAAATAACTCATGATATTAAATTTTTTATGAGATATTTTATCCCCGATATTACAGTTTTATACAAATTTTAGAAGAGAAAAAGGTGAGGGAGCAAATATAAGGTAGTTTATCATTTTAACTTGTTTGGAGGAAATCATTCAGTCATTTTCTTTTCTTCCTTCTCTACAGAATGATATTGAATCTGTGTGAGCTTTGTTCATAGTTATTTCTTCCAATGTTCTTTATAGAGCTTAGTAGGATTTCTATTCAGAAGTTTCATTCTAAAGCAGTTTGCACCTTAGAAAACAGGTTGGATTCTCTGAACACATTGTTAAGTCATTTGTTTGGAATCTGGTTCTACTTTACACCATATAAATAATACTGTGTATAGTGGCTTTAGGGTATGTCCCAAGTTAGTTTTCACTATTTATTTTTAGCTCTTGGGGACTCAAGAAGAATATATATGTGTATATATTCTAGAATGTATAAGTATATAAGATTATATAAAATTAAATATAAAATCATGAAAATAAATAAAAGAGTGGACAAATATTGTAAGTCCTAAGTAGATTACATGATAACATCTTTATTGGAACATGGATTTCAACTTTTTTCAGTTATATATGAAAGACAATGAACTTTCTTAACCGCTGACTAAAATGTTAACCACAAATTCTATCCTCTTACCCATTTTACATTTTTTTTGTAACTTTTGTCATTATTCACATTATATTTGTTTATTTTCTTCTTCCACTGGAATAAAAGCTTCAATGATGCAGTTAGGTATGTTTTGTGTTAAGTTCATGTGATATGCCCAGGAGCTAAAACAGTGACTAGCATATGGTAAGCACTATTTGTTGTTGCTTAACAACATTGTTGCACATTTTGAATGAGCATTCAAAATGCTCAACAAGGGACACCTGGGTGGCTCTGTGGGTTAAAGCCTCTGCCTTTGGCTCAGACTGTGATCCCAGGGTCCTGGGATCGAGCCCCACATCGGGCTCTCTGCTCTGCAGGGAGCCTGCTTCCTCCTCACTCTCTCTCTCTCTGCCTGCCTCTCTGCCTACTTGTGATCTCTGTCTGTCAAATAAATAAATAAAATCTTAAAAAAAAATGCTCAACAATATTTGTTGAATGAATATATAAATAAATGAACACTAATTTAAAAGATAAGTTGCTTCGAAACATGAGTCATCTTGATAACACATGCTTCTATACATTTTTATCTTCCACACTGCAAACAAGAATAAACTATATCTTACTGGGAAGAAATTTTTAGACATCTACTTAATAACTGCTTTTTAGATAGATTTCTTATCTGAACCAGTTTCCCCTAATCCAAGTCTCCTTCCACAGCAATTCTCAATGGCCTGACTTCAAAGACATGACTCCCGTAGGTCCGGTTTTCGCTGCCTCACAAATCGGCCACTACGTGGTTGGAAATTGGATAGGAAGGTAATGAAGTGGATGAGAGAAAGTTACCGGAAACCCTTTGTTTGGAACCTGAAGCACTAAGAGAAATCTCCACATGTTTTACCTAGGTGTGTCAAATTGATCTATGGGAGACATAGTGGTAATAATATGGACTGTTATTAATGACACTGGTCAACCATAGCTCCTGGTTTCTTTGTTTCAGAGACAAGTACACTACTCATGACTACAGAAAATGTGTCCCCTTATTGGAACACAAAAAATGCATAAGCACATAAAACATGATTAATTTTCCAATGCTCTTATTAAACAGAGATGATATGGGAACTAAGGTTTACCTTGATGAATACTGACCTGAAAGTTTGTCTTTTTTTTTTTAATTAGTTTATTTGTCTAGCGCATCATTCTCATTCCACATAGGAAATGCATACACTGAGAAATAGTGGTAAAAGAAAAATAATGAAACAGAATCAGACAAACTGTGAACTTGTGTGAAAAGGTCAGAAGTTAAATATGTCTCAAATTTGACCATTTAGTCACAATCCCACAAATATCTATTAAGCACCAACTTATGCAAAGTGCAAAGTTAAAAGAGTGAACGAACATGATAGAAATCCTTATTTCAGTTCCACAAACTTATTTTTTGTGAGCATCTTGAATGTTCCGGGCACTACAAAAAGCACTGAGGATTCAGATAACTACACTACTGAAATTTGGCATATGCCTCCCCATGCCAATTCTAGTTCCATATTACAAATCATTTCCATTTTCTTATTTAAATACTTTTATTTTTATATTTAAAAAAACATTTTAGGCATGTAATTACCTATTATATTTCATATTGTATTGATTAAGTATGTTAAATTCACATATACTATAACAGTTTATTTTTTAAGGTTATTTATTTATTTATTTGACAGACAGAGATCACAAATGGGCAGAGAGGCAGGCAGAGAGGGCGGGGGGAAGCAGGCTCCCTGCTGAGCAGAGAGCCCGATGCGGCTCGATCCCAGGACCCTGGGATCATGACCTGAGTTGAAGGCAGAGGCTTTAACCCACTGAGCCCCAGGTGCCCCTGTAATAGTTTTGCTCTCACTATGAATACTTACATCTTGAGTATATAAACACAATGTAAACTTAAATCAATAAACTTCTGAATCAGGTATTTTGTGAGATTTTATGCCTAGAACCATATTCTGATGTGAAAAATATTTTCAGTGAAGATGACAGGCATATATAATCTGAAAAAAAAAAAGGAAATTCAAAGGGAAGATAGTAAAAGTGTCTGGAAGACATGCATGTTCTCAAAGTGTTTGGCTAAAAAAACAATACAATAGAGTTTAGGTTGCAGCTTAAAATAATAGTCACTACTGAGTGGGATGTATTTTGTGGCAAGAACTATGCTAGATGCATTAGATTCTCAACCTCTAATCTTAAAAACAATTCTGATGATTTGATGTTTTCTGATTTTATATATGATGAATTTAGTCTTAGGAAATTTAAGATTTGCTAGAAATCAGGTAAAACTAGAACAGCTGGGTTTCATTTCTCAAGATTTCCTCAAGACTTCAAAGCTCAGTCCTTTCCATTAAAGTATGCTGACTCACCATCCTCAATTGATTGGACTAATAAAAATTGACACTTAAAACCAAATTAGTTAGAAGTACCCTGTAAAAATCCTCTTAATAACAGTGGTCCCACCAAGCAAATATAATCTTACTGTCTAAATACTCCTGAAGTTTTTAGCATCTTTACCTTTTTTGAATTTGTCTTATAGTCTTATTATTTACTTACCTGTTTTGGCTCTATTACTAAATTATATGAAATACTGACATCAAGTTTAAGCATATATTAGGCTAAAAAAATTAGAAGCCTATGTAAATCTTTATTCCCTAGCCAACTCAGCATATCAAGAGGATATTTACATATTAGCTTATCATAACAGAACTCAATACTGGTTATATAATATTAAAACACCTTTTTTCCAAGCTGCCTGGAAGTCAAAGCTGCCCTCTCTTCACCTTTCTTAGTGACATTATATATATATATATATATATATATATAGAGAGAGAGAGAGAGAGAGAGAGATATCTCTACATATCTATCTAACATCTATTTATCTATCTATCTATCATCTATCTATCTATCTATCTATCTATATCTGTTATCTATCATCTATCTATACATCTCCACAAATAGGAAGGAACATTCTTAGCTGGTTGTACCTGTAGGTATACAAATCCCCTACAATACAGACAGTCTCCCTCTGGTTGGCAGAACCCTCCTTCCCAAAGAGTTCTACATCATCATCCCTGGACCTTGTGATTGTTATGTTACCTTGTAAAGCTGAATTAAGATTGTAGATAGAATAAAGATTGCTAACCAGCTGATTTTGAGAAGTGAATTCTGTACTATCCAGGTAGATCCAATGTAATTGCAAGAGGGATTCAGAAAGAGCAGAGACTAGAGGCTGGAAAGGTAAGAAAAAAGATGGATTCTCCCTGGAGTCTCCAAAAAAGAATAAAAAGAATGTAGCCCTTCTAACATTTTTCTTTTTTTTAAGCCCAGTGAGACCTTGTTTTGGATTTCTGAACATAGAAAAGGAAGATAATAAACTTATGTTGTTTCAAGCCACTACATTTATGGTAATTTATTACAGCAGCCATAGAAAATCAGTACACCTCCCTTGACTGCTGTTCCTTCTAGGCCAACAGTAATTTTGGTAGATGTCAGCATATAAGGATGTGTCAGATTCATACTTCCTTTATTATACTTTTTGTTAGTTCTTGGAATTGGTAATTTCTTTATTGGAAGACCAGGAAAGAGACATTTTCCCACAGCAAAGTTCTGACCTTGTGCTATAAACATAGGTCATAGGTACAGATCTGGATTATATGCTTTAAGAGGCTTCATTCTTCCTGTCCATCTTGAATATACATTATTGAAAGAATGAGTTACTGAATGTATAAGTATAAAAGCAACCTAACAGTTATCTTCCTACTAGTATATGTGTGAATTTTTCTTCCCAGGACAAAGAGTTAATCCTGATTTCTTCCAGTGGAACAAAAATAATTTGTTTTGCAATATACAGATTTAAATTACTTTAACCCTAAATTACTCATGTTTTTTAATTTTTAGAGGAGGGTAAAAATAAGACACCAGAACAAGTTCTCTATCCACATCAGAACACGTTCTCCATCCAAACAACATTTAGAAGTTTCAGTGCAAATTTCAACTCCTGCATCTAATATCCCACATCCCCAAATTATATTTTCAAAAATCAGTATTTCTTTTATATTCCAGAAACAGATAGTGTTATATGGCAAAAGAGAGAGGAGTGGGGGTGGAAAAGGGAGCAGATTGAAAAAGAAAGAAAAAGAATACATATGAGTTTTTTTTTTTAATTTTTTATTTTTTATAAACATATATTTTTATACCCAGGGGTACAGGTCTGTGAATCACCAGGTTTACACACTTCACAGCACTCACCAAAGCACATACCCTCCCCAATGTCCATAATCCCACCCCCTTCTCCCAAACCCCCTCCCCCCAGCAACCCTCAGTTTGTTTTGTGAGATTAAGAGTCACTTATGGTTTGTCTCCCTCCCAATCCCATCTTGTTTCATTGATTCTTCTCCTACCCACTTAAGCCCCCATGTTGCATCACCACTTCCTCATATCAGGGAGATCATATGATAGTTGTCTTTCTCTGCTTGACTTATTTCCCTAAGCATGATACGCTCTAGTTCCATCCATGTTGTCGCATATGGCAAGATTTCATTTCTTTTGATGGCTGCATAGTATTCCATTGTGTATATATACCACATCTTCTTTATCCATTCATCTGTTGATGGACATCTAGGTTCTTTCCATAGTTTGGCTATTGTGGACATTGCTGCTATAAACATTCGGGTACACGTGCCCCTTTGGATCACTACATTTGTATCTTTAGGGTAAATACCCAGGAGTGCAATTGCTGGGTCATAGGGCAGTTCTATTTTCAACATTTTGAGGAACCTCCATGCTGTTTTCCAGAGTGGCTACACCAGCTTGCATTCCCAACAACAGTGTAGGAGGGTTCCCCTTTCTTCGCATCCTCGCCAGCATCTGTCATTTCCTGACTTGTTGATTTTAGCCATTCTGACTGGTGTGAGGTGATACCTCATTGTGGTTTTGATTTGTATTTCCCTGATGCTGAGTGATATGGAGCACTTTTTCATGTGTCTGTTCGCCATCTGGATGTCTTCTTTGCAGAAATGTCTGTTCATGTCCTCTGCCCATTTCTTGATTGGATTATTTGTTCTTTGGGTGTTGAGTTTGCTAAGTTCTTTATAGATTCTGGACACTAGTCCTTTATCTGATATGTCGTTTGCAAATATCTTCTCCCATTCTGTCAGTTGTCTTTTGATTTTGTTAACTGTTTCCTTTGCTGTGCAAAAGCTTTTGATCTTGATGAAATCCCAATAGTTCATTTTTGCCCTTGCTTCCCTTGCCTTTTGCGTTGTTCCTAGGAAGATGTTGCTGTGGCTGAGGTCGAAGAGGTTGCTGCCTGTGTTCTCCTCAAGGATTTTGATGGATTCCTTTCGCACATTGAGGTCCTTCATCCATTTTGAGTCTATTTTTGTGTGTGGTGTAAGGAAATGGTCCAATTTCATTTTTCTGCATGTGGCTGTCCAATTTTCCCAGCACCATTTATTGAAGAGGCAGTCTTTTTTCCATTGGACATTCTTTCCTGCTTTGTCAAAGATTAGTTGGCCATAGATTTGAGGGTCTATTTCTGGGCTCTCTATTCTGTTCCATTGATCTATGTGTCTGTTTTTGTGCCAGTACCATGCTGTCTTGATGATGACAGCTTTGTCATAGAGCTTGAAGTGCGGAATTGTGATGCCACCAACGTTGGCTTTCTTTTTCAATATCCCTTTGGCTATTCGAGGTCTTTTCTGGTTCCATATAAATTTTAGCATTGTTTGTTCCATTTCTTTGAAAAAGATGGATGGTACTTTGATAGGAATTGCATTAAATGTGTAGATTGCTTTAGGTAGCATAGACATTTTCACAATATTTATTCTTCCAATCCAGGAGCATGGAACATTTTTCCATTTCTTTGTGTCTTCCTCAATTTCTTTCATGAGTACTTTATAGTTTTCTGAGTATAGATTCTGTGTCTGTTTGGTGGTTTATTCCTAGGTATCTTATGGTTTTGGATGCAATTGTAAATGGGATTGACTCCTTAATTTCCGTTTCTTCTGTCTTGCTGTTGGTGTAGAGAAATGCAACTGATTTCTGTGCGTTTATTTTATATCCTGACACTTTACTGAATTCCTGTATAAGTTCTAGCAGTTTTGGAGTGGAGTCTTTTGGGTTTTCCACATATAGTATCATATCATCTGCAAAGAGTGATAATTTGACTTCTTCTTTGCTGATTTGGATGCCTTTAATTTCCTTTTGTTGTCTGATTGCTGAGGCTAGGACCTCTAGTACTATGTTGAATAGCAGTGGTGATAATGGACATCCCTGCCGTGTTCCTGACCTTAGCGGAAAAGCTTTCAGTTTTTCTCCATTGAGAATGATATTTGCGGTGGGTTTTTCATAGATGGCTTTGATGATATTGAGGTATGTGCCCTCTATCCCTACACTTTGAAGAGTTTTGATCAGGAAGGGATGCTGTACTTTGTCAAATGCTTTTTCAGCATCTATTGAAAGTATCATATGGTTCTTGTTCTTTCTTTGATTGATGTGTTGTATCACATTGACTGATTTGCGGATGTTGAACCAACCTTGCAGCCCTGGAATAAATCCCACTTGGTCGTGGTGAATAATCTTTTTAATGTACTGTTGAATCCTATTGGCTAGTATTTTGTTGAGTATTTTCGCATCTGTGTTCATCAGGGATATTGGTCTATAGCTCTCTTTTTTGGTGGGATCCTTGTCTGGTTTTGCGATCAAGGTGATGCTGGCCTCATAAAATGAGTTTGGAAGTTTTCCTTCAATTTCTATTTTTTGGAACAGTTTCAGGAGAATAGGAATTAGTTCTTCTTTAAATGTTTGGTAGAATTCCCCCAGGAAGCCGTTTGGCCCTGGGCTTTTGTTTGTTTGGAGATTTTTTTTTTAATTTTTTATAAACATATATTTTTATCCCCAGGGGTACAGGTCTGTGAATCACCAGGTTACACACTTCACAGCACTCACCAAAGCACATAACCTCCCCAATGTCCATAATCCCACCCCCTTCTCCCAAACCCCCTCCCCCCAGCAACCCTCAGTTTGTTTTGTGAGATTAAGAGTCACTTATGGTTTGTCTCCCTCCCAATCCCATCTTGTTTCATTTATTCTTCTCCTACCCACTTAAGCCTCCATGTTGCATCACCACTTCCTCATATCAGGGAGATCATAGTGTTTGGAGATTTTTAATGACTGTTTCAATCTCCTTACTGGTTATGGGTCTGTTCAGGCTTTCTATTTCTTCCTGGTTCAGTTGTGGTAGTTTATATGTTTCTAGGAATGCATCCATTTCTTCCAGATTGTCAAATTTATTGCCGTAGAGTTGCTCATAGTATGTTCTTATAATAGTTTGTATTTCTTTGGTGTTAGTTGTGATCTCTCCTCTTTCATTCATGATTTTATTTATTTGGGTCCTTTCTCTTTTCTTTTTGATAAGTCAGGCCAGGGGTTTGTCAATTTTATTAATTCTTTCAAAGAACCAGCTCCTAGTTTCATTGATTTGTTCTATTGTTTTTTTGGTTTCTATTTCATTGATTTCTGCTCTGATCTTTATGATTTCTCTTCTCCTGCTGGGCTTAGGGTTTCTTTCTTGTTCTTTCTCCAGCTCCTTTAGGTGTAGGGTTAGGTTGTGTACCTGAGACCTTTCTTGTTTCTTGAGAAAGGCTTGTACCGCTATATATTTTCCTCTCAGGACTGCCTTTGTTGTGTCCCACAGATTTTGAACCGTTGTATTTTCATTATTATTTGTTTCCATGATTTTTTTCAATTCTTCTTTAATTTCCCGGTTGACCCATTCATTCTTTAGAAGGATGCTGTTTAGTCTCCATGTATTTGGGTTCTTTCCAAACTTCCTTTTGTTGTTGAGTTCTAGCTTTAGAGCATTGTGGTCTGAAAATATGCAGGGAATGATCCCAATCTTTTGATACCGGTTGAGACCTGATTTAGGAATTGTGGTAGATATAATAACAATTTTTTGGAGTCAGGTATTGTAAGTTTTATGAAAAATTAATAAAGCAGATTAAGAAGAATAGAGAGTGATGGGAGAAGAAAAGCTATGCTTCTACTGAGCAATCCAAGGTTGCTTTGTCATCTTCTGAACAGAGAAGTAAAGAATGTGAAAATCTTGGTAATAACTATTAAGACAGTGGAAAGAGCTTTTGCTTGTTGGTGGCCAAGCAGGGAATGAGAGAGTAGGGGGAAATCATAAGTAATAGTCTCAGAGAGAAGAAAAGACTTAATTAGTAACACCCTAAAAGGAGAGGTCTTGGGTAAAAGCTGGACTGGAATGAGGCCTTCTACTTCTCCAGACCAAAACCTGAGATTTATACACTTACATGTTCCCTTGGAGTCTAATCACTTGAGAACAATGATTAGAACCCAGGTATTTGGCTCATCTTAATGAATCATGGCAGAGAGTGACATGTGAAGTAGCAAAGACAATAGGGCACCAGAGAAACCTGGTTCTGCATATTAGAAATGTGGCCCAGTGACTAGCAATCTTTGATCAGCCATTCCTTCACTTTGGGAAAGAAGTAAGTAAATGGGTGAAGAGAGAGAGATCAGGTGTGTATGTTTCAACCCTTAATTATCCCATGATGGAGAGAACTGTGTGGAAATCTACTCAGTGAATACTGAGTCTAGGAATAAAAATATGTGCTGTTAAAATTTATCATTAGCTAGTAATGATGCAGCTCATCATTTTGAAAGTCCTCTGATATATGGGAGATGCTGTGGTATAAACCTTCTAAATACTATTTTTAAGTGGTTTTCCAGAGATACTTTTTTTTAAAATTTGCTTTAGTCTGTCCGTAAGAAGACTGCTAAACAGCCATTAATTGCAAAATATTTACATAATATAGCCTATTTTTATGATTTCAGACAAAAATGTGATAGTTTATTTACTGTTACTATATTAGGATATTTAAAAAAAATAATTTTCTATAAATCTGATGAAAATAACCTCAGGCAGAAGATGATAAGTCTTAAAGGAAATCAATACTAAGTCAATATTTTTCTTACCTATTTTTTACTCTCTTTTGAATATAAATTAATACAATAATTTTAACCTCATATGTTTAATAATAAGAACTCAACCCCATAGATGAACTAATGTTTTCATAAAGTAAGATATGGCATGGAAACATGACCACACCTCTTCACATAAACTCCAACCCAGTTTTTTCAACAGATGCTGATGTTTTGAGATGAATTGCAAATGTAATTATAAGTTTTTTTGTTTTGATCATAGAAATGATGGGAAAGGCTAATTCTCTTGTTTTTGTCCCCAATAAAAGTAAGTTAGCTTGTTTTTCCTGTTTATTGAGAAGAATCACTTGTTAATAAGTTCACACCAAATAGTTGGATATAGGAAAAAACTGCGTATAATAATACCACGCTCCAGGTGCCTGGGTGGCCTGGTAAAGCATTTGCTTTTGGCTCATGTCATGATCCTGGGGTCCTGAGATGGAGCACAGCCTCTGGTTCCCTGTTCAGTGGGGAGATTGCTTCTTCCTCTTTCTCTATCCTACGCCCCTCACCCAGCGCCCCACTCATGCTCTCTCAAATAAAATACCATACTAAAAACTAATCATTGTTAATGGTTCTGTGTATATTCTTCCAAATTATTTTTTTCTGTCACATATGGCTTTTTAGAAAAATAGAATAATAATGTACATATTGCTTTGAATACCTTTCCCCCCTCAAAACACTATACTGTGGTTCTATTTCCATTTCAAAAAATATACCTCTATGCCATCTCTATAAATTGCTTTATTTCTATAGTGGAATATATATATTTATGTGTATGATAAATAAAACATAACATATTTTATAGATGTATCTATTTAATATATATATGCTAAATATAGTTGACATACTCTAAAATGTGGAAATTCCATATTTTATTCAACATATTATAATAAATAACATTGTGGTGAAGAGCCGTGCATGGTGATTTTTGCAGATTTGGGGGGGCAGTGTGGATGAAGAAAATTATTACAAAGAAAATTTATCATATTTTATAATTTGGGGCACATATTGCTAAATTTTTCTGCAGAAAATTTATATGAGGTTTTCCCACTATTAATGTATGAGACTGCTTATTACAACAAGACTGTTTACACTAGAAAATATTGTTAATTTCTTCATTATACAATAAAGACAAATAAATGTTTTCTGTAAAATAACTGGGATTAGAAATAAATCTTTCTTAAAATTAGACTTTATTAATGTTTTGATTATAAAAACAAGTTCTTATTTTATTCTATACATTTAGTCATGAGTGACGCTAAACATCTTCATATTGTTAAGGTCTTTTTAAAATTTTCTACTTGTATCCTTTACCTATTTTTAAAAGGATTTTTCATATTTTCTTATTTACTAGTATTTATGAACATTCACTATGTTAAGATCTCTTTTTACATTTTCACTACTTGACTGTCATTTTTGTTAAATTTTCATTCTGCATCTGAAATACACAAATTTATGATAACTCTTTTTCATTACATCTGCCTCTGTTGAGATCATATGTTGTTTGTTTGCCATGTGTTACTGTGGATGAACCTCATCAAACAACTAAAGATTTCAATTGTTCTTGTAAGTTTTCTGATTTCATGGAGAAATGATTCAGTTACAATGAATTCTGTAGGTGATTTGTATTTGGCTTACAAATGTGTTCCATCAAAAAAGAAAAAAGAATACCCAATTTTCTGAATCCTATTATTCATTAAATTTCTGATCTATTTCTTTCATCAGTTAATTATCAAATGTCTCCAACATGCCATCTACACTCTCTGGAGTCCAATGTCTGTTCCTATTTCAGGCTACAGTGACCTACTAGGTGAAGAATTTCTGGGTCTTGGCTGTTTTTATCCCACTTGAGCACTCTTCCATGTAAAACTGTATTTTATAGTTGCCCACCCACCCCGGCAGTATATCCCTTTTATAATTTTATTTTGAAGACTCTTACACAGTCTCCTTCAATAACTTCTGTTTGTCCTCACTCAGTTAGGCCTTCAACCCCCAGCTTGTCTCTTGTAACAGGACCATCTTAAATGACAGCCTAAGCTCATGTGTGATCCACTACTACCTTTGCATACTTGATTCTTGGATCTGTAACCTTGACCTTTGACTTAGAACTTGTTTGGATCCCTAATTAATGTTGACTACAATTAATGAGTGAATAAATGAAAAGGGTAATAACACACACTTTGGGATTAGAACATTTGCAGTTTGTAGTGTTACGGCATTTATTCAACAGCCATTTACTAAGCATTTACTGTCACTGAGGTTATGGTGATAAATTGTTAATACATGAGTCCTAGGAAAAATCACTTCCCTGGATTTTAAAATAAGACTTATAATGCTTTCTTACATTCAAGGTTTTTTGAGCCTCAAAATATATAATGCATATTAAAGTAATTTGCTTAATTACATATAGTGTTATTGTTAAGAGGAAAAAAAAGATAGAAAAGTATAAAACTTTTCCAAAATAATTCAAGAAAAAAAAGTAAAGTTTGGAATGAAGTATTCAGAGCTGAAAGTTATCAAGAAACCGATCTATTAAAAATAGCAAGGGTGACATTCAAGCTAGACAGAAGGCTCTATTAAGGTATACAACTATATTGCCTTTAGACAGACTATTGGAATTTCTATAATATAATGTGATCTGAATTTAAGACCAGATAAAATAAAATTCTGTTGTGTAGTCTGAGAATGGTCTTATATGAAAAAACATATATCATTTGGTAAAATCCTAATAATAAAATAAAGGCACCCGGAAGAATGAAATTCCCTTGATTGCAAAGTTAGAACTTGACTTTCAGCCACTCAGTTCAGAACCTGTCATTATGCACACATACCTAGACGCTTCCTCTGAAATGGAAGTAGAGAGGAGAGAAATTGCTCTACCAGTAACCATATAGTAGGGGTAATCATAAGACTTCCTCTGAGTTTTATGCATTAAAGATTAATAAAATCAGGAAAGCCTTAGTCTTACACGTGTGTTTCACACTCAAATTGACTAGAAAGAGAAAAAAGGATTCCCAGTGTCTTCAACCCCTTGCACAGTGCAGCTTTGGACTCACATTATGACTTTTGGAAAGACTTTTCCTAAATTTCTCCACACACGGATAAGAATGCTCCTTCTTTTGCTAATCTCTATTCTTGCAACAAGGTGGAGAAAGAGAACATCAAAGAACATCAGAGACAGACAGTATGTGATTCCTGTCTTTTGTTGAATTTTTAGTTTTAATTAATCTTATCATCAATAAAGATGCACTCTCTTTAAAAAGCAAGGAAATATTTACTTTTCTGATTACAAAAGGAATAAACATTAATGATGAAAAATATTGAAAGTTATAGAAATTTTAAAGTAACAAGATGAACTCATTAATGGAGAGATCGTTCTAAAAATTTTGATTCCTTATTTTTTTACATTTTTTCTGGTTTAATAATATGATGTAAACATTTCGTTTGTAGTAATTTATTCATTTGTAATAAAACAATTCATTTTGTATTACCTTTGAATATTTGTTTTGAATACTTAAAGTATTCTTAATACTGTATGATAGCCTATCCTTGAATGCATTTCAATTTCTTAGATTGAACTCTATGAAATTGTTGTGTATCTGAAAGCTGAATATCAGTAATTACATATCACAAACCTAAAATATATCTAGTTTTTAAAAACTGGTTTTTGAAGTTGTTTCTAATGTTTAAATATTATATATTTTAGTTTTTTGTGTTATTGGGAAATTAATCGATGAAATAGAAGAAGTAACTATATAAAACTTACTCCTAGGATGCTATTATGTATTTTTATTTTATTGGCATTTTATTAGTCCTGAGGTGTTAGATTCAAAATGAAATATTTAATAATATGTATTTTAGTATAATCAGACATAAAATAATATATAATCATAGAAAATAACTGAAATTTAACTGTATGGCATTTATCTTTCATCACAGAGTATGTGAGATTTATGTATCTTATGTATAATTTGTGAGATTTATGTATCTTATGTATAATTTGTTGGGCTTTAAGGGTTCTATGAAGATAAATTCTGTTTATATTTGGACAAATTGCTCTGAAAACACATTTCTGCTTCAAAGGTATCCCTGGTTTCACAGAATTGTATCATTTAATAAAATTTTATTTTAAATTTGTGTTTGATTCTGCAGATGCTATGAGACACCTGTATACAGGAAAACAATATAGGAAAAGAAAAGACAATTAACCCTTATCAATTTCTTATTATGTGCCAGATACTTTCTCTGTACTTGTTTATCAAGTGATTTGATAACCTTGGGATCACATGCTGATAGGGCATAGGATTGCCATATTTAAGAAAAACAGAAAACAGTACAAGATGTCAGATTTAAATTTCAGAGAGAAAACAAATCTTTTTGTTAGTATGAACATGCCGCATGTAGTATTGGAGATATAATTGTACCAAGAGTATGCTTCCTTTTTCTGAAATTTAACCAGGCTTACTCTTTTTTACATGGCTACTTAAACAGAAGCAAGTTCAACAGTTTAACCGATATTTCCATATGGCAATGTGAACCAAGGTCAGCCAGATCTTCTAATTTTTCAGTAGAATCAGAGGATTCATATTCCAACATGATTTTTCCTAATTTTCATATGTCCCCTAATAATTAAAAAAACATTTAAAAATACAGTTTAAAGTGAATAAAACATGTCCACTGGCCATGTCTGGCCTGTGGACCACCTGTTGGTGGTTGCTGATACATGATGTAACAATAGGTCAGTGTTCCTCACATTCCAAAGCATACAAGAGTTATCTGAAGATTTTGTTAAATGCAGATTCTAATTTACTAAGTCTGAGGAGCAGCTTGGAATTCTGTATCACTAACAAGCTTCCAGGTGAAACCAGTAGTTGACTGCTGCTGACCATATTTTGAGTATTAAGAAATGCATGACTGGAAAGTAAAGGAAGGAACAAAGAAAGATAATGGAAAAACAGAACAATATCCAACATAGTAAAAGGGGGCTCTTGAAAGTGTTGGAAGAGGTAAGGCAAAAGTTTTCATTCATCTATTCTCATTCTTCAACTCAAAAAGCTAATCCCCTAACATTAAGAATAAAATCAAATACAAATAACTGATATCTGATTCATTTATTGTATAAAATACTTTAATAAGATGATATTAATTCTTTGGAAGAAACTAAGAAAAAAAGAAAAATCAGCAACTAACACTATGATAATGAGGTGTAAACTATATGCACAGAAATGCATGAACACACATCTGTATATGTAAATATATAGATATATTTTCACAGACTTCCACCACCTTGTGATTCACCTGCCTTTGGGGAATACATTAAGGTGGATATCCAGAGATAAACATGAAGAGAGAGTTTTAACTGCCTCTGTTGATTGACTGCCCCAATCAGGAAAGTACAAATAACCACTATGCCTGTCAGAGTCAGCTGTTGGTCATGAGAAAGGCAAAGATGAGACCAGGATAATGAAAGAAAGTAGGTAATGGGAAATGTAGAAAGGCAAAGAAATGTCCAGTGTAACTATCTACCAGTGATTAAAGCATCTCTTTATCTTCTTTTTGAGAAAGGAGGAGGTAGAATTAAGAGAGGTGAGGAGAGATGGAGAAAAATGAAAGAGAAAAGAAACTTTAAACATGCTATGCAAAAATGAGGTTTTAGACTGTAGGGAATTGTATAAGGCATTTTATTTCCTAGAATTTAGTATGCTCCTCCAACCTGGACAGGTGTTCGGGAGCTTACTGTGAATGTTGAGAATTCAACATGGGGACCAACATACACAGCAGTGGGAACCTTCAACAAATCAATGAAATAATTACACCCATGCAGTTAAAAACCCTGCTAATTCCAAGTAGATATTTTGAGAAGGATTATTCCATATGGTCGTGCTTAAAGTTACATAATTTTTTCTTGGCTTAAAATGATCCCACTTAGAAAGTTGAAATTGATTTTTTTTCTATTAAAAGAAGCATTTTTAATATATGTAAACACTTTGCTAGCAGTTTGCTTTTCAAAAATATCAGTTCAAAATAAGGATGAGTTTTGTAAGGCCAATACCTACTGAAATTTTAACAGTACATGTTAATGACCATTACCATTAAGAAATAAGAAAATCATGACTACTAAGAAAAAAAAATCACATAAGTATTACCTTTATCCAGGGTTGTCAACCCAAAAGTTATATAGTTATATGTATGTATGTGTGTGTGTGTGTGTGTCTAAAAATCATGTTAGAATTGTGTGTGTATATATATATATATATATATATATATATATACACACATATGCATCTTTCATTTACTGTGTATTTTATATATATATATATATACCTTTCATTTACTGTGGATTATAAACTTTGATTTATTCTAACATGATTTTTTTTCCTTTATACTATAAATTCTGGAATAAAGTGAAGCTTAATTTGCTTAAGCCAGTGGTTCTCAAAGTGTGGTTGGGTATAACAGTGTAATATAACAGGCATAACTTGAGAAGTTTTTATTAATGCAAATTACTGGGCTCCATCCCAGACTTATATAAAGAGAAAATCTTTGGTGTGGAATCAAGAAATGTCTATTTAAATGCCTCCAGGGCATTCTCATGTTCACTAAAGTTTGAGACCAAAGGTTCACACAATGATTGCATCTATTTTGAAGATTTTTTTTCCTTCAGCATGTTTCCAAAAACCCCTAACCTTGAGAATTCCCTAGGGGCAGAAGTGACTTGTACCATCACGGGTGAGCTGATAACTTAGGTAAACTTTCTACAGTTGCGAAGTAATTTTGAATACTGCAACTTTTAGTAGCATTCCTAAATAGCAGTGTCCCTACTTTATGCTCCCAAATATGGGTTGTGGAAACAAAATTGTCTTGTGTAATTTGTAGTTTTTTAATAAAAGTGAAACTGCCCATTTCTTGATTGGATTATTTGTTCTTTGGGAGTTGAGTTTGCTAAATTCTTTATAGATTTTGGACACTAACGCTTTATCTGATATGTTGTTTGCAAATATCTTCTCCCATTCTGTCAGTTGTCTTTTGGTTTTGTTAATTGTTTCCTTCGCTGTGCAAAAGCTTTTGATCTTGATAAAATCCCAATAGTTCATTTTTGCCCTTGCTTCCCTTGTCTTTGGTGATGTTCCTAGGAAGATGTTGCTGCGGCTGAGGTCAAAGAGGTTGCTGCCTGTGTTCTCCTCAAGGATTTTGATGGATTCCTTTCTCACATTGAGGTCCTTCATCCATTTTGAGTCTATTTTCGTGTGTGGTGTAAGGAAATGGTCCAATTTCATTTTTCTGCATGTGGCTGTTCAATTTTCCCAACACCATTTATTGAAGAGGCTGTCTTTTTTCCAATGGACATTCTTTCCTGCTTTGTTGAATATTAATTGACCATAGAGTTGAAAAGACATTTCTGCCAAGAAGATATCCAGATGGCAAACAGACTCATGAAAAAATGCTCCACATCACTTGGCATCAGGGAAATACAAATCAAAACCACAATGAGATATCACCTCACACCAGTCAGAATGGCTAAAATTAACAAGTCAGGAAATGAAAGATGCTGGCGAGGATGTGGAGAAAGGGGAACCCTCCTACACTGTTGGTGGGAATGAAAGCTGGTGCAACCACTCTGGAAAATAGCATGGAGGTTCCTCAAAATGTTGAAAATAGAACTGCCCTATGACCCAACAATTGCACTACTGGGTATTTACCCTAAAGGTACATACATAGTGATCTGAAGGGGCACGTGCACCTGAATGTTTATAGCAGCAATGTCTACAATAGCCAAACTATGGAAAGAACCTAGATGTCCTTCAACAGATGAATGGATAAAGAAGATGTGGTATATATACACAATGGAATACTATGCAGCCATCAAAAGAAATGAAATCTTGCCATTTGCGATGACGTGGATGGAACTAGAGGGTATCATACTTAGCGAAATAAGTCAATCAGAGAAAGACAACTATCATATGATCTCCCTGATATGAGGAAGTGGAGATGCAACATGGGGGGGCTAAGGGGCTAAGAGAAGAATAAATGAAACAAGATGGGATTGGGAGGGAGACAAACCATATGTGACTCTTAATCTCACAAAACAAACTGAGAGTTGATGGGGGGAGGGGGCTTGGGAGAGGAGGGTGGGGTTATAGACATTGGGGAGGGTATGTGCTATGGTGAGTGCTGTGAAGTATGTAAATTGGCGATTCAGAGACCTGTACCCCTGGGGATAAAAATACATTCTATGTTTATTTAAAAAAAAAATTGCAAACTGTCAAAACAAAAAAAGTGAAACTGATTTAAGGGTTAGGAACATTTTGTATGCAGAATTTGTTTATAAATAGAAACTCAAAAATGTCTGTATGCATTACATAAAATATAAACTGGTTACACTAGTACTTCATTAAAACTATGGTTATTGTAATTTGTACTATTATAAATCTGATCCTTGAATTACATTCAGAACTATCACACAACAAGTGAATTGAGTCAGAATTTTGCAGTATCTCAATTACCTATAGTTAAGGAATGGACTGGTTTATTTAAGATTGGCATAAGGAGAATTAACTCACCAAATTGGGATTAGCACTCAGTATTACTCTAATGACCAATTCCCACCCACTACAAAAGTGAATCTTCCAGGGGCATCTGGGTGGCTCAGTGGGTTAAGCCTCTGCCTTCGGCTTAGGTCATGATCCCAGGGTCCTGGGATGGAGCCCTGTATCTGGCTCTCTGCTCAGCAGGGACTCTCCTTCTCTCCCCCACCCCACCCGCCTGCCTTTCTGCCTACTTGTGATCTCTGTATGTCAAATAAATAAATAAAATCTTAAAAAAAAAAAAAGTGGAACTCCCATAGTTGGTAACAGAATGCAATTGGTAAAGTATCTCTGGTTATGTATATAAGGCAAAAATATCACTGGAATAAGGTTATGCAAAAAGGCAAATGTTAGTGACTTGAGAAAAATGCATCTGGCTTCTCAAAATGTATAATTAGGTCTCTTAGAGAAAAATCTGAAGAGGTTTTATACTACAAATATGTGCACATTTTCCCCCTTGTTTGACCTCACTATTAGGTAATTAGGCCAAGGGTATTAAATTTTGCTCTATTTACTTTTTTTTTTAAGTTTATTTATTTTAGTGATCTCTACACCCCAGGTGGGGTTAACTCATGATCCCAAGTCACATGCTCTTCCAGCTGAGCCGGCCAGACAGGCCTGCTTCTTGTTACTTTAAACACATCTTTCTCACCTGGCATCAGTGCATGTAGAGATGATTAAAATTTTCCTGGGGATGTTCCAATTTCTTGCAATCCCATCAAGAAAGGACACTGTTTTGATAGATACACATTTAATATTTATTCAAAATCACACAATTATTTAAATTTGGTGCATGGCATTGTTTAGAATTATAGTATTTATTAATTTGATGTAAAACTTACATAGGATTTACAATATTCACAGTGTGGCATGTATTACATTTATGCTAATAAACTCATTATGAATTGCTGATGCAGACAACAAAAATGTATTCAGTAAGGGTACTTCAGAATATATTTTTGTTAATTAGGATAGAATCATTTATTAAATTTCTATTATTTTTCAAACAATTTGGTGTAATTTAGAAATTAATTGAATGTGACAATAAGCTTAAGAGTGTTGTTCATCAACAACAACAGTTCTGACACTACTCCATAAGGCCACGTTCTTGTTTGTTTTATTTAGTGAAATTGGGAGGTACAGACCTGTCAGTTAATTAAACTTGTAACAGAAATATGAAATATTATACCTGTTAAGTTATTGCCAATTATTATTTAATAATAGAAATAATAAAGCAAGAATTAGATTATGGTTATTGATATAATAAATGTTATAAATTAATCAACGTCATTAATTACACTAGTCTTTCAGTCATCAAGTGTGAAGCATTTTATGAAATAGGCATCTCACATTCCAGTACGTGTTAGATCAAGAATATTTGTTTAAACTTGTGGTCAAAAAGTTGAAGTTGTTAAAAGCCACATTTTGTAGGGGATGTTGCATAAATGGGCTTCAGAGCAAAGTCCTTAGAATTGTAGAGTATCTAGCCCCCAGGAATTATGAAAACCTTAACATACCACACTATTTACATTTGAGATTACCACCACTCATTAGCAAATTATTGTATGGTGATGGATATATAAATAAGATGAACCATCAGTATTTAAGGATGAAAGTGAAAATGGTGAGGAAATATTAAAAATACTGGGCATAAAGTACTGCGTGGAATTCACCCTGACTTTAAAATCAGCCCCAGATAAATATGTCAATGGATAAGAAATACTACAACAACCTTTCATCTAGCCAAATAATGAGATTGCTGTTCAAGATAAAGTAAACCCATGGACAATTTCTAAACTTTGTCTTTCTCTAAGCCTAAGATTTTTCTTCCTGGAACTTAACTAACTTTGGAAAATAAAATATCGTTGTGAAAAAAAAATAAAAATAATTTTCTTTTCTTTCAGCACGGACATGTTCCCAGACCCTGAGTAAATTTCTCTAGAGCTAGAATCACTTGGACTTAACCATGTAGGTTCAGCCCTGCCCCATTGAGCTGACTGCCCTGATTCTTGTGTTTTGTTTTGTTTCATTTTTGTAGTATTTCCTTTTTCTTCCAAGATATTACTTAAATTCAAAGTGGTTAACCTATAGGGTAGTATTAGTTTCAGGAGTAGAATTTGGTGATTCGTCACTTTCATGTAATACCCAGTGCTCATCACAGTAAGTGCCCTCCTTAATGCCCATCACCCATTTAGCCTATCCTTTCATCCACCTCCCCTCTAGCAACCCTCAGTTTGTTTTTTATTGCCAAGAATCTTTTATGGTGACTCTCTCTCTGTTTTTTGTTTTGTTTTTTGTTTTTTAAGATTTTATTTATTTACTCAACAGACAGAGATCACAAGTAGGCAGAGAGGCAGGCGAGGTGGGAGGGGGGAGAGCAGGCTCCCTCCTGAGCAGAGATCCGGATGTGGGGTTCGATCCCAGGACCCTGAGTTCATGACCTGAGCCGAAGGGAAAAGCTTTAACCCACTGAGCCACCCAGGAACCCCTCTCTCTGTTTTTATCTTATTTTATTTTTCCTTCTCTTCCCCTATGTTCATCTTCTTTGTTTCTTAATTCCACATATGAGTAAAATTTTATGGTATTTTTTTTTCTCTGACTGTTTATTTCAGTTACCATAATTCTCTCTAGCTCCAACCACATGACTGCAAATGACAAGATTTCATTTCATTTTGATGGCTGAGTAATATTCCTCACACACACATACACACACACACACACACACACACACACACACACACACACCACTTCTGCTTTATTCATTCATCAGTCGGACATTGGGCTCTTTTCATAATTTGGCTTTTGTGGATAATGCTGTTATAAACATCAGGGTGCATGAGTCCCTTTGAATCCATAATTTTGTATCCTTTGGATAAATATGTAGCAGTGCAGTTGCTGGGTCACAAAGTAGCTCTATTTAAAACTTTCTGAAGAACCTCCATAATGTTTCACAGAGTGGCTACACCAGTTTGCCCCATTCCCATCAACAGTGTTAAAGGATTTCCCTTTCTTCACATCCTCACCAACATCTGTTGTTTCGTGACTTGTTAATTTTAGCCACTCTGACAGGTGTGAGGTGATATCTCATTGTGGTTTTGGTTTGATTTGTATTTCCCTGATGATGAGTGATGTTGAGCATTTTTTTCTTGAGTCTGTTTGCCATTGTCGTCTTTGGCAAACTGTCTGTTCATGTCTTCTGCCCATTTCTTAACTGGATTATTTATTTTGGGGTGTTGAGTTTGATAAGTTCTTTATGGAATTTGGATACTAACCCTCTGTCTGATATGTCATTTCCTAATGTTTTTTCCCATTTGATAAGCTGCTTCTTAGTTTTTTTGTTTGTTTCCATCACTATTCAGAAGCTTTTTATCTTGATGAAGTCCCAATAGTTCATTTTTGCTTTTGTTTTTCTTGCCTCTGGAGACATGACTAGTAAGAAGGTGCCAGGCAAGGTCAGATAGATTACTGACTGTATTCTCCCTTAGGATTTTGATGGTTTCCTGTCTCACATTTAGGTCTTATGTGAGTTTGAATGTACTTTTGTCTATGGTGTCAGAAAGTGATCCAGTTTCATTGTTCTGCATATTGCTGTTCAATTTCCCCAACACCATTTGTTCCTGAGGGTTTTGAAGGGGTGGGGGGGTGGAAGGTTGGGAGAGCCAGGTGGTGGGTATTATGGAGGGCACGTATTGCGTGGAGCACTGGGTGTGGTGCAAAAAACAATGAATTCTGTTACACTGAAAAGAAATAAAATAATAATAATAAAAAGCTGCTGCAAACATTCATGTATAAGTCTTTGGGTGAACATACACCATTTGAGTGTTTTGTTTTTTTTTTAACATCACTGTTATGTGGTTATATTCTGAATTCACACATACACAAAGGGATTAATGATTTAAATGAAGTTAAATGATAGTGAGGAAAGTAACAAATACTATAATTCAGGGACACCTGGGTGGCTCAGCTGGTTAAGCTGCTGCCTTTGGCTCAGGTCATGAGGAGCCTACGTCTCTCTCTGCCTCTGCTTGCCACTCTGCCTGCTTGTGTGCACTCTCTCTCTCCCTGACAAATAAATAAAATCTTAAAAAAAAAAAAAAAAAAAGAAAAGAAAAAAGAAAAGAAAAGAAAAGACTGTCCTTTTCCTTCCTTGATTCAGATTAGCTGACCATAGAGGGTCCATTTCTGGGTTCTCTATCCTATGCCATTAATCTGAGTCTGTTTTTTATGCCAGTACCATACTGTCTTGATGATTTTAGCTTTGTAATACAGCTTAAAGTTCAGAATTGTGATGCTTCCAGCTTAGGTTTTCTTTCTTAACATTACTTTGGCTATTCAGTCTTTTCTGGTTCCATACAAATTTTAGAAATGTTTGCTCTAGCTCTGTGAAAGATGCTGGTGTTATTTTGAAAGGGATTGCATTCAATGTGTAGATTGTTTAGGGTATTATAGACATTTTAACAGTATTTGTTCTTCCAATCCATGAATATGGAATGTTTTTCCATTTCTTTGTGTCTTCTTCAATTTCTTTTCTAAGTGTTGTATCGTTTTCAGAATACAGATCTTTTATCTCTTTGGTTAGGTTTATTCCTAGGTATCTTATGGGTTTTAGTGCAATTGTAAATGGGACCGAGTCCTTGATTTCTCTTTCAGCTGCTTCATTATTGAGGTAGAGAAATGCAACATATTTCTGTACACTGATTTTATATCCTATGACATTGCTGAATTCCTGTCTCAGTTCTACCAATTTTTGTTGGATTTTTGGATTTTCTATATAAAGTATTATGTCATCTGGGAAGATGAAAGTTTGATTTCTTCCTAGCTGAATTGGATGCTTTTTATTTCTTTTTGTTGTCTGATTGCTGAGGTTAGGACTTCCAGTACTATGTAAAACAAGAGTGGTTAGAGAGAACATCCCCTTCATGTTCCTGAACTTTGGGAAAAGCTCTCAGATTTTTTCCATAGAAGATTATAATAGCTGTGGGTCTGTTGTATATGGCCTTTCTAGTGTTGCAGTATGTTCCTTCTATCCCTACATTCTTTCTATCAAGAAAGAATGCTGTATTTTGCCAAATGCTTTTTCTGCATCTATTTAGAGGTTTATATGATTCTTATTATTCCTTTTATTAATGTGGTATATCATGTTGATTGATTTGTGGATATTGAACTACCCTGTCAACCCAGAAATAAATCCCACTTGATCATGGTGAATAATCCTTTTAATATGCTATTGGATCCGATTAGCTTGTATCTTGACAATTTTTGCATCCATATTCATAAGGGATATTGGTCTGTAATTCTTTTTAGTGGAGTGTTTGGTTTTGGAATCAAGGTAATGCTGGCCTCATGGAATGAATTTGGAAGGTTTTTGTTTTTTTTTAATTCTTATTTTTTTCTGGGAAAGTTTCCAAAGATTAGGTGTTAATTCTTCTTTAAATGTTTAGTAGAAATCTCTTGGGAAGCCATCCAGCTCTAGACTCTTGTTTGTTGGGAGATTTTCAATTATGGATTCAATTTTTTGCTAGATATGGGTATGTTCAAATTTTCTATTTCTTCCTGTTTCAGTTTTGGAAGTTTACATGTTTGTAGGATTTTATCCATTTCTTCCAGATTGCCCAAATTGTTGGCATATAATTGCTCATAATATTCTGTTATAATTGTCTTTATTTCTTTGGTGCTGGTTATGATAGCTCCTCTTTCATTCATGATTTTATTTGGGTTCTTTCTCTCTCTCTCTCTGTCTTTTTGGTATGTCTGGTTAGGGGTTTATAAATTTTGTTAATTCTTTCAAAGAACAAGCTCTTAGTTTCGTTGCTCTGTTCTACTGTTCTTTGTTTTTTTTTTTTTTTTATTTCTGTGTCAGTGGTTTCTGCTCTAATCTTAATTGTTTCCCTTCTTCTTTTGGTTTTTAGGCTTTATTTGTTCTTTTTCTAGCTCCCTTAGGTATAAAGTTTATGTATTTGAGATTTTTCTTGCTCCTGAGGAAGGCCTGTATTACTATATACTTCCCTCTTATGTCTATCTTTGTTGTGTCCCCAGAATTTTGGTGTCCTGTTCATTTTCATTTGCTTCCATGTATTTTTTTTATTTCTTCTTTAATTTCCTGGTTAACCCACTCATTCCTTAGTAGGATGTTCTTTAACCTCCATGTATTTGTGGTTTTTCTAAATTTTTTTCTTGTGGTTGATTTCAAGTTTCATAGCCCTATGGTCTAAATATACATGGTATAATCTATCTTTTTGTACAGTTGAGGTCTGATTTTTGACCTAGTATGTGATCTATTCTGAAGCATATCCCATGTGCACTCAAAAAGAATGTGTATTCTGCTGCTTTAGGATGAAATGCTCTGAATATATCTGTTATATATATTTGTTATAATAACAATATATTTATTAATATATTATTGATAATCTAATAACATATACACATAATATAATATACATACAATATATAATACATATAATATACATATAATATATTATATGTTACATATTATATATAATAATTATATATGTAATATAATAATGACATAATATTATTAATAAATATAATATATTAAGTCCATCTGATCCAGTGTATCATCCAAAGCAATTGTTTCCTTATTGATCTTCTGCTTCAATGACCTGACGTGATTCTTATTTGTGAGATATTTGAGGGTCTATGCAGGCACTTATCTAATAAAGTCAGGGTATTTGATTCAATTGTGATTGGATTCTCAGCTGGTACCCTATCCTGATAACTGAGGTTCTGTCACTTTTCCCTGCTACTAAATTCCTTTGCCCCCTTAGGATCTTAGTCTTCTAGTCACAATCTCTTTGCTCACTTCAATGTTTAATATGCCTTAATGTTTGTTTTTTTATCACTGAAATATTATTTTCCTCTTTATGCTCCTCTTTCCCCCAATTCTCACCTTCCTTTACTATTCAGGACCTAACCCAGAGTTTAAGTCCCTGCCACCTGCCACAAGACAAACTGGGTGCAATTTCTTACTTTGCTGCCCAGATTTCTGATACTAATTGACTCTCTATTCTCCAGAACTGTGAGTCACTTATCTGTTGGGATACTTCATTCTCCCATGTAGACTGCTTGGCTGGGGCATCAGTTGAAGTATGTGACTCTCTAATATTCAAGGAGATGAGAAATGAAAGTGCTTTAAAGCAAGAAAGGAGAAGGCACAGCTGTGCTCACTACACAGGGTCTCAGATGAGGGCATATTATGCACCTACCATGTTAATTAAGGCACATTCTTGCTAATATCATCCACTGTGTGAGTAAACTAGACTAAATTAAAAACTGTGGAGAGATACAAAAGTATATAATTTCCATCTTTGAGGATGTGTATTCTAGCTATGGAGGCAGAACAAAGATGTGAAACATAAGAATGCTTAAAAGATAGCTTTAACAATAAGAATTGAATTGCCTCCTATTTACAAAAAAAAAAAAAAAAAGACGCACAAACACTTTTGGCAACTGATGCAGGGTGAGGTGACAGTGGGAATGGGAAGTGGGATAGAATGTCTGAAATATAACCAGATGTGCAATCATTTTCTATTTTGCAACTGGTGATATTCCAAGTTCACTGCTTTACTTGTAGAGTAAAGAGATAACGGTTTCTTTGCTCTTCCCATATGTGGCATCTCTATTTCTAGCACTACACTCTTGTGAAAGGTAAGAGTGATATTATCACTGAGTAGATTGCACATGTTTGATATGTAAACACACCAGCAATCAAAACACCCAAGGCTAACACTAACTCTTCAGTGGGTAATACCTTCAGCATTTTAAATCTGTTTTGTGATTCAAACACTATCAGCCTAAACTATAGGAAGAAAACATTGCATAAATCTTCTCATTCTGAGACTTTAGAAACTAAATACTTCTTAAATAGTAATACAGTTTTCTAAATACTGATGACATATGTTGCTTACAAGACATAACTAGGTTACAGCAACATCTGCAGGAGCAAAGTGAAAACCATCAGTATATGTCAACAGCACTAGCAATACCTCCCCGAAACCAGGTGCATCAATTAATGAGCATTCTGTAAAAGAACCATTACATTTTCAAAAATGGGGACGTGTCCATATCTGAATGTCTGCTCCAATAAAAAAGGAATACCAGAGAACACGGCCTTCAAAATTTTAGTATGATAAATTCATTAGGAAGAAAAGTTTTGTGCATATTTCCATAAGGAAAGCCTCTGGGAGCCTGTAAACAAAAAGCAGAGAGAGGGAAGAGCAAATCTCTTGGGAATAACATTACCATAATTGAGCACTTAAATGCATAAGAAACAAATTGAGACCACTTAAGTAAATAAGGAGAAAGCTATGCAAAGACAGCATCAAGATGCTGCAATTGATCTTTAACTGCTACCACCTCTGGAATTAAGTAAGTCTGACACCTCTAAGAACTAGTTTCTGAGCATTGAGCTAAATGGTTATGTGCCTGTGCTTCTGCAGTGACAGCCTGGATTTGAACCCAAGCACTAACAGCTGGCAGATGTTTCATCCTGGGCAAGGCTCCTATTTTCTTCAAGACTCAGTTTCCTTATCTATAAATAGGACAAAATAATAACACTGTGTAATAGAGTGTTGTGATTTTAAAATGAGATGAAGTGTTTACCATGATGCATGGTTCATAATAAATCCTCTTATTTTATTGTATTTATTATTATTATTATTATTATTTCTACTACTACTACTAGTATTACTACTACTACCACCATATAATGGGGCATGTAAACTTCAAATACAAACTTATATAAGTAGGTGCAAAAGATTGGATTTGTAGCTAATAAAATTTTTCTTTCTTTAAAAATAAATCAACTCACAAGATAAATATTGAATCAAAACTTTGGATCTCTATTAAATTTTTACTTTCCTTACATAAAATTGAAAGGGAATGGACTAATTTGGATTATAAATCTTGTAATATTATAACCAAGAAGGGAAAATTAAGAAGGTGAAGTTTTGTCTACGGCCATACCACCCTGAACGCGCCCGATCTCGTCTGATCTCGGAAGCTAAGCAGGGTCGGGCCTGGTTAGTACTTGGATGGGAGAAGGTGAAGTTTTGCAAATTGATTTATGAACTGTAACTGACTAGTCCAAAATATAGCATCAATCTTGGTTAATATAACTGGATATTTGGACACAAATTATTAGACTGAATGGTGCATCACCCTTTTACAAAGTGGTTTGATCTAGTTAAGAAAAGTGATTATAGATACTTGAATATGATATTTTTGTATTGTGTTATTTATTAAATAATTTTGGGAAAGTTTTTTTTTTTTTAAAGATTTTATTTATTTATTTGTCAGAGAGAGAGCGCGAGCGAAAGCGAGCACAGGCAGACAGAGTGGAAGGCAGAGTCAGAGGGAGAAGCAGGCTCCCTGTGGAGCAAGGAGCCCGATGTGGGACTTGATCCCAGGACGCTGGGATCATGACCTGAGCCGAAGGCAGCTGCTTAGCCAACTGAGCCACCCAGGCGTCCCAGGGAAAGTTTTTATTAAAGTGCCAATTATGTATAATAAGGTCGTAAATCTCCAGTTTGCAGGCTGGTGATTTTTTATGAAGTGAAAACACCAGGGTAACCAGTGCCATCAAGGATAGAACATTACCAGCACCTCAGATGCCTCTCCTGTTTCTGTTCTGCAATCATTACAAACCTTCAGGGTGCTGTATTCTGATTTATATCACCATAGATAAATTTCAACTGATTTTGTGCTTTTCACACATGAAAAGGATATGCTATTTTGGGGGGGTTCTTTTGCTGAGTCTATGAGATGTGTATATATTGCTTAGAATAGTAGTTTTTTTCTATTTCATGGCTCTATAGTAGTTTATTACATGAATGTATTATATAACATGTATTTCTTATGATATTATGGATGGTCATTATTTCCAGTTTTTAGATACTGTGAATTGTGCTTAATGAATATTCTTATACATGTCTATGCTGCATGTAAATTGCCTGATTTTGGGTACGCAAATATTTAGTTATAGAAGTTATTATTAACAGTTTTATACACTTATTCTGATTTATAGCACCATTAAAAATGTATGAGACCATTGTTGATCTATTTAAGTGTGTCAAATTGGGATTGTGAGTTTAAGTTGTAACTATTCTGGTGGATATGTAGCGGTATCTCATTGTGGTTTTAATTTGTGTTTCCTAATGATTCATAATACCAAGCACTTTTACATATGCTTATTGGTCACTTGGATATCTTTTGTAAAAAACCTGCTCTAGTTTTTCACTCTTTTTTTTTTTTTTAAAGTTTGTTGTTTGCTCATTAGTTTGTAGGATTTATTGAATAAAATTCTCCGATGGCCGTATGTATGACAAACATTTTCTCCTTTTTTGGGATTTGTCTTTTGAATTTCTTAAAAGTATCTTTTAATAAACAGAGATCTTCAAATCTCATAAAATCCAGCCCAACAATCTTTTTCTTTATGATCGGTGATTTTTTATGTCCTGTTTAAGAAATTTGTGCTAATTTCAAAGTATGAAGATTTTATACTATAATAATTTCTAGATGTTTTATTCTATTACCTTTACCTTAATTCTAGAATCCATTTCTAACTGATTTTCTAGTGTGTTGTTTCCAGTAAGGTTCAAGGTTCATTTTTTTTTTTTCTGATGAATACCATTTTTAAAGATTTACTGAAGACATATAGCATCTAAGAGAAATTTCCCTGCTATTCTTTTTTTAAAAAATTATATTGCAAATCCTTTTGAATTCTAACAATTCAAACATTTATCTGTGGCAGTAACTTTTATTTAATAGTCTCAATTGCTAGGATCATCAATATAGTCTATCCTTTGTTTAGTCTACTGTCTTTTAAAATAACTTCTTTCACCAAGTTTACACACTTCACAGCACTCACCAAAATACATACCCTCCCCAATGTCCATAATACCACCCCCTTCTCCCAAACCCCCTCCCCCCAGCAACCCTCAGTTTGTTTTGTGAGATTAAGAGTCACTTATGGTTTGTCTCCCTCCCAATCCCATCTTCTTTCATTTATTCTTCTCGTACCCACTTAAGCCCCCATGTTGCATCACCTGTACCCCTGGGGATAAAAATATATGTTTATAAAAAATAAAAAATTATATTAAAAAAAATAAAGTCACTCTGCTAAAAAAACAAATAAATAAAATAACTTCTTTCAGGTTTTATTGTACTCTTGCAGTAATGTTTCAAAGCCATTGTTTTGTATCCTTTCAATTCTAATAGAATTAAATTACTTGAACATATGCTTTAATAGGGATGAACTACCAAACTATTCTCCAGCAGAAGAGGTATAGTTTTGGGGTGCCTGTGTGGCTCAGTTGGTTAAGCATCTTCCTTCAGCTCAAGTCCTGATCCCAGAGTCCTGGGATGGAGCCCCACATCAGTCTCCCTGCTGAGCCTGCTTCTCCTCCCTCAGCCATTCTACCCTCCCTGTACTCTCTATCTTTCTGTCAAATGAGTATTTTTTTAAAAAAGAGATATAGTTATAGCCTAAGTAACAAAACTTGCTTATGTATGCCACATTCTAAAGATTATGGAAATATGCTTATTGTAATAATTTATGAGTGTATTTTAATTTTCATATTAGGACACCTGGCCTCAGGAATGACTGTCTTGTGTTTGTTGGATTCACTGATGCTTCACCCACATACTCATTTAACAAATATGTATACAGTACAGGTTCAGTGGTGCATAATAAAAAATATGTTTATATATTATATAATACAGACAATAGTGTTCTCTTAAGAGCTTGCAGCCCAGCATTAGAGTTAAATATCATTGAGTGACTTATTATACATAAGCTATATACTCCCTTCTTTTTTTTTAGCTATATAAAGTTTATCTTATATTTTCATAAAAGTTTGAGAAATTTTATAAATAAATAATGAACCATAACATGCCAAACTGAGAATTTTTAAAGTAAGTATGAGAATATTTTTGAACAAATAACCCTTCACCCCCAAATTCAAGGGACATTTTAAAGTGTGCATAGTTTTGGGCTATAATTATTTTGTGTATTTGAAACCCAGTTTGTGAAAATACCATAGTGTGTTAAAATGCCAAAATTCCTTAAGAGGAAAGGTTAAATGACAGAACAAATTCAAGAATAGAGTATTTTATATTAGACATTATTTAAAAATATTAATATTTGAGACCCACCATAAGCAAGTTGAAACCAGTTTCCTCTTTTTTTCTGGTTTTTAGATGTTTCTCCATGACTGAAACTGCTGTACTTCATAATACCTATCAAGATTTAAATACTCTCCCATCTAATAGAAATAAAGCCTAATAATCCTGTGCATATTTTTAATAATAATATTATTTTTTATGACAAAATATGAAGTTTTGGCTTCTCACATGTAAATATGCAATGCTATGGTCCAGTGATTTTGCATTGTATTAATGATGGACAGAAGCTGATTAAAAAATACATTATTGCACCAAATAGAATATATAAGGCAGAGAAATAGAAAAGAAATAATTTTTTTAATATTATCAAGCATGCTAAAACAAAATAAGTAAGTTTTAGCTTAATTTTAGCTTAGTTGACAATTCAGTATAGGCTTAACCAATTAAAGTAGTCTCGGGGAAATTATGGATTTAAATCACATACCCAGTGTTCATGCAGCAAAAAGCATTCTTTGTTAGCATAAACTATGTGGCCACCATCAGATTGGAATATGAGCTGCCCAATCATGAAGGCAGAAAGAATGGAGTATGAACAATTTTTCAGAATAATTCTATATTAGCATAGAAAACTATACTAAAGAAAACAAATTCTAAACTCAATTTAGAATGAGGTTCAAATGGAAATCCTGCAGATGATAAAATGAGGAGATAAAAGGGAAAATTTAAAGATATGTTTAGATGATCAGTGAAATTATTCTTGCACAAAAGCTGTCAAGATTACTTTGTGTGGAACATAGTAGGGAATGACCTGATCTTTTCAGAAAATTACAAGTTTAGGATAAAGAATTTTCCAAATCTTTAAACCATCCTTACTCTTATGAATATTCATAACAAGCTTAGCATTTCCCTTTTTCCATCCTTATATTCAATTCATCATCAAGTCCTTTGCAGATGATTCTTGAGATATCTATATTCCAACTATCATAACTTAAATTTACTCTTATTTCACTTGTGGTTGAATTAAATGCCAAGAACTTAATGATGTCCTTGCCTCTAATATATTGTCTAGTCCATCTAAACCATGCAACATTGTGGACAAAGCTCTTCTTTAATACCAACTTCTCTTACAAAAACACCCTGATTTCTAGTTATATCAAATATGATCCCACATCTTCCATTTTCCGACTTCACTTTCCAATCACACTTCGGCAATTTGCTGATATATACTTTCTGCTATTAAAATGTCTAGATAGTTCTTTCTCCTGCATCATTAATGAAAATGCTTGAGTTAGGTATCTGCTGCTTTTTAGGTAATGTTGACAAGTTATTGGCCTCCTGTGATATCATGCGGTTTGAATTCTAACAAACCTATCTTTGCAGTGAACTTTTCAAATATAATTTTTCATAAACTTGTCACTGCAAATAATTCTTATCTTATAATTTTTTTTTCTTTTTATTTTTTTTATTTTTTAAATTTTTTATTTTTTATAAACATATATTTTTATCCCCAGGGGTACAGGTCTGTGAATCACCAGGTTTACACACTTCACAGCACTCACCAAAGCACATACCCTCCCCAATGTCCATAATCCCACCCCCTTCTCCCAAACCCCCTCCCCCCAGCAACCCTCAGTTTGTTTTGTGAGATTAAGAGTCACTTATGGTTTGTCCAAAGTTATATTTTCACAAATGTATTAGCTATCAGTTTTTGCATTATTATACTGCAATATGAATTTTCATTATTTTATACTTACCAGATTTTCCCTCCTACTTTATATCTTATTCTCCTTTTTATAATCATTTACTTATAATTTATTTTTTAAAAGAAATAATAACTATTCTTTTTAAATTTTATTTACAGAGAAAGAAAGAGAGCAGGCAACTGTGTGAACAGAGGGAGGAACAGAGGGGGAGGGAAAGGGAGAATTTAAGCAGGTTCCATGCTGAGCGCAGAGCCCAGTGTAGGGCTTGATCTCATGAGAGTGTCACCATGTGACACAACTGGGCAGGGCCTCACAATACCAAAAACACATTATCAGCTGTGCTGAGCTTTGATCTGGAAGCTTTGGTTAAGATCCCATTTCCACACCTTTTAAAATTGCTGACAGAATTTTCTTACTTGGAGTTGTATGACTAAACTCCCAATTTTCTTGCCATTTCATCTTCAAACCAACAACAACACATTGAATATTCCTGTGCTTCAAATCTCTGACTTCCTTTTCTGCTACTAGCAGAGAAAGAGCTCTGATTTGATGGTTGTGGGTGAGCCCACCCACGTAATGCAGGATATTCTTCCTAACTTAAGTTCAGCTGATTAGTAGCCCTAATTACATCTGCAAAGCCCTTTTACCAAGTAATATAACATACTTACGAGAGTGTCACCAATGGGCAGAATTCACAGTAGTCAAAATTCTGCCCAATGTACTTGTGGACTAGAATATATATATATATAGGTAATTACTATGGTATCTTTGTTGGCGAGGACAAAAAACTGGGAACAACTCGAACACTTTCCTAAAGTAAAGTACACAAATGAATTGTGAAATGTTTGCCCAATAAAATATTATCCAGAATTTAAAGGTAATAAACACAATTTATTTATATACATATGCAAAATACTTTGTATTTTGCATATATATATTTGTATTTTGTATATATATATACAAAGTATTTTGTATACTTTGTATTTTGTATATATATTTGTATTTTGTGTATATATATATATACACACAAAGTATTTTGTATATATATATAAATAAATTGTGTTTATTAGCTTTAAATTCTGGATAATATTTTATTAGGCAAACATTTCACAATTCATTTGTGCACTTTACTTTAGGAAAGTGTTTGGGTGGTTCCCAGTTTATATAATAATATATATAGTATATATTTTGTATATATATACATATATACTATATATACATATATACAACTATATATACTATATATTGTATAATATATACAAAATATAGTATAGATACATTTTAACAACATAAAGAGTAAAAGTAAACTCAAGTTAAAACTAAACCAAAAAAATAAAAATAAGAAGTTTGAAAAAAACGTAAGAATGATAAACATGATTTAGAAATAGTTGTCTCTACAGGGCAATTTAAGGGAAAATTAGGGTAGGAATTTAGAAATAGATTTAAGACAATATAAAAGGACTCATTCTAAAAAGAAATGAAGGATTTGCTGTTGTGTTGAATAGTAGACTCATGAGTATTTTTGCATTATAAATAGGTATATACATACAAGACAGTTGTGGACCAGATTTTCAAGTGTGTCATCAACCAAAAACTATGATTAATGAAAATTTATGTACTTGGTCTATATGTATAGAACTTCCAAAATATAAAAGTTATATAAGGAGCAATTACAGGTGCTTTGAGAAAGTTAAACACAGATCCTGGCTGAGGAAAAGGAAGCAAAGACAACCTTTCTTAAAAGTAGTATTTAAGCTGAGATATAAAGGTCTATAAGGATAAGGAATTGGTGAGAGTGCAGGGAAGAGCAATTATGTCACTCTGGAAATCTCTGTGAAGTCCGAGTCTAGATTGGACAAGGAGTCTCTTGTGTGTCTGGAGTGTGGAGAATGGTAGAAGATAGGCAGAAAGGGCAGGGGCCAGATGTTGTGGCAGAGAGCAGAGAGGTGACATGACCAAACATTTTTTAAAGATTTTGTTTATTTATTCATGAGAGAGAGAGAGAAGCAGAGGCCGAGGGAGAAGCAGCCTCCCTCTGATGCAGGACTCGATTCCAGGATGCTGGGATCATGACCTGAGCCAAGGGCAGATACTTAACCAACTGAGCCACCCAGGTGCCCCATCAAACATATTTTAAAAGGATGATTTTGTTGACTAAAAGACTTGCAGATGGAAAATAATAGAAGATAGAAGGTTATATCCTGAGAACTGGGATACTTGTGTGGAGGAAAACCACTACTAAAAACGAGCGTATAGTTAATTAAAATAAAATATTTAAGGAAAAATACTGCCCTGCTTATATGGCTTTGACCAGATTAAATGGAAGAATTGAATTACCACTTACAAAGATAGGAAATACTAAGGGGAGAGTAAATTTGAAAAGTCATTAAAAATGCAAAATTGAACTTAAGCTTGAAGATCTTATTGTACATTCAAAGGGAGATGTCAAGTAGTCAGTTATATGTATTAATGTGGAGTTCAGGGAAATGCCAGAAATACAAATGTAAATTTTTGAATTATCAGAATAAATGTAGCATTTAAATGCAAGTTGCTGGCTGAGAATATAGAAGGAGTCAGGGTAAACTGCATATAAACTGAGTGGGACTCCCAACATGCACAAACAAACAAACAAAAAGTTGTAAAAATTCAACCAAGTTATATAAAGTATGTATAAAAAATACATGGGTGGCTCAGTGGGTTAAAGCCTCTGCTTTCGGCTCAGGTCATGATACCAAGAGCCTGGCTGGGATGGAGCCTTGCATCGGGCTTTTTGCTGAACAGGGACACTGCTTCCCCGCTCTCTCTCTCTGCCTGCCTCTCTGACCTTGTGATCTCTGTCAAATAAATAAACAAATAAAATCTTTAAAAATATATACAATAGATAAAATGTTAATAAAATGTAAAAAACCTTATGTTTGTTTAACCTTATGTTTGTTTATGTGTGGTAGATTTTCAGTGCAAATATAAAACACATGGACAGGAAGTGATTCACAAAAATGTCAGGATAATGGATGCCTCTGAGGAGACTGGAAAAAGAATGAGAAGCACCTTTCCAGTTTGACACTAAAGTTTTATTTCTAAGAGAAACAATTTGAAACAGGAAAATTGATGAAGGGGCTGGTAAGAGATTAGACAAAGTGTGTGTAGAGAATTCTATTTAGAAGTTTGTCTTCAGAATAAATGGAGTAGGGAGATGGGACCACAACTGAGGAAGGCTGTGACTTTTGAGGTATTTGTCCTCTTTGCTATTATTATGAGTTTGTGGTTTAACTTTGTGAGAAGAACAGTAAGAACTCTATGTCTCAGTATTGATTGACAGACAGCTTTTGTTAGGCAAAAAAAAAATTTCTTCTTTCTTGGCATTGTAGTTGCTATTTATTAAATAAGTTACTTGGAAAGTCCTTTGAGGTACCAGCAGTAGTGAAATTGTCTGCGTTCAGCTGTAAAGGACTTGAATACAATCAAGTCTATTACAAAATGTTAAAAAGAATAAGAATTTTTTTTTTTAGATTTTAATTTGAAGATTTTCAATTTTTAAAATATCTTTTAGGTTTTAATTTAAATTCCAATTAGTTAGCATACAGTTTAATACTAGTTTCAGATGTACAATAGAGTGATTCAATATATCCAGACATCATGCCATGCTCATCACAAGTACAATCCTTAAACCGTGTCATCTATTTAACTTATCCCTCATATGCAACCCCCTTCTGATAACCATCAGTTTGTTCTCTTTAGTTGCATCTGTTTCTTTTTTTTTTTTTAATATAATTTTTATTTTTTATAAACATATATTTTTATCCCCAGGGGTACAGGTCTGGAACTAGAGCGTATCATGCTTAGCAAAATAAGTCAAGCAGAGAAAGACAACTATCATATGATCTCCCTGATATGAGGAAGTGGTGATGCAACATGGGGGCTTAAGTGGATAGGAGAAGAATAGTTGCATCTGTTTCTTGATTTGCCTCCCTCTCTCTCTCCTTTTCCCCATTTACTCATTTGTTTTGTTTATTTTTTTTAAAAATATTTACTTATTTAAGAAAGAGAGAGAGAGAGAAAACCAATGAGAAGGGGGTGAGCAGAGGGAAGTAGAGAGGCAGATTCCCTGCTGAGCAGGGAGTCTGTCACGGGGCTTGATCCCAGGACCCTGAGATCATGATCTAGGCTGAGGGCAGATACTTAACTGACTGAGCCATCCAAATATCCCTCATTTGTTTATTTCTTAAATTCCACATATGAGTGAAATCATGGTATTTGTCTTTCTCTGACTGACTTATTTCACTTATTTCTCTAGCTTCATTCGTGTCTTTGCATGATTTCATTCTTGTTTATGGCTGAGAAATATTCCATATCCATTTCTTATCCATTTATCAGTTGATGGACACCTGGGCTGTTTCCATAATTTTGTAAGTGAGATAATGCTGCTATAAATAGCAGGATGCATGTATCTCTTTGCATTATTATTTTTGCATTCTTTGGGTAAATATCTAGTGGTGTGATTGCTGGGTCATAAGAGCATTATATTTTTTAAATTTCTGAAGAAACACCATACTGTTTTCCATAGTGGCTGCACCAGTTTGCATTCCCACCAACAGTGCAAGGAGAGTCCCATTTCTCACCAACATGTGTTGTTTCTTGGGCTTTGATTGTAGCCATTCTGACAGGCGTGAGGTGAAGCTCATTGTAGTTTTGATTTGCATTTCCCTGAAGATAAATAAGTGATGTAGAGCATCTTTTCATGTATCTGTTGGCCACATCTATTGTATGTCTTCTCTGGAAAAATGTCTTTTGCCCATTTTTAATTGGATTATGCATTTTTGGGTGTTGAGTTTTATAAGTTCTTTATATATTTTGAGTATTAACTCCTTATGTCATTTGCAAGTATCTTCTCCTATTTCATAGGTTGCCTTTTAGCTTTGTTGATTATTTCCTTCACTGTGCAGGAGCTTTTTATTTTGATGCACTCCCAGTAGTTTATTTTTTCTCTTGTTTCCTTTGCCTCAGGAAACATATCTAGAAAGAAGTTGCTACAGCTGAAGTGCAAGATGTTATTGCTTGTGTTCTTCTCTAGGATTTTGATGAATTCCTGTCTCACATTTAGGTCTTCCATCTATTTTGAATTTCTTTTTGTGCATAGTTGTAAGAAAGTGGTCAAGTTTCATTCTTTTGCATGTTGCTGTTCAGTTTTCCCAATACCATTTGTTGAAGAGACTGTCTTTTTCCCATTGGATATTTTTTCCTCCTTTGTTGAAGATTAATTGGCCATATAATTAGGGCTTCCTTTCTGGATTTTCTGTTCTATTGATCTGTGTGTCTGTTTATGTGCCAGCACCTTACTGTTTTTATTACTATAGCTTTGTAATATAACTTGAAGTCCAGAATTGTGATGCCTCCAGGTTTGTCTTTCTTTTTCAGGATTGCTTTGGCTATTTGGAGTCTTTTGTGGTTTCATATGAGTTTAGGCTTGTTTGTTCTAGCTCTGTGAAAAATGTTGGTGGTATTTTGATAGGAATTGCATTAAATCTGTAGTTGCTTTGGGTAGGATAGACATTTTAATAATCTTTTCTTACACTCCATGAGCATGGAATGCCTTTCCATTTCCTTGTGTCACCTTCAATTCCTTTCATGAGGGTTCTATAGTTTTCAGAATACAGGTCTTTCCCCTCTTTGGTCTGGTTTATTCCTAGATAGCTTACTGTTTATGGTGCCATTGTAAATGAAACTGATTCATTAATTTCTCTTTCAGCTGCTTGGATCCAGAAATGAAACTGATTTCTGTACATTGATTTTGTATCCTGCAACTTGACTGAATTCGTTTATCAGTTCTAGCCATTTTTTGGTAGAGTCTTTCAGCTTTGCTATATAGAGTATCATGTTGTCTGCAAATAGTGAAAGTTTTACTTCTTCCTTAGGCAAGAGATGATTTCATCATTATGAAGGAGTGGAAAAAAAGAGAAGTTAGTGATAAGTGTGATCAAATTAGTGTACAGGTCGCCCCCACTTTTTCTCGCAGTTATGCCACTTTATTTTACAGAAGGCCTACATTAGTATGGTAGCGGTATTTTTTATAAAAGAAAAACCCTCTTCCAATTTCTTTCAGTTAGAGAAAACAAGTATTATTGCAAGTCTTTCACAAAAGTGAAGTGACATAATACAAACTTTTGGAAAGCAGGGGTTGGGGAGAGAGGACACTCTGCTTTATGTCATTTCCTATTAGGAATGTTTTCATGTGAATACTCTACTTTCAGAGAGCAGGACAAACCTGTACTTGGTTTTGGCAAGATTAAAAGGTCATTGTCTTTTTGGCTTTTAATTTCTCTAAAGTAAGAGGCAGAGCCAAAAGATGACAGCAATAGAAATACTAAAAATAAGAAGTTCCTGGAATGTGAAATAATAATTGTGGACACTGGGCAAACAAAATTATTATAGAAATATTTTAAATTTCTGGGGTGCCTGGGTGGCTCAGTGGGTTAAAGCCTCTGCCTTCTGCTCAGGTCATGATCCCAGGTTCCTGGGATGGAGCCCCACATCGGGCTCTCTGCTCTGCAGGGAGCCTGCTTCCTCCTCCTCCTCTCTCTCTCTGCCTGCCTCTCTGTTTACTAGTGATCTATCTGTCAAATAAATAAATAAAATATTTTTAAAAAAAGAAATATTTAAAATTTCTATGTGTTTTTTAGAGCCTGGTTGAGACTGAGAATGTTGGTAACAATTGACAACAATTTATATATTTTTTTTTTCTCAGATGCTTGTCTGCAGTTACAAGGTAGATTGTTGGGTTGATGTAGATTTTTATATTTCTGGGGGTTTGACTGAAGAGAAAAGAGGTTATTACCTGAAGAGAGAAAAGGCAGCCCCAGCTGATGTCTTGGTTACTTAGCGTGCCATTAGCAATTAGTTGAACAATAGCATGAGCGTGATTTTACAAGGTCTACATGGGCACTAGATGACAGTGCATGATTGTATTACTTCCAGGGAATGTTAGACTGTTCTCTGAAAAGTTGGAAAATGAATGTGGGATTTTGAAGCCCTGCTACCTTGTTATGGTTGGCCAAGAATATGTCCTTTTTCCAAACAAGTGTTCCAACTCCTTGAGTGGGATTGACCTGGTGACAATTCAGGAATTAGGTGGAATCAAAGGTTTGCAGTTAAACCTTGATTCATTAAAGTTTGTCCTATTCCATGGCAGTACATCTATGAAGAGGGCTGTTCTAAATGTTGGATCAGGTTGAAGCAGTTGTTGCCCATTGTTTGTTTTTAAATCCAGTAATTAAATCTACTACCACTTAGAACTATTTCAGAAACATGATTATTTAAGGGGAATGACTACTGTGTACTTGTTCTTCATATATTGTCCAATAAGCCACATTTCAGAGAAAGAGTTTTTAAGGATCATCGTGTTTTGTTTTTTTCAGTGAACAATTTCACAGATGGCATTGTTATTTTATTTGGAATTACTGCTGCTTAAAAACAAATAACTTTAATGTCCTCAGCTTCAAATCTATGCAGTGGAGACTATTTGTAGAAATTCACTGAAATTAGTTTAGGCAAGAAAGGTATGTATAGGCTCAATAATATAGGGGAATTCTGTGCAAGTCATATTTTATGCATGGGTGCAGACAGTGGTCAAATGATGTTTTTAAGAATCTTTCTCTATACCATTATTTCTTGCATCTTGACCTAGCTTGAGCTACTGTAAGAAAATAAGAAAATACCAAAGACTGCATGGCTTAAACAACAGCATTTATTTCTCACAGTTTTAGTATCAAGTCAGTGGTGGCTGATTTGGTCCCTGATGAGGAACCTCTTCCTGGACTACAGATGACTGTGTTCTTGCTGTATCTTCACACAGAGGAGACAGAAGATTTGATCTTCCTTCCTATTCTTATAAGGGCACCAATCTCACCAATGGGGCTCTACCTTCATGACCCCTTCCAAACCTAGTTAAATCCCAAAGGCCTTACCTCTTAATACTATTACATTTGGGATTAGGGTTTCAACATATCAATTTGAGGGGAAGGAAATGAACACTGGAAATAAGTTATAAACTTATAACACCTCTCTGTTTTTCTCTCTCAGAATCCTATTGTACACGAACTTTCTTAATGTGGCAGAGCATGACTCCCAAGGTCCTGGGTGTATATCTTTGCAATTTTTAAACTATCCTCAATTTTTAAACTGAGATGACACTGATGTTGACTTGGCTAATGTCATGTATTATAAATGTGAACTAGGGTAATTGAAAAAAATATAGAGAGAGTATACCCCATCTCCTGAGATCTCCTTATCCCACAGAGAAAGGGCAAGCATATCTGAGAATAAGCTGAACTCCAGAAGAAGAAATCCAGCCTCCAGAATTACTCTGCATATTTATGAGGAGAGGGAGACAGGAAACTTCTATTGAACATTTAACAATGGGAACTTACTGGCCAAGGAGGACCACTGGAACTGAGATGAGGAAATGCACCTGCTGCTTCCTTGAAATAACCAATTGAGACTTGCTGAGCATCTTTTTGATAAACTTTCTAATTCATCTCACAACATAAATCAGAAGAAAAAGCTATATTTCCATACTGATTGTTCAGTTCTTGTCTCTCAGCAGTTCCAACCTTATCTTTCTGTATTCTGCTTTGTGATTCTGGGGCTGAGATTGGCAAGCCACGTTTTTGCTGTCAGCTGGTTCTGCCAATCATGGGCACTAGAGAGATACAGTAGGGCAATAAAAAGAAGAGGGACTTACTGTTTTCTCTTTGTTCTCTAGGAGCTTCTGGACTGTTCCTCTAAGTGTCACCCCATCAACACTTTCTAGCAAGAGCAGGGCTTTCCCACCACAGCAGCTGAATCCAGTGTGCAGTTTTCCCAACACTTGCAAACCCAGTCTCATCACCCACCTCTTAGAGACATCAACGTCATCTGCTGGCATGTCACCCTTAGAGGCCCCATCTCAGACGCAAGGAGAGTACTCTAAACTCAGAGATATCAATTCCAGTGGAGCAATGCCTTCTTTTCAGTAGTCCAAATTTCAGTTCTTGGGATTCTTCCTCTAAGTTTCTGTTTTAAGAATTCCAGTCTCTTTTGTTCCATTGGCTTTAAGGGTGTAGCTGCTTTTTCTTACTCAGTGATGCCTTTTTCATTTTACCACATATTTTTACTTAGTTAAAACTATTTTTAGGTGAAATGCTCCTCTTCAATAACTGGCATGTTAGGACTGGATCCTGACTGATACAGTTTCCAAAATTAATTCATAAAAATCAGGATAGGATTCTAATTGCCCAGGTTCAGGTCCAGTGTCTCTCTCTAGGCCATTTGCTATAGAGGATACAGTGGGACTATGATTGACCCAACTGGGTCAAATGTCCAGGCTTGTTGCTGAAATGAAGGGGCACCATGATTGATTGCCTCAGCAGGACCATATGGAATAACAGAGAAATTGTCCAAAGAAACAGATTGCTGCCATCATAATAATGGGAATGGGAATGCCCCCTGTAGTGGAGTGGGTAGCCTGAGCTACCACAGATAGATAAAGATAGCACTGCCTATTGACTTATAAGTGTGTAATATTTTATGAAATGGTCCAAATTAATGTTATAAACATGTTGTTGTTTTATTTATTTATGTACTACCATCATTGTTACAATGATATTCTGCAAAACATTTGTTAAATATATATATATATATATATATATATATATATATATTTAATACCTATATATATATATAGTGGTGAATTTCAGAACTTCCTGTCACTTTCAATTAGGACAAATCTGTGTGGTTTGCACCCAACCTGTGCAATTTCTTCCTTTGCTATGGGGGCAGCCACTTCAAACTCATCTTCGTTTCAACATTTTTTTCCTTTTCTGTCATCTGAAAGTATCATCCCTCTGCCCTCTACCTTTAGAGGTAAAAGAGAAAGGCATGATTGTCCTTGAGATTCCTCCTTTTCCCATATCCTCTGAAATCTATGTTCTGTAGGGTATCAGGGTGAGCTGATGGGAAAGGGAAAGATATACTTCTTTATTAACAGGTTCTGCTATAGATTTCTTTCTTGGTTGATTGTGACAGTTTTTCTGGAACTACAGTCTTTTTCTTTGTGGTCAGTGTGCAATGATCTGGAGAACACTAAAAGCTCTTATGGAGGTGTTAGGGGTTTTGCCTATTGCACAGTGGCCTGATCTGGGAGATCTGGCACAGGCATCTTTGGTAACCACTATGCCCATTGCTGTGGTTTTTTACACAGTGGGACAACTCATGAAGTTGTCAACAAAGTGGCTCAAATACAACTATTTCTAATTTCCCTTGACTGGCAGGAAACTCAGTTATATGGAGTGAACATGGTGCAGGCCACTCTTTCCTCCTCCTCATATCCCACTGGCAACATTAGCCATAAAATTCATTATCATGGTAAAATATTTGATGGGTAATTTTGTGTGGCCAATTTGGCTGAACCACAGTGCCCAGATATGTGGTCAAATATTATTCTGGATGTTTTTGTTCTTAGAATTCACATTTAAATTGGTGGGCTTTGAATAAAGCAGATTGCTGTCCATAATGTGAGTAGGCCTCTTCCAATCAGTTAAAGGCCTAAAAAGAACAAAAGATTTCTCCCCAGTTCTGCTTTTTCACTTCAACTGCAGGATCAGCTCTTGCCTGGGTCTCCAGCCAGGCGGCGTATCTTGCAGACTTTGGATATGTCAGCATCCAAAATATTGTGAGCCAAATCCTTAAAATCTCCCTTTATAGATAGATAGGTGATAGAGATGTAAATGGAGACAGAGATATAGGTATATACATATAATCATTTCTCTTTCTCTGGAGAGCACTAATACAGAGATATCAGATATATCAGAGATATATTTGCTTTTGTAGTTTACATTAGTAAATGTGCCAGTTCTCTTGTTTCCTCTAGGTTGGTCCCACAGCCTTTTTTTTTTTTTTTTTTTTTTTTTGGCCTCTGCTCTGGGCAGGTCAACATACTTAGACATGTTTAATAAAGGAATAACATGTCAGCCATTTTGTCTGTTAGACCACTTTTCTCTCTATAACTTATCTAATATTTTAGGTAACTTCTCACTTGGCTTACAAATAGGGGAGCATGAACATTGCAATCCCAAAGAGTAGCCACCTAGCTCACACATTCCTCCTGACAATTCCTAGTGTAAAATGAGGAGCTTCCTGGTAATAGCATAGCTGGTTAAGCTCCCTTTGAGTAAACCCTGAAGAAATTGTTTGCTCTCAACTGTTTGTAGTTTTTTATTAGAAAATGGAGTAGTTTATATCTCTTTAAGCACAGTTTTGATGATGTAGGCAATGGGAGAATTTCTATTCCACCTCCTATTACTCAAGACTGTTTTGGTCTTACAATCTGGTAGACAGTCATTTGATTTTAGTGGATTTTACTGGAGTGTCTTACCATAGTGATGACATTGTTATTGCCTGTGCCTCTCTGGACACCACACCTCTCCCAATGGCTACCTGAATTCCTGCCAGTGCAAACATGTGTGCATTTACCTCATTGTGAAAGTAGAGCGGGAAAATGTGGGTGGCCACCTGGCTAGAGTGCTGGCTTGGCCTTTGATATAGGAGTGAATGTTGGCAGGATTATTGGTTTGTGTGTGTCTCCAGGGGAAACCCAACCTGTGCAATTTCTTCTTTTGCTATGGGGGCAGCCACTAGGAAACAGAAGGATTAGCACAATGACTGATGTAAGCCACAAGAGCAGGTAGAAACGGTGAATAAGCTTTAGAAATACAAAGTCCTCCATAGATTTTATCAGAAGATTTCTGCATCTGGACAATACACATATATAATCCTCACTTTACAACTACTAGAAAGGATTAGGAATCTATTCAGTATTGTAGTTTTTAGTGTCTTTAACCAATGTGTTATTTTGTTTAAAAAAATTAGCTCAAGTGAGCTTCTCTGATCCTTTTAAACAATTATACATTAAAAATTATTGATAAAATATTGAGAAAATTTTAAAATAGCAAAATTGATCCTATTCTTTTTTAGCAAATAGGTTGAGGTGCGCTCCTATAATAACTTCAATATTGTATCCTGTAAGAAGTTAGATCAGGCATGACCATGACATTTGTGAATTATGAAAAATCTAGTAAAATAGGTATAATGGTGGAAGATAAATTAAAATTATTCCTAACATTTTTCTAAAATAGAAATGTAAATATGTCTTCATTAAGAAGTAGGAGTGCATTTGGAACTATTATCCTTACATGTCATATGACGGAAAACAAGATATGTTAATGGCAAAGAATTTGACAGTAGTTAAAATAGCCTATAGCCACTCTCAGTACCAGGCCTGTTAATATGAGTGTTGAGAACTGCTCTTAAAACTTTTACCCCTGGGGATAAAAATATATGTTTATAAAAAATAAAAAAATTATAAAGTTTCAAAAAAAAACTTGTTTCTTTCAAAATTCACATTTTCCTCTGAAAAAAAAAAAGTACAAAGAAAAATAGTGTCAATATAAACATCTGGAATTGTACATTTTGAGAATTGTGTTTATTTTAATGTTCCAGCTCTCCCTTATTCTATAATACTTTGAAAAGGACCTGTTTTAGAACATTTTAATTGTTGGCATAATCAGACCAGGTGTCCTACAGCAAAGTGGGATATTTAAAAAAAAAATAGCAATTATCCAGGGGGAAATATCTAGTTAGGAACTCAATTCTTTGAACTTTTCAGTGGTACATGAATTAAATGACATTGGATTTAAACAGCAGACTAAGATGTGTGTTCAAATGTAAATGCCAATATCATTGTATATTGCCTTATTGTTTGAAAGTAAATTTTTTATGTTAAATTAAATGATTTTGTAGGCTGCCAAAACATGATATAAAATTTAGAATATGAGGATATAAGAAAATTTGACAAAATGGTTTATAAATTATTTTTTTCTTTTAAGATGAAAAAAACCTACAAAAACCATCAATATTTATCATATTAATATTTAACATATTAACAAATAAATTAGTGGCATGACACATGAGTGTGGACAACTTTTATGGAAAATTTGGAAATTTTGCATTCTCCAAAATTTTAACTGAAAAGATACAGAAGCAATCAGAGGTATTTGTTGGTACCTTACTATAATTGATGTTTTTTATAATGCACTAAAAATGACAGAATTTTTTTGCAAACATTTTTAAAAAACCCACAAAAGCAGGTTGGTAAGTGTACAGTTTTAGGAATCAGAATCTTGGCATCACTCTGCCTTTTGTCATCTTAAGCAAGTGCATTTAATTCCTTGTATACACAGTTTATTGCTCCAGAACAAATGACATTTTATAATTTTATAATTTATTATTATATTAAAACATATAATTAATATATTAATATATTAATTAATAATATACTAATTATATTTTAATAATTTTATAATTTAAAATTTTAAATATACATACACATATACATATACGTGTGTGTGTGTGTGTATAAAACAGCTTTGTGCAAAAAAAAAGTGCTTTGTGCATTATAACATGCAATATGGGATTAAGTTAAACATAGAATCTTAAATTCTCTTCTGGAGGCCATGCCCAACCAGGGGGACTTGTTAGAATACAGGAGGGGCCAATGAAGAAGAGGTATGCAAATATTAGGATATGATTTGTTTGAAAAACAAAAGTACCACATTTTTATAATAAAAATACTGGAGAGAATGTGAATTTTATGTTTTTATAAAAGGGACGAGTTTATAAGCATCATGGATTTAGTATATAATGTTTTGTTTAATTTTTTTGAATAAAAATTTTATTATAAATAAAAAACTTTTAGTGTGAAACTCATTCAGATAATATAAATTAAATGACATATTATATTTCCCACAAATGATAGTTTTCAACAGATAAACATTAAACTTCAGAAAGAATAATTCTGACTGTTTGTTCATCTGATGATTCAATGGACACATTAATTCAGTCAACTCATCTAATCTAATCTAAAAAATAACAATTTTTAAATGTTATAATTTTAGAAAGCAGGATAGTGATCCTGGGCTATCATAAACTTTAACAAGAGGGAAAAATGTATTCACTAGAGTTCTAGGCATGGGTTTTTCCTTGGGAAAGAATCTGTGACAAAAATAGGGACTGTAATTTCAGAGGGCTGTCTTTGGCGGGGACAGTCACTTTCCAGAACCTGGGTCTTGGCATAAGTGCAGGGAAAGGGGTGCTTGAACAAGCAGTGTGAGAGGTCAGAGGAATAGAAGAGCAGAACATTGTAGTGAATGACTACAAAGGAAAAAAAAAAAAAAAAGTGAAGCTTTTAGCAGATTCCAAGACACCCTATTTCACTGAGAGTGATATCTAAAGAGAAATTTTAAGAAGTTTTGCTAGGCATTTGCAGTGGGAAATACCCGTCATATCTATAAGAAACCTATTAAGAGGGGCACCTGGGTGGCTCAGTGGGTTAAAGCCTTTGCCTTCAGCTCAGGTCATGATCCCAGGGTCCCGGGATAGAGCCTTACATTGGGCTTTCTGCTCAGCGGGGAGCCTGCTTCCTTTCCTCTCTTTCTGCTGCCTCTCTGCTTACTTGTGATCTGTGTCTGTCAAATAAATAAATAAAATCTTAAAACAAAAAAGAAATCTATTAAGAAATATATATACATATACTTAAAGAATTTTGGATTTAGATTTAAGAGCATGGTTATTTGTTTTAGAAGCAGTAGAGATATAAAATTGGCCCCCAAATGACTTACATTATATTCAAAATCAAAAAAGAAAAATAGATGCATATTTCATAGCATACTCCTTCATTGTGAGATAATATATATCTGTTTGTAGTCAGCACTGTTGAAAGGGATACCATTGACTGTATATGTGCTCTCCTGTAGGATAGTAAATATTGGGGTCAGTATCCAAGTTTATATAATTTCCTTTGTTTAGTCATATCTTCCCCAGCATTGTAATATCTCATGTTAATATTTGGTAAAAAATGTATTTTATTAAAATTTCTTATTGTTTTTTAGCTTTTTAGTTAGTAGTTAGTAGAAAATATATTTTATTAAAATTTCTTATTGTTTTTTAGCTTTTTAGTTTTATCTAGAAGTTATAAAGTTTCAATAACTCAATTTTAACTTATTTACTTTTATTAACTCAATCTTTAAACTTTTTTAAACTGTTTCTTTTTCTATAGGAACAATATTTCATGTATTTACATATATTTTTATAAACTTACTTTGCATCATGATTGAAACTTCAACACACATAGTTTTATTTTGCTCATAACATTTTTTGATCAGCTAATCAGTATTTTTTAAAACATCATGTCTATTTTTATATATTTTAAAATAAATTTCAATAACATTTAAATAATTAATGGTAGATTATGCAAGAAGATTAAGGCATCTTAAAACTTTCATAGTAAACCTTAAAGACTTATGAATTAATTTTTAATCTGCATTAATATTACAAAATTGGTTTATAGCTATTATTATTATTATTATTTTAATAGACTATTAGAGAAGTTTGAGATGCACTGAATAATTAACCATAAGGTACAGAAATTCCTTATTTTTATGATTTTATTTGTTTATTTTACAGATACAGAGCATGCACATGGGTAGGGGAAGGGCAGAGCAGAGAGAGGAACAATTAGACTGTTCATTTAGTGCAGAGCCCAGTGAGGGCTTGATCCCATGACCTGAGCTGAAGTCAAGAGTCGGAGGCCCAATGGACTGAGCCACCCAGGCATCCCAAAGTCCAGAGATTTCACAAAATCTCTTGTCCTCTCACATTCATGGACTTCCCAATTATCATTAGCTCCTACTAGAATGGTACATTTTTTACAATGTTGAACTTACATTGATGTATCATTATCAAAGTTCATAGTTTACATTATAGTTTATTCTTGGTGTTGTACATTCTCCGGGTTTGCATAAATGGATAAACATGTATTCACCATTACAGTATCACATAAAGTAGTTTCACTGCCCTAAAAACTCTCTATGCTCTCTGCCTATTCATCCCTCCCTGTTCCTAACCCCTGTTAACCACTGATCTTTTTATGGTTCTCATAGTTTGCATTTTCCAGAATATTATACAGTAGGATTCATAAAGTTTGTAGCCTTTTTAGATTGGTTTCCTTCATTTACTAACATGTACTTTTTTTTTTCTGTTTTTTTTTATATATAATTTTTTATTTTTTATAAACATATATTTTTACCCCAGGGGTACAGGTCTGTGAATCACCAGGTTTACACACTTCACAGCACTCACCAAAGCACATACCCTCCCCAATGTCCATAATCCCACCCCCTTCTCCCAAACCCCCTCCCCCCAGCAACCCTCAGTTTGTTTTGTGAGATTAAGAGTCACTTATGGTTTGTCTCCCTCCCAATCCCAGATTCTTTCATTTATTCTTCTCGTCCATGTCTTTTAGTGAGTTGCTAGGTTTGGCTTCCTTTTAATGCTGAATAATATTCCATTGCCTGTACCATAATTAATTTATCCATTGATATACTGAAAAAATTCTTGGTAGCTTTCAATTTTGTCAAATACAAGTTAAACTGCTATAAGAATCATGTTTTTGTGTGAACATAGGTTCTCAACACCTTTGAGTAAATACCAAGGCATATTATGACTGGATTTTATAGTAAGTGTATGTTTAATTTTGTAAGAACTGCGATACTGTCTTCTCAAGTGGTTATACCACTTTAATCACAAATTCCACTGTTCATTACAGTACACAGGTAGAGCTGCTGTGCTAAGTGACTTAGAGGTCCTGTTACTCTACATCACCAACTGCATTTGGTGTTGTGGTGTTCTGGATTTGGACCATTCTAACAGATATGCATCAGCGTCTCATTGCTGTTATATTTTGAATTTCCCTGATGATATATGTTATGATCCACCCTTTTATATACTTATTTGCATTTGTATATCTTCTTTGGTAAGGTGTCTTTAGGTCTTTCACTCATTTTAAAATCAGATTGTATGTTTTTTACTTTTGAATTTTAACAGTTCTTTATACGTTCTGGATGACAGTCATTGTTCCGATATGTCTTTTTCAAATATCCCCAGGCTTGGGCTTTTCGTTTCATTCTCTTGACAGTGACTTTCAAAAGGCAGATATTTTTAATTTTAATAAATTCCAGCTTATTAATTCTTTCTTTCATAAATTGTGCTTTTACTGTTGTATAAAAAGTCACCAGGAAACCCAAGTTCATCTAGGTTTTCTCTTGTGTTATGATCTAGAAAATTTAGTTTTGCAATTTATATTTATCCCTGTGATCCATTTTGTGTTAACTCAGGAAGGATGTATGATCTGCAACTATATTCTTTTTTTCTTTCGTTTTTTTTTTTTTTGCATGTGAATGTTCAGTTGTTACAGCACAATTTTATTGAAGAGACCATCTTTTCTCAGTGTAAATTTCTGGTCTCGGTATTCTTTTTTTCTTTCTTTTTTTTCTAGACCTTTATCCTGCTTGATGTTCTTTGAGTTTTCTGGATCTGTAGTTTAGTACCTGACATTAATTTGGGGACATTTTCAGTTATTATCGCAAATATTTCTTCTGTTCCTTATTTTCTCATTCTTTTGGTATTCCTATTATTTATGTTTTACCTTTTATAGTTGTTCCACAGTTATTGGATATTCTGATCTGTTTATGTCAGCCTTTCTTATGTTTGTTTTTCAGATATCCTCAAACCCAGAAATTCTTAGCTCTGAACAGTTACTAATAGACCCAAAAAGGCATTTTTTAAATTTTTGTTACAGTGTTTTGATCTCTAGCATTTCTCTTTTTTTTCCTTAGAATTTTCCTCTCTCTGCTTACATTGCCCATCTATTTTTTAAGTTGTCTACTTTATCTATTAGATCTCTTAGCATATTAATTATAGTTGTTTCAAAATATTTTCAGGGAATTCCAATATTTCTGCCATACCTGTGTCTGGTCTGGTGCTTGCTCTGTCTCTCCAAACTGTGTATTTTTTGCCTGCTAATATGCCTAGTAATTTTTTGTTGATGGTAGGAACTTCTCTAAGTGGGTCTTTGGAGGGGCGCCTGAGTGGCTAAGTCAGTTAAATGTCTGCATTCAGTGCAGGTCATGTTCCCAGAGCTCTGGGATCAAGCCCCACATTGGGCTCGCTGCTCAATGGGGAGCCTGCTTCTCCCTTCCCCACTCCCCCTGCTTGTGCTCTGTCTCTCTCTCACTCTCTCTGTCAAATAAATAAGTAAAGTCTTTAAAAAAAAAAAAAAAGAAAGAAAGAAAAAATGGGTCTTTAGAATTGTGGGAGTAAACTGTGTGGGCAGGAAAAGTGTTCTATAGTTCTATGATTAAGTCTCAGGCTTCCAGTAAATGTGTGTTGCTCAACTACAAACTTCATTCATGCTTGTTAGTCCCCCTCCTCCTTTTTATGTGGGGCAGGATTGATAGAGTCCGCTGGAGTTAGAGATTGCCCTCCTCCTATATGGAAAAAGAGAGTTATCCAGGTGTGGGTGTTTGTTTTCCTCCAGTTGATTTGGATTCCGGTTAAACACTTTCACCTGCAGGCAGACCTTATTAAGAAGAACAGAGTGTTCTGGTATATTTAAAGATGGTTCCCTTTCCCCTCCTCGTTGAAAGCACAAGGAGGGTTTTTCTCTGATATTTAATGTAATAACTTGTTAGAACTTCAGGAGGTAAAACTCACAAAAGTGTGGGGCCTCCCAAACGGCTGTGTGCCCTGGAGATCGCATTTTTCAAGCTTGTCCACACTGAGCCTCCAGCAATTCAGCAATTACAGTTCAAGATTTTCTACTCTAGGACGGGCTCCCACGGAGATTTCTGCTCCCAGGTTCGCGTAAGTTGTGATTCTCTGGGTTTATTTGTTATCTCTCCAATTTTGAGGGCAGCAATTTGCCCTGTGACCTTACTTCTTTGATGGATATAAGAAGAGTTGTTAATTTTTCAGTTTGTTCAGCTTATTATTTGTTGTTAGGATGGAGTGGCAACTTCCAAGCCTGTTATATGCTGGGCCAGAACTCATATCATTTTTATAAGGTGAAGAGTCTTGATTCTTGAAAAAAAAGTTATCCCTTTTTCTGCACCTATAAAACCATACTGCCAAGCTGACATAACCATATAACTACTAATTCTTTTCCTTCCAAATTATGGTAAACATTTTAAAAATAGTTCTGTTTTTATAATACTGAAGACAAAATTAGTTTTCTAGTACATTTTGAAATATTGCATATTGCCTTGAAAATAAATTTAAATAAAATGTTTATGGGACGCCTGGGTGGCTCAGTTGGTTAAGCAGCTGCCTTCGGCTCAGGTCATGATCCCAGCGTCCTGGGATCGAGTCCCACATCGGGCTCCTTGCTCTGCAGGGAGCCTGCTTCTCCCTCTGACTCTGCCTGCCACTCTGTCTGCCTGTGCTCGCTTTCTCTCCCTCTCTCTCCCTGACAAATAAATAAATAAAATCTTAAAAAAAAAAAAAATGTTTAGACCGACCAGTTGCATATTTTAACATTACCGTCAGCTGATCCCTTTTGTCCATATTCTGGCACCTATTTTAAGCACTCACCAACCTTAAGCAGCTGCATTAAATATACTAAGGAATCTCATCTAATTAATTTCACAAATATGCTTTACCCTTTTTCTTCCATTTCTATATATTTATAGACAGTAGATTTTCTAGCTGAAATATCTTCCAAACTCTCACTGCCTATGACCTCTCTTAATCATACACTAAGCCTTAGTTTAAATACTGCCTCCTGCATGAATCATCTTTGTTATTTCAGTCAGCATTGATTACTACTCCTTTCATTATGTTATGTACTTTTTTCAGTTATATTCAACAGTTTCCTATCTTACCTTTTCTATTTGTTATGTGTAGGGCTTTGCATGTAAGTACTGATTTCTTTGTTGAAAAATAAACCATATGGAGAGGCAAAGGTGAAATTTCACTTCAGGTTCCAGTATGAGAAAAATTTACAATTTCCATAAACATTGGATATGCATTTATTTTTGAAAGGTTTATTTAGTTGAGGGAGCAAGCAAGCAATGGAGAGCCCATGATGGGAGGAGCTGGGGAAGAGACACTTCAAGCAGACCCCCCCCCCTGAGTGCAGAGCCTGACTTGGGACTCCATCTCACCACCATCTCAGACCATGATCTGAGCAGAAACCGAGAGTTGAATGTTTAATCAATTGAGCCACCCAGGCATCCCATATTGGGTATATTTTTAATTCATGATCTCCTGAGATCAAGATCCACATCAGGCTCCTTGCTCAGCAGAGAGTTTGCTTTTCTCTCTTCCTCTTCCTCTGCCACCCTCCACCTCCACCACTCATTCTCTCTCTCTGCCCCCCAAATAAATAACTAAAAATCTTAAAAAACAAACAAAAAAACCAAAACAAAAACAGAAACTGGGAGTCTACACCCTTTAACCACCTTCATTTATTTTCCACACTCCCTACTCCCCCCCCCCTTAGAAACCACCTTTCTATTTTGTTCTTGTGAGGTTTTAAGATTTTACATAAAAGTTACATACGATATTTCTCTTTCTTAGGCTTCTGTCACTTAGCAAAATACCCTCAACTTCCATCTATGTTGTTGCAAATGACAGGATCTCCTTCTTTTATAAGGCTAATATTCCACTGTATGTATATACACACCACAATTTAAAAAAAAAAGATTTATTTATTTATATTAGAGCACGCTGTGTGTGCACAAATAGGGGGAGAGGCAAAGGGAGAGAAACTTCAAGCAGACTCCCTACTGAGCACTGATCCAGGTGTGGACCTCAGCCTCATGACCCATGAGCTCATGACCTGAGCTGAAACCAAGAGTCAGAGGTTTAACTGACTGAGCCACCCAGATGCCCCAATATACCATAATTTTTCAATCCATCCACCTATTAATGGATATTTAGATTATTTCCAAGTCTTGCCTAGTGTAAATAATGTTGCAATAAGCATTGAGGTACAGATGTCTATTTGAGATTGTGACTTTATGTCCTTCAGATATGTACCCAGAAATGAGGTTACTGGATCATATGGTAGTTGTATTTTTAGTTTTTTGAGGAACCCCCATACTGTTTTCCATAGTGACTGTACCAATACACGTTCCTATGAACAATATATAAGGGTACTCTTGTCTCCACATCCATGTTAATATTTATCTCTTATCTTTTGGTAAAAGCCAAAATGTGTGAGGTGATATCTCATAGTGGTTTTTATTTATATTTCCATGAGTATTAGTGATGTTGAGCATTTTTTCAAGGTCCAATTGGTCACTTGACTGTGTTTTTTGGAAAAATTTATGTCCTTTGCCCACTTTGAAATTGAATTATTTGCTTCTTAGCTACTGATGAGTTCTTTATGTATCTTGGATATCTATGTTGGACACATGGCTTGCAAATATTTTCTCCCATCTCATGGGATGTCTTTTCATTTTTTTTTTTATCATTTCTTTTGATATGCAAAAAAATTTTTAGTTTGATATAGTCCCACATATTTACTTCTGATTTTGTTGCTTATGCTTTGGGTATCATATCCATAAAATCATGGACAAGATCAATGAAAAGGAATTCCTTCCTCTATGTTTTCTACTCATAGTTTTATGGTTGTAGGTCTTAAATTTAAGTCCTTAACCTATTTTTAACTTTTTACAAGTGGTTTAAGATAGGAATCCAGTCATTCTTTGGCATGTAAATGTCCAGTTTCCCCAATACCACTTATTAAAGAGATTATCTTTTACCGTTTGAGTATTCCTGGCTCCTTTCTCAAATATTAGTTGGCAATATATGCAAAGGTTTAGTCTGGGCTCTTGATTCTATTCCATTGGTTTATATATCTGTTTTTATGTCATACCATACTGTTTTCATTATTGTAGCTTTGTACAGTAGTTTGAAACCAGGAGGTGTAATGCCGCCACCTTCGTTCTTCTCAGAATTGTTTTGGCCAGATAGGGTCCTATGTGGTTTCATATCAATTTCAGCATTTTTTTCTATTTTTTATAAAAAATGTCATTGCAATCTTTCTATTTTTATAAAAAATGTCATTGCATTAAATCTATACATTGATTTAAATAGTGTGGATATTTTAACAATATTCATTCTTCCAATCCATTAACTTGGGTATCTTTCCATTTATTTGTATCTTTTTCAATTTCCTTCATCAATCTTATAGTTGCCATTGCACAGATCTTTCACTTCCTTGGTGAAGGAATTTATTGTTTTTAATTCTATTGCAAATGGGATTATTTTCTCTATTTCTCCTCCAAACACCTCATTGTTAGTATATGGAAACATGACTGATTTTTTGTATGTTGACTTTATATCCTGCAACTTTACAGAATATGCTTATGAGTCCTAACAGTTTTTTTGGTGGTCTCTTTAGAATTTTTGTGTACATAAGATGTCATCTGGAAAAACAATGACTATTTTACTTCTTTCTTTCTGAATTGGAAGACTTATTTCTTTTTCTTGTCTGATTGCTCTTTCTAGGACTTCTAGTACAATGTTTAATAGGAGTGGTGAGATTGGGGACCCTTGTTTTTTTTCCTGATCTTTGAGGAAATATTTTCATCCTTTTACCATTGAGTGTGGCTATGTTAGCAGTGGGTTGATCATCCATGGCTTTTATTATGTTGAGAGTTTTTATCATGAAGGGATGGTTAATTTTGTCCAATAATTTTTCTGCATCTATTGAAATGATCATATGGTTTATATCTTTTATTTTATTAATGTGATGTATCCTATTTATTGTTTTGCATATGTGACCCATCCTTTATAGCCCAAGGTTGAATACCACTTGATCATGGTGTATGATCCCTCTGCTGTGTTGGTGAATTCAGTTTGATAGTATTTTAACAAGAATTTTTGCATCCATATTCATCAGGTATATCAGTTTTTTTTTTTTTAAAGATTTTATTTATTTGACAGAGATCACAAGCAGGCAGAGAGGCTGGCAGAGAGAGAGAGGGGAAGGGAGGCAGGCTCCCCGCTGAGCAGAAAGCCCTATATGGGGCTTGATCCCAGGACCCTGAGATTATGACCCGAGCCCAAGGCAGAGGCTTTAACCCACTGAGCCACCCAGGTGCCCCTATCAGTTTATATATAACTCTCTTTGTATTATCCTAATCTGGGTTTGGTATTAGGATAATGCCAGCCTCATAAAATGATTTTGGGGTATTCCCTCCTGTTCAGTTTTTTGAAATTGTTTAAAAAGGATTACATGAATCTTTAAATGTGTGGTAGAATTTACAAGTGAGACTATCTGGTCCTAGACTTTTTTTGGGTTTTGTTGTTAGGAGGTTTTTGATTACTGGTTCAATCTCCTTAACCATTATTGGTCTATGCAGACTTTCAGTTTATTTCTGACTCAGTCATGGTAGGTTGTATGTTTATAGGAATTTACATTTCTTGTAAATTGTCCAACTTGTTGGCATATAGCTGTTCATAGTAGTCTCATGATTCTTTATATTTCTATGGTATCAGTTTTAATGTCTTCTTCATTTATAATTTTATCTATTAACATTTTCTCCCTTTTTCTGTTGTTTAGTTTAGCTAAAAATTTGTCAATTTTGTTTATCTCTTTAAAGAACCAAATATTGGTTTTGTTCATCTTTTTTATTGTTTTCCTATTCCTTATTTCATTTATTTTTGCTCTAATCTTTATTATTCCATTTCTTATGCTAACTTGGGGCTTTACTTGTTATTTTCCTATTCCTTGAGGTATAAAATTAGGTTGCTTGTTTAAGATCTTCTATTTTTCTTGGTGTGTGTATTTATAACTACAATCTTCCTTCTTATAACTACTTTTGTTACATTCCATAGATTTTAATATGTTGTGTTCCCATTTTTGTTTTTTTCAAGATTTTTATAATTGTCTTTAATTTTTTCTTTGGTACCTTGCTTGCCCAGGTGTTTATAAATTCTAATACTCTTTCCCTATCAAAAAAAAGGAGTTAATATCCCCTCCCCTTGAAAATGGACCATGCTTTGGGACAGCCTGGAGGAAAAGAATGTAGTAGAAATGACACTGTTGTTTCTATGTTAGCAAAGGGCATACAGATTTTTCCTGGTATCTCTTTGAAAATTAGCTCTAGGTGTTCCTTCAATCATTGTGAAGTCCAGTAGCGATGGGACTATTTTATGGAAAGACTAGAGAGAGGAAAAGAGAGACAGAAATGCCAAGGAGGCTTACCTGTCCCAATTCCTGTTGGAAAATTCCTAGCCCAGGTGCCAGACAAATGTGCAAATGAAGAAGATTCAAGATGACCCCATGAGAGAACTGAAGCAAGAATTGCAAAGCCAGTCATTGCCCAGTCTTGAGCAAATCATACTTCATATTTTAGGCCACTCTACTGTAGTTACTGCAAAGCGTAAGATAACTACAATAGACACTACCCTTTCTACATTCTGAATTAATAACTCGATTATCTTTTTATGTAAAGGAATGAATATAAGAGTCAAAACTCCTGTAACATGGATCAGTCAAAATGATTTTTCATTTTTTAAAATGTTAAAGATGCTGTTAAATATCTTAAACTTCTTCAAAGCAGTAATTGAATATAATCCTCCTTGTTTCCTCAACTACTACTAGAATGGAGATTCTTTTGTTCATTTCAGATGTCTGAATAGGAGAAGACCTGCAACACTCAGTGCATATACATGGACTACCCATCCCACCTCATCCTAGCCCACTCCTGCTTTCTGGTGGGCAAACAAGGAAAATGTTTTCCATTATTAAGATCCATGGGCACTGCTTGGCCAATTCTTTGCAGAGGTAAAGTATTCTATTTTTACTTAAAATTGAATATTTAAAACAGGAATCACTTCAACTTTTATTTGTGGTCATGGGAAACTCACTACCTAGTCCCTAATAGAATTATTATAAAATAGTGAGTATGCATAATAGTTCAAGAAAGACATATGAGAGTTTTCTGTTATGGTCTGTTCTTTCATGTTCTTCATTGTTGTAACTCATGAAAATTATCTTTTTGGAATAAAAGACTCTGTGATTCCCATGAAGCAGGAACACTACTGACAATTTATGAAGGCTTTTCTTTCTCTGAGGGTGGAGGGACAGACACATGGCTAATGGCCAAGAGTCTTGGTGTGCAAGCTCAGAATTTCCCAACGAGGCCCTGGCTCAATAAAAGTTTCTATCTTCTAATGGAAATGCATATAGATTTTTAGATGCCAGAATAAGCATTTGAAATTATACACTATATTGATACTCTCTACAGCGATTTATAAAGCAATTGGTCCTATTTATTCCTGGATAGGAGAGGCTGAACTATTGGCATATTTTCTTCCCAAATATTTCTTTGTATAAATATTTTCAAAGCACGTTAGAAAGAGGCTGTTTTAATGACTGCACTATGCTTGACTGGTTGTTCCTTTAAACAATAGAGGTAAGAAATTGAAGGATTTATTAAGGGATTGCTATCTTACTTTTAAACTGTAAAACTTGTTTTTATTGTAGGTAAGCACATCTTTATAAATGAATTCAAGAGTACAATTCTCTCAGGCATTTGGAGGCAGATACTAATGCTCTGAAGTCTCTACTGAGACTTGTTTTGTCACCTGTGGAAAACTAATTCTGAATAAGTAGCAGTGAGATTAGTCATTCTGGCCTCTACTGAATTGTGGTTGTTCAAGCTTCACTAGAACCTTCCCCATCTTCTGACACCTGAGAATTGTACATCTCACCTGTGACCAAAACCTGAAACTGAACCAATAGAACTGACATGCCCAGAATGGAAATACTAATGTTGGTAGTTGAGAGGGAGGACTCTCAGAGGGAGTCCAAGTTAATATGACAACTCCACCGAAGCAAATCATCACTAAAAGAAAGAGACTCTAGCATAAGCAAGCCATTTTTCATTATTATGCAGAATTTCTAGAAGAGAGTAATATTAAGTTTCTTTATAACATAGGTTATGTTTTTCCTTAGCATTTCTTCAAATTAGCTAAGAACCACAGTGAGGGTCTGAAACCCCAGTGGTTTTATGTGCACTCAGAAATCCTAGTATCCAGGTATATTGAAGCCCCAAAGGGAAAAGAGAAGCAGTAGCAGCATTCCACTCAAATTGAGTTAGGTAATAATAAGCCTTCTGACCAAGAGTCAAGGTAACAACTAAACACCCACACCCACATAGACAAACAACATAGAAGGAGTAGATCTTTTATTATTTTTTTTTTTTTGCTTTTATTTTTTATTTTTTTTAATTTTTTATAAACATATATTTTTATCCCAGGGTTACAGGTCTGTGAATCACCAGGTTTATACACTTCACAGCACTCACCAAAGCACATACCCTCCCCAATGTCCATAATCCCACCCCCTTCTCCCAAACCCCCTCCCCCCAGCAACCCTCAGTTTGTTTTGTGAGATTAAGAGTCACTTATGGTTTGTCTCCCTCCCAATCCCATCTTGTTTCATTTATTCTTCTCGTACACACTTAAGCCCCCATGTTGCAGAAGGAGTAGATCTTTTAATATTAATTCAAATTTTCCCCTAGTTAGAAACAAAACTTCTGTTTTCTTACATCAAGTTTTCTGTATCTTGCCCTCCTACTTTGTAGTTTATTTATTTGTTAAAGCCTTGGAGCTGACATATTGTCAAATTAATCATATCATGATCATAAATTAACTGAATTTAAGAGACACTGTTGTCTATGGGTGGAGGGTTAAAAACAAAAAGGCCCAAACTTTCTTTGGAATGCGCAGAAAATGAAATATCATTGTTCTTTACTTCTTTCATCTCTCTCTCTCATTCCTATATAGGTGTGTGTGCATATAGGTGTATATGTATATTTATTTTTCCCTATTTATTTTTCTTCATAGAAAGTTTTGGCTCAGGGATAGGTGTTAAGAATAGTTTTGTTTCTTTAATCTGTAAATATGTGAAGACCCATTTGGAGTCCAGAAAGGACAGTATCATGCTTCTATACTAAGGAGAAGCAGTCATTAAGACCCATCATAATATAATAGAGGGGGATGAAGGTATATGCTGTTTAAATAGAAATTTTGGAAGTGGAACCTAATTCTTGGACTTTAACTAGTATTTCATTAAGTGGTTTTAATTTTTCTAAAGCTGAGAGGATGGATCATAAAAAATGAACTATATGTCTCTACCCAGGTTCCTTTGTCTTTATGGTTATTGTAAAATTTCTCAAATCATTTTGGTAGAATATTTCTTATACTTCCAATAGATTCTTCAGCTGATTTTTAAAAATTACTGATTTATTTTAGTTATAGTAAAGAAATACATTATCAAAACTATAGTTACACTAAAGTAATTTGACTCCTCTGAATAAAGAAATAATATATAAGTGCTGGACAGGACACCTGTAATCTTGTACTTCGGTGATTTTAATATAATTAATAATAGTTTATTTCAACTTTCAACTCTAGTAAGAGATGGATTTGTCTTTGCCACTTAGAATTTAGATTTATATCTTTAGCTCATTCAGGAGGGTTCCTATGTAGGAGTATGTCACTCATAAAAATGTTCAGATTTTTTTGTGAGTACTTGAATTATTTTTTTCCACAAGAAGTGTTTATTTTCTTGGTTGTACATAGTTCCAGAGAGATTCTGGGTACAAAATGATTGAGAGACAGTTCAGTCCAATAAAAAAATAGTAATAATAATAACATTTTCCCTTAACCCTATCAGATGATATTATCTCCATAAGAAGTAGTTCTCAAAGTGGTCTCCAGAATAGTAGCGGAGACATTATCTGCTGAAATAAAAATTCTCAAAAAATAAAATTCTCAGACCTTATGAAGAAATAAGGATTCAGAAACCCTGGGGGTGGGACCTGGCAATCTGTTTTAATGAGCTCATCAGATGATGCTAATGTGTGGTCAGGTTTGGGAGTCACTGACTATGAGAATAAAATAAATAAATAGGATTGAAAACAGAATATATAAAAGGCAAGACAGACTTGATGGTCCAATATGTAGGGCAATAATACAGTAACAGGAGGTACAAGGGACATAAAGTCCCCATCACATGTGCCATGTTTATAAATTTGTAGTACATGGAACGTATCAAATTGTTTTCAGATATTGGTTTCTTGTAATAAATAACTTCTGAGTTAGATAGAGGAAACAGAAAGTTGATCCTAATCTATAAGTAAGAAACTCAAAGTTTTGTCAAAGGTCACCCAATTTTAGAACTCCTCTTTCTTTCCCTATGAGACTTCTGGTTAACATACCATGTGACAGTATGACCCTTATGAAAAGAAACTGATTAAAATATAATACATTGTAATCATTCTACATCAATAATATTACCGAGTTTGGTTTTTATATTAAGTGATATATTAAAGCATATTAGAGGAAATATCTCCACTTGTTAGACCTTTCATGATCTGCATGGTATGATTTATTGAGAAACATTTAATCTCTTATAAGTAATTCATTTAAAGTTCATCTATTGTACTAAGGTATTGTTAAATTGTAAACTTTATAACAAAATACAGATTTTCAAGAAAATTTCAGTCTTTAGGTTACTTCCTGTCTCACACTAAAACTCTGTTGTCATCACTATTTTATTCATCCTTCGGGTATTTTGGAGTGCTTGCTTTGTGGCATGTCCTCTTCTAGGCATGAGGAAAATAAATACACACTATAAGTCTTACACTCCAGGAGCTTCCTTTATCTAGTAAGCTACCATAACGGGCCTATCCTATAGGCCTCCTCCACTTTCTCCCTGCATATAGTATATTATTTTCCCTGCTCAGCAGACAATGAACCTTTTCAACCATAAATGATTTCCTATCATTTCTCTGTCTAAAACTCTCCAGAAGGTTCTCATTACATTCAAAGAATAAAATCCCAAGTATTTTCCATAAAATACAATGTTCCACGTCATCTGACCCTTATGAGCCCTTCTGACTTACTGTGATTTAACTATTTCTTGTTCCTTCAATATACTAAGTATTTGCCTAACCTAGGTCCTTTGTTCCAACTGGTCATTTGGTCTGGAACACTTTTGCCCCAAAGGTTTGCATAGCTCATAATTTTATTTCATTCTCATCTGTATTCAAATGTTACTTTTTAGAAAGTCCTTCTTTGACTGACAACTTTATGTAAAATAGTCCCATATACTCCCAATCTAGCTACTTTCAAATCCTTCATCTTGCCAGATTTCTTAGTCAAAGTGTTAGCACCATCTATATCTGACAGTATAGCATATATTATGTATAAATTTTATGCTGCTTACTTAACATTTTATATTATAAAGAATGTAATATTTATTAGATATTAATTTTTTTACAATTAGTCTTTTTCACTAGTAGTTGCCTTCCATAAAAGTAGAGAGTTTTGTTATTTTGTTCCTCACTTTTATATATCTTTGAGACTACAATTTAAACCATGAACAAACACCAAATTATGCATTAAAAATAATAAATATGCATTAAAAAAGTTGATTTTACAATGGAAAATTTCATTAATGATAAAAAGCAGCACGTGCCCTTATTTAGTGATAAAAAATGTAATTATGCCCTAACACTACTATCAGGTATGCATAAGATAAATAGATTTGAAGGAGGAAAAAAAAGACATACAAAGGTACCAGTAGAATTCCACTATCTATTATAAGATACAAACTGATCTAGTAATTAGACATAATTAGGACATATTAAAATATAGTGAAAAATATATATTTAATATATATTGTGAAAATATATAAATTATACAGTGAAAATATAATAAATATAAATATAATAAATTCTTTAGAACTACAAAAGAACCACAGAACATAGTAAGAGAACACAGAACATGATAAGAGACAGCCATTTTTTATTTATATTTGTTGATTCTATGTAGGAAAAATAAAACTTTTGGAGTAATTACAAATATATTTTTTCTACAAATGAGTGACAGATTTTTGTTGAACTGTGTATTTTAAAAAGTGGTTGGAGTACATTCTACCTTTTATAAAATACATTTGTGATTTCTTCTAAAGAACAAAATTCATTGAGGTAGGATTTTTTTCTTATTCATCATGAAATCCCCATAACATATAATAAAATATTTTTAGGTAGTAAGTTCTTTATATGATGAAAGGATAGCATGAATTTTTATTATTATTTCCAAATGGTTGAGTTTGTGTTCTTTTTCCTATTTGAGGTCAGTTACTGGTTATCCTTTCCCAGTGGTAAGACGTTTTTCACTCCAATTTAGTGTAAATCCTTACTCTCCGGTGCTGTCAGCCTGTAGGTAATGTTTTTATTACTCATCAATCTTTTCCTCTTCCAACTTATACAGGTATGGTGCATAACCTCCAAGATTCTGTACAAGAAAAATGCCCCTTATAAGTAAGATGCCAAGTTTTTGAAACTATCACACTAGTGAATGATGACCTTTGTAAATAGGTGGGCAATTAGAAAACCTCCAAAACATATTTGGAAGCAGCATATTATTTTAACTAAGTCCTTATATGTAACCCTGATACCTTCAAAGCAAATAAGGAGGCAAAGCTTTCCAATATTCATTCTCCATAAATTAATGTGAACTATTTGATTTTTAAGAAACCTAGTACTATGTTTAATGTTTCTCTTTTGGGTGTAGATATATATGAGAAGTAAACAACATTGTATTTGGAAATCCTGCCTATATAAATGGGGAATGTTAATATCCAGCATCATTATAATTTACAGTGAATAACAAAAGAACATAAGTTCTACTGGATTATCTCAAATGGAGGATAACTGCACATATATTTGAAGAGGAACCAGGGAGTTCTAAATACTCTAAGGGAGAGGAGGGTTTTGTCTCAAACAATTGAATGGACTTGTTTTCCCATGTAGGGGGACTTAACTAAATATTCTTGGTCTTTTTCTGCTCTTAGTCATACTTTATATACTTTCAGAAAAATCTTTCAAGATTCAAAGTTCAAAGTACTGATCTAAAATACTCACATATTGAAAGGTTCAAAGTAGTGATATAAGACTTGGTGATGATATTAATGAGAAATATCAGGAGTTGTACTTCCATGGGTGGACTTAAGACACATATTTGTTAACATATTTTTAACATATCCGCACCATTGTTGAAATTGAGATAAAGACTATGATTTAAATTTTTATTATGTAGTACATAAAATTATTTCTTTTCTTTCAACACTATGGATTAACACATAATAAGCCAAAGAAATATAGTGTATAGCAGCAAAGAAATTGGATAAGTAATATCTGTCTTTGAAGGAAATTAAAATAGTTTTATCATGTTTGATAATATTTTTCAGAGAGATTCATTCATATCATCTTCATGGTTTGTGGCATGTAAACATAATGACTTGACAATGATTGTTATTAATGATAATAATAATCTTCATTATTGGATGTGTCCTATGTACTTGCCATTGTACTAGGCATATTGTATATGTTATTTGACTATACCTCACCATATCATTATGAGATACATCCCTGTTTTACCAATGATATTTCACTGGGGTTTTACCAATTTTACTGGGGGCTCTCAGGGGTAAGTTAATGTCCTAAACTGAGATAGTTAGAGAAAGGAGAAGCAAGAATTTAAAACCTGACTTATCTGACTTTGAATCGCCTGCTTTTTTCACATTGTCAAACAAAGGGCTCTATAATGTTTTCTTTAGATGAGTATTTTCTCTATTCCCTTCATGTTTCACTGAGTGATTACTTGTACCTTAAAAATACAAAGAACCTCCTTGTTTGTCATTGGAGACAATAAGGAAAGACAGTAAAGTTATTGCTCTATGTAGTCATTTTGCAAGAGGATGGGGGTGGGTTACAGCAGAACTCCATGGAGCCAAATGGACAATGGCAGCTGAAAGAAAGAAAGCTGTTTGAACATCTTGTTCTTATAGAATTGGTAGAGTTAGTTTAAGACTGAGCAAGAGCTGCCTGAATGAGAAATTTAATAGCTCATATTGTCCCTAAACTATACTATGTAGTCAAATGAGGTGGAAGTTGTACCTAAGGCACTTGGGAATTTTGTTATGGTTGGATATAGAGTCAAAGTGAACTGTAAAAAAAAAAATTGGTATGTTTGATGACTAGGACTGTTGGAGCAAAAGTGTGAAATACTCAATTTTTATGGATAAAATATCTCAATATCTTGAAGCATATGCTGTTGAAATCTACCCTATTGTCCTTTGCCCACCAAAATTCCCCAAGGCTATGATAGTTTCCTGCATTCTGAAAAATTCCCATCTCAAGCACCTTTATCTTTTCTACCAGAAGGTATTAAGAAAGTTGCCCAGCCACAAGCCAGGTATAACCTAGAAGTAGAGGAGAGTTTATATTCCCAGAACAACTGTCACCCACTGGGGAGTAGTTGTCAATGGACAAAATTCTTTAGCTAACCTATTGTTCAGCTGTCTTGTGTAGTGATTCTATTTCAAGTTTCATGTAGTTTCTCTGACTGTTCTCAGTGGGACTAAGCTGTAGTTACTCATGGCTGTAACTTCCTCATTAATGAACACCTTTCATTGGTTGTTGGTGGTGTTTTTATTTATTCATTCACTCATTTATTTATTTTGCTTTGCTCTGTCACTGTCCCACTTCCTTCTGGAATCATATCCCAAATAAACTACTTGCTTGAGTTCGTTGTTGTGTTTTTTTGTTTTGTTTTGTTTTATTTTTTGTTTTTTGTTTTTTTAAGACTTTGTTTGAGAGAGTGAGCAAGTGAGAGAGCAGCATGAGAAGGGCGGGAGGAACAGAGGGAGAGGGAACAGCTGCCTCCCTGCTGAGCAAGGAGCCAGATGCAGGACTGGATCCCTGGACTCTGAAATCATGACCCAACCAAAGGCAGACAATTAACTGTGCCACTCAGGGGCCCCTACATGCTTGAAGTTCTTGCCTTAAGGTCTCCTCTTGGTGAACCCAATCTAAGACTATTCTCTAAAAATGCCCTCCCAAAGCTATTTTGTCTACATTTATTGCTTTTACTTTTTATTATTATTATTTTTATTATTATTAATTTTCAGTTAAACATCAGAATGCCCTTTAAAAAGTGAGGAAATTCTCTTATGAAAGAGCTTTCCGTCTTATCACTTTGATTCTATGACTTGTTTAAATTTGTTCTTCCCATAGACTACAAACTCTGCATGGGTAGGTGAAGCATTGGTTTTCTTTTCCTCTCTCTTTTCCCCTCTTCCCCTTTCTCCACCTATAAATATTTTATGCTTGCCTCTAGCATAGCAGCTGGCACATATTAGGTGCTTAGTAAATGTTTTATGATTAACTGAGGTTTTCACCAAAGTTACCTGTGGTTGATATTACTGGATTATCTTATATAAGCAGTTATGTACTTTGCTTACGGTCACATTGACAATTGATGGAGACCAGTTTCTAATTCATGTCTGTCTACCTGAAACCCATACCTTTTCCAGTAAGTGCCATTCTCTGGCAGCCTAGATGAGGGAGAAAATTGTCATGTTCTTTATCCTTGTTTGGGATTCTAGTTTATTGGCTATCAAAGAAAAGAATGATCAAATCTGAAGACCTTAGATCTTGTCATAAATCTCAGTAATACTTCATATGTAAATGGAACCACTTTAGTCAGAAAATGCGTTTATGTGGTAATTTGTGATCTGTTGCTCATGTGTATGCCCTGGAGATGGGAGAAGAATGTCATGTATACAGTTTAGTATGGATGGTGATGGAAAAACAACAGGATGGATTCACATTAGAGCTATTTCCCAGTCCCATTTCCTTCCCCTGGAGTTACTCTTTTGTATTTGAGGAGTCTCATACATTCAGTACTTTTGGTAGGAGATGTAAAATTAAGTGAGATTAATATTCTATTCCCATTTTATAAATCATGGCACATTTATCAATTCAAATAGTGAAAACACCAAGGAGGGACCATCTTTTTGGAAACCAAGTATTTGCTATGATGAAAAAATATCAGGAGAATTTAAGGATATTTCTATTAAATATTTTTATTTGTCTTTGTTTAATTACATGTGCTCTAAAGTATTTTATATGCTCATATAAGAGTCTCATGATCTACCGACTGAGCTAGCCGGGTGCCTTATATGCTCATATATAAGATCTTCCAACTACAACTAACTAGCCAGGCACAATTTTTTCTAGCAAGAATATATAAATAGACTTATATTAAATAAATACTTTTAGCAATTAAAATATATATTTATACTACTTAAATATATAGACATTTAAAATTACATATATGAAATATTTAGAAAAGTTACTTTTGTCAATCTCACAATATACTAATAATTTTTTCAAGCCATCACCTGTACCTTTAGCATTACTGTCATTACCTACACCTGCATATGTGGGGTCCTCCAGCTTCATCTTTATTTCTGTCTGAGTGATTTGAGATATAAAGCTTTTTGAACCAATGGGAATTTTCTCTCACATTACAGGATATTCTTTACATACCATGGGGACAGTTTGTTTTATTATCACTTTTTAATTCCGAGAATGTATAATTGTGATGAATTCAGTGTCACTTGCTGCTCACTCTGTCCATTTCCAAACTGATCTCTACAAGGGTTCCTTTTTAAAGATGTCTCATACAACTATTAATTGATTTCTCTGCAGATGATAAATTTCTAAGTTCCTTTTCCTAATTTTTTTCTTTTTATTATATTACTTCTATGAGATCCAGAAATAGCATTGATTGAGGTTATTTCTGGCTGTTGTGCCTTTCTCAAACAGAACATTGCTATTTAGAATACAATTGAAAGAATGTCCCTTAAATAGAAAATATTTTAAGGTAATTAAAAGGCAAATATGTTTTTTAAAAAGAGAAGTTTTGGTAAAAAGTTCTCCTCATATTTGAGTATATGGACAGATTAGTTTCCTAACTAGAGTGGTCTCTTGGCCCAATTTTTCTGCATTCATAGTGAATGAATCATTTCTCTCTTTTTTAGCAAAAAATTTAAGTGCTCGCATTATTTTCAAGTATAGGAATTTCATACCTTTTATTTTTAAATATAAATTTTACAGAGATTTTGCTTTATATGTGTGTATATATGCATATATATGTATATATGTAAATGTATATGTACTTGTATGTGCAGATTTGTAGAAGCAGAAGGAGCTGTTTGGAATAAATTTTTGAAAAATATTTGGCTCAAGAAAAAGACAGTCTTTGAGACAAGATGAAAATAATAGTGATATAGCTAACATAATAGGCTAATGTTAACTTCATGGTAGGAATAATTCAAGGTCCAATATATAAGTTATTTTATATATTCCATGTTTTAGCCAAGATGAATTTAGCTCATAGAGAATAAAATTATATTCCTCTAACTTAGCTCAATCTACTATGTTTTTATTAATTTTTCAGCTGCCCTCCTGGAGATAAGTCTTGATCCCTTTTGTGTTTTAATCATGGCAACCCTCTTTGGGGTAAAGTTGTTGCCAAGGCAAAAAAGTAACTAAATGGTGCCATCAAAACTGTGTGCCATTGAGAGTCTTCCCTTACAATATTTAGAAGTATTAAGGCCAATTACAGTGAAGAGTGGTCACTGAGTGGGTATATGCTTATCCTATATGTAGGTAGCTCTTCTGTTAATGCCATACTAATTGTGTAGACAGATTTTAAAAATTCTAATTCCTTTTGTATACTATAAAAATTAACTTACCAGTAATTATTTGCTTTTGCTTTTTTACTGTTTTCTCATTTTAATACATCACTTGGTCAGCCTGCTTCTTTCAGAAATAAATGAATATACATAATAGTCATATGGGTCAAATTTTTACAATTCTTGACCCTGAAGCAATACAAATTTCCAGACAATATCACAGACAGCAAAGCCATTCTATGCCATTTTATTTCCTCCTGTTTTTCTGTTATCCCCCATCTAGATGAAAAAGAACTGATAAGAATGGTGCCATTCCATGAAAAACTTATTGGATAATGTTTTTTTATTAGCTATGCTTCACTTATTTGGATTCACTCAATAAAAAATTATGACAAAATCTAATCAAAAGAATATTAAAAGGAAATTGTCACTCTCTTTTCTATAAAATGTAAAACAATTGCTAGTGTGGGTTCTGCAGTGATTTACTGTATATATCAGTGAATGGGCACACTAAAAAGCAGCTATTTGATGGGTAGGAGTGATAAATATTCATAAATATAGTTAATACTAAAACATTTTCTTCTCTACTACTTATTATACTTTACTTATTTCTACTTGCTGGAGTGATAGACATATTAAAATATTAATTTTCCGCTTTACTGGAATGATTTCAGAGTCAAGTGCCATTAAAATTTTGAATGTAAATATGAAAGGGAGGATATGGCTCATTCTAATCTTCTTCATTGGTTTTTTAAACTATTTATTTGCTTTTTTTTTTTTTAACAGCTACTATTTCAAAAATTTTAATTGCTTTGGGAGACTTACGTGGAGGCCAGAAAAGGTGTCACAGTTCTGTGAAATATTGTCTGTCACTCAGAAAGCATTTGGATATTCCCTTATGAAGTGAATTTAAGCTTGTAAAACAAACGGCAGCTTTTGGGAGTCAGGGCTACATGGGATGGTCAAGGCTACATTTCACTGCCATACAGAGCACTTATATGCTTTTCTCTTTGTAAGCTATTGCATGTTTCAGTTAGAGGGGTAGGCCGAACAATGCCGTGCAGGACATTCCACATGTGTGAAGCCATTGTGCCCCCTTAGCAGGCCTAGGCACTGAGCAGAGTGGAGTGAAGAGCTCTGATGAAGAGGTTTGTCTTTGTAGCTAGCCACAGGGGATTACGAATTTAACCTGATGGGAAGGAGATGCCGTGATTTCCATCACTTTTAAACATCTCTTGGGATTTTCTTTTTTTCACTGCTAAACCTTAGTTGTCTTGTTGGTTATAATATCACATTGAATCTATTACAGACCTCCTACCTGCCCTCTCCACACAGAGGAACTTATTTGAATTAAATGACGATACTAAGACGATTTTAATAAGTCCTATTTAAAAAAGTCTGCACTCTTTCCCAATATTCATTAGGTTACCAGTTCTAAGACCTATTCCCTCAATGGCCATGCTGTGTTCGGACCCTGGTATACCATAAAATATTTAGCTATTGATCACAGATTGCTTGTGAGGCTTCTGATGCGTTGGAAACAGCCGTGTTCTGAACTGAGCCTGACTGCAGAAAACAGATGTTGACAGGGGGATTCCCACCCTACATAACAACTCTCAGTTCTTTTGTCACCCATCTGTGTACCTCAATCAAGTCATTATCTCTATTTAACGGAGATGAATTTTCCCAATTCCTATAGCTAAATAAGAAATAAAGAAGGAATCCAAACCCAAGCAGCCTGACAGCAGCGTCCCTGCTTTTAACCACAGCAAATGTTGCCTCCCCTTAACTATGGGATAAAGGAGAGTTTCTTCATATAATCGATATCATAGACATTTATCTGATATTTTTCTTCTTCTGACTACCACGTTATCTAGGTTTAAGCTCTCTGGTCATTTCAGAGGACCCAAAAACATGGATGGAAAAAAAATGATTAGGTCGGAAAACAAAGCTAGCAAAGAAACTTTATTATGACAATGTAAGACACTCCAAGTTATTTACCTTTTGGAGGTAATAGAAGTTTCCAAGATCTGGACACAGGAAAAGATGATCAAATTATCTTATTTTAATTAATTAATAGCTTCTTTTGGATACTGTGTTTTATTGTAATTTTAGACATCACTATGACTAGTATTAGGTGTCTATAGCATAAAATTTATGCAATCCTTTATGCTAGTTCTTTTACCTGTTATAATCTTTGAAATTTCTCTGCAACAGATTACCATATAATATAGAAATTACTACAGTCAATGTTTGGAGTAAAACCTATCTTATGCCTTACAAATTTTCTTTAAAGAAATTTAAAAAAATGTTCTAAGACACACTGATGTTTACTGCATGTCATAAGATACTGATTTTATCCATGACACTGCTTACAATGTAACCCAATCTGATGTCTATGATCTAGTTCTAAATAGTTCAATATAATTCATCCTAGTTCTAGTTAAGTCAATATAGATCCTCTTAGTATAGGGATTATAGCTGAAGCTACAATCACATTATAGGCACTCTTATGTCCAGATACATCAAACTATTTGTACTTCTTTAAAATTTCCTATAGTATTTCTTATCCTTCTTCTTACATAATTTTTCCTCTTCCTGGAATTCTCTTAATTTACTTACTCAGCAAGTTCCTATATATATTTTTTAAACTTAAAGTATGAATTTACAATGAGTTCTGCACCCTGCTGTTCAAATTACATCCCCTTTGTTTATGATCTCAATGCATTTTACATCAGCCATATCATTCAATAGGTTAATGGTTGATTTAGTTGTCCTTTATCAGTAGAGTGCATGCTTTAGGACATGAATCATACTTTACTTGGCTTTATACCCATGGTGCCTATCATATGGCATATTCATATTATAAACAGATGAATGAATGTTAAATTGTAGCACAATAATTCATAAATGTTTCTTTTTAATGTCTGCTTTACGTAATAATAGAGAATTATGATAGAATTCTGAGGTGGCCTCCAAGATTCCTGCTCCCTCCTACACACCAATTGAATAAACTGCTATTCTTGACTGTGGGTAGAACCTGTGGGTATGATGAGATACTCAGTCCCACAATTATATTATAAATGCATGACCTCATCTAAGCAGACTGGAAAGGGATAGGAGGTTATAGACTCACTCCAGCTGACCTGGATGAAAACAATAGCATTGTTGAAAACTGCTTATCTAGCCAAGTGGCAAGGGGATGTGGATGGCCTCTATGAGCTGAGAGTGATCACTGGCCTACAGCTAGCAAGAATGTGACTATGAGGAAATGAATCATGCTAACAACCAGTGAGCTTAGAATAAGATGCTGAATCTGAGAGGAGAGTCTGACACGTTGATTTCACCCTGTTCAAACCTAACAGAGAACCCAGTAAATTGGACTTCTGGTGCATGGGAACTGTTGAGATAATATATGTTGTTTTAAGGTATTAAATTTGTGGTCATCTCTACAAAACAGTAGAAAACTCCTGCAAGGATGAACCAGTTTTAATAGGTGGAGGAAAATTATATACTTCAGACCCTTGTCAATAAATATTTAAGTTACTTGTCATTAAATTTGTGTACTTCCCACCTACCTGCTGCATCAGGTTATTTTCAGTGTTTCTGGTTCTGTATGCTTATAGTTTATATAAAATGCTGTGATGAATATACATTAGCTACTTTACAAAAATATTTGTTTATGCATTTATTCATTGTGCATATATTTTTGTTCATTTTTACCTTCCACTAAACTGCAAAATGGAGTCGTAACATCTCAACAAAGCTATTTCCCACTAATAGTAATTTATTAATATTCTATTTCAAAGAGTACTACTTAGAGACGATTGACTAATATTTTCCTCCTGCTAAGTTTAGAGTTAACATACCAACTATGGAAATAAAATAAATAAAATTAAATACAAAAAAACACATTTTTAATATAATCATCTGATATTAAAATTGATTACCAAGATTCAGGGCATTTCTCTTTTCGGTATTTATGCAAAACAAAATTACTACTTTAAAAAAAAAATTTTTTTTTAAATCTGAAGAAAGACAATTAAGTGAACACTATTAATGTGTCCTTCACTTTGGGAGTTTTCTTTTAATGCTTTAGGAGCACCGCAAAGAACTACTAATGCTTTAGTAACACATTTTAAGAATGTAATAAGTAGAATTAAATTTTTAATAACATCTGTAGTATTTTATATGCTTTATATGATCTTATAAAGTGGTAATATAGGAGAATAATTTGCTGGTCTGAAATTCAGAAAACCTTCAGGAAAGAGCATAGTATAGTATTTATGAACTTTAGAGTTATGTAATAAATAAGTATGTTAAATTTAAATTCTACCAATAGGTTGTGTGATTTGGGTTAGATACGTCACTTTTTAAGCCTTATATCATCCGTCAAATGGCTTTAAGTAATATCTATAAAAAATAGGTCTACAAGTAAATGACTTCTTAGAATTATTATTTTGCAAATGTCATTAATTTATTATTTCATACATATTTTGTTTTTGTATTGTAGCCATTTATCCTTTACATCTCATACCTATAAGAAAAAGTAGAACCCAGTGTTTATTCCTTTCTATTATTATTTGATAGTATCTAGAGAGAATTTGGAAATATTTTGAAATAAATTCTTTCAGAATAACAATTATTGCATTATTCTTATTAGAAAATTTAAATATGTGTAAACAGATTGGGCATATACAATTCGGTATATGTAATACTTTTATTTGCTTGTTTAGAAGATTAATACAAATTAGATACACTAACTTGTGTATTTTTGGAATAAAGTAAAATCGAGGATAGGTAATAACTAAAATTGGCACAAAAATGGGATTGCAATGGCTTTCAAAAATTTTTGAACTTTACTCACCAAAAGAAGCATAACTTAATCAAGAATATACTTTCATATATACAACAAAAACAAGTTTTTTTGTTTTTGGTAGACTAAAAATGCCCACTAATTTTTAAGACATCCTCTTAGAATTCCATTTATAGAGAAGTGAGTTCTGTGTCCCTTTTTCTTGAAGTTTGGCTGGTTCTATAACTGCTTTTGACAATGAAATATGGCGAAATGATATTATGCCCCTTTTCTGGCCCAGGAAATCTGATGAGTTTTCTACTACCAGCCATTGGAAGGATCCCAGCTAAGACCCCAGATTACTTGGAGCAGAAACAGTTTTTCTCCAGGGTTTTTGTTAGAATTCTGCCTCACAGAATGAAGAAAAAAACTAATGATTAGGTTATTTTAATTACTAAGTTTTAGAGCAGTTAGTTATACAACACTTGATAAAGTGCTGTTTACATTCTATTTGTCTTGAAAAGAAAAAAAGGGGGTCTCAACTACTATATAGATTTTATGACCTCCTGAGGGATTTTAACCTATAGTATGAACACTGTCCTGGACTTTCATTTTTTTAATTTTTTAATTTTTTAAGATTTTATTTATTTGTCAGAGAGTGAGAGAGAGCACAAGCAGAGGGAGTTTTAGGCAGAGGGAGAAGCAGGTTCCCTGCCGCACAAGGAGCGTGAATGTGGGACTGGATCCGGGGATCATGACCTGAGCTGAAGGCAGAGGCTTAACTGACTGAGCCACCCAGGCATCCCATACACTTGACAGTCCAATAAACAAAACATGTAACTTAAAAATAACTTCAAATTCCTTGCTTCTTTGTAGTATTTGTATGTAGGGAAATGAAATCCTAAATCTAGTGTAGTTTAGTTGAGAATTCGTAGGGTTTATTGTCAAACAAAACACACACACACACACACACACACACACACAAACAAACAAAAACAAAAAAAGTAAAATTTGGGGGCACCTGGGTGGCTCAGATGGTTAAGCGTCTGCCTTCGGCTCGGGTCATGATCCCAGGGTCCTGGGATCAAGCCCCGCATCAGGCTCCCTGCTCAGCAGGAAGCCTGCTTCTCCCTCTCCCTCTCCTGATGCTTGTGTTCCCTCTCTTGCTGTGTCTCTCTCTCTGTCATATAAATAAATAAAATTAAAAAAAAAAAAAAAGTAAAATTTGGCTTTAGTTCGATCCCTATTTTTTCACAAAACTCTGTCACCTCTCTGACCTTTAATTTTCTTTTCTGTGTTATAAGTATAATTCTTACATGGGGTGCCTGGGTGGCTCAGTTCGTTAAGCATCAAACTTGATTTCAGCTCAGGTCAAGGTCTCATGGTCCTGAGATAGACCCCAGATCGGCTCCATGCTAAGCAGGAAGTCTGAAGATTTTCTCTCCCTCTGCCCCTCCCTGTACTCACATGCATCTTCTCTCTCTCTCTCTCTCTCTTTCTGTCTCTCTAAAAACAAATGTTTAAACAAAGTTAGTACATTTTTACAATTTTCTGTAAACAATACCAGAAATAGCCCCAGCCTCCAAATATGCCTGTGCTGTTTGAGGAATATATAAATATAGTAATTATGAATTGCTCTAGCTTTATTGGTAGAAATCTTAAGATTCAGTGAAAATTACCTTTCCAGTCTCTCAGATCTCTAGGTGTTGACACAGTTTCAGGTAAACAAGACTAAACTTTGAGACAAGCTTGGCTTTGGCTTATGCACATTGGATTTCTTGGCCCATTTTCCTCCTGAGTTACCAACTTTCTCCTCACTTTAAAGTAGTCTACATGGTTATCTCAGATTTTTTTAACTTTTTTTTCCAACTCGGAAAGTCTCTTAATGCAACCATTTACACTTGTTAGGAAACTGACTGTACTTGGGTGTTAATAAACATTGCAAAATGTGTTGCTTCCAGGCCATCCCCTTTAAAGTGGAGTGAAGTTTTGATTCTTTTATGATTTTCACTATGAACAAGAGAGAAAAAGTACTTTGAAGACTTTGGGTATAGGCGTAAACTAAATTTATACTTCATTTTCTCATAAGGGTGACCAGATGGAGACGGTAGAGGACGGGCAGGAGGGAAAGCCTTTAGACGATCCTGCTTCTCTAGGGAGAACAAGCTCCTTGCTCTATACGTAACAAAGGGATTCAGGTGAACTAATATTTACATGGTTGTTTTTAAACATATTCAGAAAAAAATCCATCATTTTATCTAATATTTACATCCATCTTATAAAATAGGCCCAGTAGATGTAATTCACCTTGTAAGAATTAGACATCTAAAAACAAGATACAATAAATAGACTAATTCCATCTATGTAAATCCAGACTTAGAATTAAAGTGAAAATAAGCATTTATTGCATGTTAGTCCTTACACAGATTAACTTGTATGAATGTCTGAGTGGTCATCTTCCTTGGGAAGGCCCTCGCCAAGCAAGAAAACACTTTTTTCTAGATGGGCAGGTAAGTCAGGATATTGTAATGTCAGTCTTCTCCTTTTTCTCCTATTTATTAGCCCAGATTCTCTAAGAACTAAAGGTATAAAGGGATTATGTATACAAAATATTTACTGGGCACTATACTGGAGGAAAATAGGAAGAGACCTGGAGGAGCATAGGAAAATTATGAGTCTGCTGTCATGTTTGATTCCTGGTGAAGGACAGGGGGAAAGGCAGACAAGGAAGAAAGTTGTAAACTGCAGTGAGTTCTAGAATGTTTGAGCAAATCTGAAAAAGTAAGCTGTCAAGTTGAAGTGTCCCATTAGACGAGTCCTCTATCTTCCATCAGTGGCCCTGCCTTAGTTTCCTTAGTATCCTGTTTAGTCATCGGCTGAAAGCAGCCCTTGGAAAGCTTAACCTTGGCTTAAAAAAGGAAATGGACTTCAGAGCACTGCAGATTGTACTAGCAATGACTTCTGCTTCCCACACTAGGGAATCCGACAGGTAGATTTCATGGTCCTCACACTGAGAGTGGCCTCTATGTTGGAAGTCACCCTATTTTCCTTGCTTAGAGTAAAAAGCCTTTGGAAACAAACTGATAGGAGATTTAATGGAAGTTGCCAATTTTCTATCTTTGTGTCTTTGAATAATTACCTAACCATTCTGAGCCAGTTGATTATAACTGGAGAGGATATTCTGGCTGCTATTGCTCCATCTTGCAAGTGTGTATAGTGAAATCATAGGGTTATGACAATCAAAGAGAAAATATTAAAGACTTAACACTCATTCAGTAAGGAAATAATAAATAGCTATTATTATGATGATAGAAGCTCTCATAACTGACTTCTACGATCTTTCCCCCTTTACTGTTGTCTCTTTCATGCTGAATATTTGAGAATGTTAGACTTTCCTCTAAAACACCCATCCTGCTGTTACAAGTACAGGTATATGAAAACCAAGGTTTTTTTTTTTTTTTTTTTTTTTCTTTCCAAGTATCCATATGCCATAGAGTTGGATACTCAATTTAATATAAAGTTGCCCATGAATTCTGAGAAAAAAATATTGGTTTTTATGAAAGCAATTAATGCTTTGGAAGTGTTGAGGAAGAAAAAGGTTTTTTTTTTTTTTCATCTAAGGTTCTTTTAACTGGACTACAAATTAAAGTGCATGAAAGCAATTGAGAGGAGAAAATCAAATTTAATTTTGTGTGTATGGATGATCTACATAGACAGGAGATTCCAAAGCAGTCAGACAAAATGGAAGTATATATGTCATCTTAAACTCAAAAGAAGGAGGTAGAAGTCTGGGACAACAAAGGGAAGAGAAGGAATATAATTGACAATAAGATGAAAAAGAGTAAATGTTTGCTAAACAAATGTTCGCTGGGGCATTCAGACTCAATGGGGCATAGAGGTGACTTTGATCAAACAGGCCTTACCAGTTTCCTCCTTATCACACCTAGTTTATATCATACTACAGTTACTATGGTGTTAACTTTCTTCCTGGAGGAGGTCCTCCATCTAAATTCTTTTACTCAGTTGATGGGAGGCAGGCCAAAGTTTCTTCTGAGACTTATGGGCTCTAATTATTTTCAGTTTGGTATAATCTGCATGCCAAAGTGGATCATCTTGAGCTGGCCTGACTTTGGCCCTTATATTTGGCATCTGAGAAGGTGTATCTAAAATTTGATTTTAAATTAGATATGAGTAAGAAAAGTGAAAAAATTTGAGATGAATAACGAAAACTCAGGATTCTGAATTTTGAATCCTTCCCTGTTTCTCCTTTTAGCATAGAAAACTGATCACGACCTTGTGTTTTAGTTGTCTTTGTAAGGCAGAATTTGTGGAAATTAAAATTAGGAGACTTATGCTCAAATTAAAAAAAATAAAGTCTTTTCCCAATAATGAATGTGCCCCAATACATTTTTAGTTAAAATGAACTGTTTAATGCATGTATATACTGTTTATACTGTTTTCATGATTGTTTGCTTTAACTGACTTCTGTCAACAGTAATAACTTTATGATCTTGTTGTATAAGACAACTTATATTCTGTTTCAGTTAGCCAGAGTGCTGTCATTTTATAAATCGGGATTAATAACTGCCTGCCTCAGGTGGTTAAGATTAATTGAGATTGCTTATGTAAAAGCAGTAAGTACATTATTTGTGGCGGAGAATATGCACAATGCCTTGTTAACTTTGACCCTCTAATTCTTCCCTTCCACTTCCTGTACTTCCTTTCTTCTTTTTTCTTCTCCCCCCATGCCTCTTTGCTCATCACACCTTTCATCCTTTCCAATGGTCTTGTAGTTTTATAGCTGGAAAATATTAATTTCAAAGTTTAGTTTTACTTTAGTTTTCTATCGAAATGGCGCAATCAGAGGAAGGTGCTGATTGGATTAAATCAGAAAAGTGGTCTGCCAATTAAATTAAATATCACATAAAAGCACAGCCACTCATTCATTTTCTAATGGTGATTCAATTACTTTGAAATCATCTAGGGAATTTTTGGTGTTTCTTGAATTTAGGGGAGAGGGATGTATAACACCAATTATCTTCATCTTTTCCTTTTAAAGTGACATGATTTTCAAGGAACAACTTATCCTTATAAATCTAGTTTTCTAGCCAAAAGCATTCTTTCTGACAAACTACTTAAAATTAATAAAAAATTGAATTTATTTTAAGATTCCACATTTATAGCACATTGGTGGTACAATTCATTATGTAGGTTAAGAAAAATCAGGTCCATTAGTAATCTTGCAAGGTAAGTGGGTAGGGGAAGCTGACTTTTTAAACAATTTCACCCTAATGTGTATTAAACATTTGTTAAATATCTTGTTGGAATTAAGGCATCTAGGAAGAACTTGAACCTATCAAATGTAAAAATGTTAGTTTATTTGTGCCATAGTCACATAACTGAAATTTATTTTGCCATAAAACGCTTTGAATGTCCTCGAAGATCATATTTCTAACAGACATACCAAAGGTTTTTGCTGAATCTTGATAAAATTCATTATGCTAAGTATCTTAATATTTTATGTGATAAGAATATAATGTGAATTTTATGAATGAACAAAGTGTGTATATTTTGGTTTACTTGATTGCACTGAAAACATTTCTTACAGTGGTAACTCTGGTTCTTTTGAGGAGAAATTCCTAAACAGTAATATTATCCAAGGAAGTGAGAGGCCATCAGTTTTAACTTCCAGTGTGTTGGGTTTATATTGCATTGTGCCATTAAAAAGCCATTTTCTCTCTGTGATTCTGTGCCTCCTAATAGGCAGATATTAGGATATTTATCTACCTGGCAATATTCTCAGCCAATATTTGTCTGTCTTACTCTGCACAATTATAACAGAAAAGGATTGGAAATAAAGGGAATAAAGAATAGACCAGTAAGAAAGCAAATACATATATTACAGAAGGGTGAATGTTTTTACTTTTTTGTACATTTTGCTTGCTGCATGTGTTTTTTTCACATGGTGAAATTTCTTTTAAATAACTATATAACTAGTGTCTTTACCTATGAATGGAATTGTTTTATGAAGGGCAGCTTGCCTCTCTACTTGTGAGAGGAAAAATAGAGTAAGAATATAAAAGAAAGGCTTTAAATGTAAGATTTTTTAAATTTGATATTTTATCTTCTCTCTTGAAAAACAGAAGGATGTTTAGATGAGTAGAAAAGAGGTGAAATAAGTCAAGTTAGATATGCCTTTCTCCTGTGGCTTGAAAATTCTAATAGTGGTCTTTCATCTGCCAAGTCCATGGAAAGGAAGACATTCATGATGGTAATCAAGGCCCATGTTATTAACCATAGGAAATCTTTTAGAGTCCTAAACCTTATTGAACAGACCAGTGGAACTGCTTGGTGTAGGTATGACAACAAGAAACAGATGCAGCCAAGAATATGACATGACAAAAATCTACCCATTGAAAGACATCTAACACAGTAGTTATTTCTCAAATAGGAGAATTAGAATGCAAACAAAACCAAACCAAAACCACACATGAGTATTCCTCCATGCTAACGGACTTAGTTCCTAAAATAAAGCTGCCTAAATAGTAATAAAAGCATTTATAGAGTTAGTAAAGTAAATGACCATTTCTAGGGAAATAAAAAGTTACAAAAACTTTAGACTCTCTTTCTAGTATAATCCACAGAGCAGTGGAAAAGGTCTAGATATTGATTTAAGACCTATAACACTTCTCAATGTAGTAGATATTTATGCCAATGTTAATATATTAAACATTTAAGATATTTTTCTTTATTTCTTTTGCCAGAATATGATTTTGTTTAATACAATGACCTTTGGAACAGTTTTATATCTGGGATTGTTTATATTAGTTGAAGCCTAAGACATTAAATAGTCTATACTACTATTGCAAATAACGATATAACAAAATGACTCAATGACACAGACATGTAAGTGTCATACACATAACAGCTCTGAACCATGCCACCAATTCAGGGATAAAGGCAGAGTGAGGGCAGTGGTGGTAGGCCATTACAGGTAGTTAATCAGGGATTCTTTGTCATTCTTATGTCTTTAGCATGGGACCTCATTGTCCTAGTAGGCCAGCAAGGAAAACAAACAGTAACAAAATTTTTATGATCCATGTCTGTGAGTGACACATGTTAATTCTTACATGCCATTGGCCATTTATCATTCACATGGCTGTAAACAAAACAAAACTTTGAGAGAAGCAGAGAAAAACATCTAGCTCAATGCACCAAATTTCTACATGATGCATAATCTCCTTGATGTCAGAATGTGGTTACTTACTGTCTCAAGGCTTGTGAACTCAAAAAAAAAGTCATCTGCATTTTCAAACTCCATATATAACTGTAGATTGGGGAAAGGCTATCCGTACAAAAGTAACTAAATTAGAATAGTGAGAAATGGGAGGGCACTGAATTGCAATAAAGAAAATAATGATATTATTTTGTAGGGGGGGCATTAGAAAGAATTCATCCCTGGCAATAAGGAAATTCTTTCATTAGAAACTGAATGTTCTCTCAAGGAAAAAAATCTCATTCTCAGTGGCTCCAATTTTGCCTTCTGGGGAGCCATTCCTTGCTTATTAGTCTCCATGCCCACTTTTCTAGTGAGTGTTGAGAATCAAATTCTTTCAGAGGATAGTGCAGCTTTTGTTTTGTTTCCTGCTGGTGCAAACTTGGAAGCCCAAGATTTATTTATAGCTGAAACAATTAAAGACATTTTGGGGTCTGCCTTCTTGTTTCTTTGACAAAATAGTCTCCCTTAAAATTATGATAGGTTACTAATTTATTTCTTATTGGTTCTTTATAGATACTGAAAACTACACAAACCCAAAGTTTTCTCCTTAAAGCTTTTATATTTTTATTGTTTTTTGACCCCACCACTTTCTTATGCTGTCTACTTAATAGTAACTACCATGAGATCATCTAAAAGAAAATAGTCTTACGTGGGAAGATAAACCCTTTATGTTACATTTGCTAGAGATTTAAATGGGTCTTAAGAAGTCTTAATAGGATTTTGTTGTTCAAAGCCTTTTTCAGTCTTATATTCTTTAGGGTCCAGAACCTGTTATTTTCTCCAGTCTTTTGTGGACTTGGTCTTTATTTTTAAAAGGGACTATTTCCCTGAATTCATCTCTATCCTGTAATACCATGTCAAAGGCAGTAAGGAGTATCCTTACTTACCAATAGTTGTTTTCTGACTCTTTTTCCTAAAGCTATAGGTACATTGATTAACTTTCACTTTTTTTTTCAGGTAGTAGTTCTACACAATATTTTGCCATTACACAAAGTAAGTCTTCAGACTTCTAGCCTATGTTTCTTTTCCCTGTTGTCTGCTTCCTTTCCTTTCGTTTATGATAAAAGGATTTATTGAAATTTATCTATGACAAACAGACAAAACTCAAAGTTTGACTTCCTAAGGGGCAAGAGAAAAACTGGTACAGATGTTCTTTTATACAGATGATACATAGGCTAGGAAAAAAAACATGTCACTTCTAGAGCAATCCAGAAGAGGGACATGAAAGGAAACCTGTACATTCACTAGAAATTTGCAGTCATTTTAGATTTAGGTAAGGAAATATAATTTGGGGTTAGTTTTTCTGGGCGCAGGTGTGTGAAAAACAAAACAAACAAAAAACAAAAACCCAGTTAAGGGAAGTCTGGGTGGCTGTCCCTATAAGGGTCTGCCTTCAGCTCCTTGCTCAGCCAGGAGCCTGCTTGTGCTCACTCTTTCTCTCTGATGAATAAATAAAAAAATAACAACAGAAACAACCAACATGCAGTAGTGTCTCCTGCACTAAGGTTTGTAAAAATGATCTAAGTACAGAAGTACATGTGAAAGTATTCTCGTCATTTTGTAAAACAAAGTATTGTAATATTTTACAAAACCAGATAGGGCAGGGATGTTTGTTTTTGTTTTGTTTTGTTTTGTTTTTATCTTTTAAAGAGGTTGAAGTTTGAGGGTTTTCTGCTGCTTTTTAAATAACAATGACCAAATCCATTTTACTCCTAACACATAAATAAGCTTGTTGTTTTCAGTTCTCTGGTTTATAATAAGCTTTGAAAAGTGATGTCAGTCTTCTCCATAGAGCAAAGCCCACCACCATCTGTAAAGAGGGAAAGAAATGAGAGATGGGGAATGTCTCCCCAACCAGTGCCAAAACAGGCCTTTAGGTTGCTGCTATTTACAAAGCAGAGCACTGGATGCTTCTAGCAGTCCCAAGAAATGCACAAATCACGGGAACCAGAGCAAGTAAGAAATGGCTAGTGCCCATACCCTTCTGGGTTTCGAGAAACCAAATGGAGGCCAGGCATGACCTTCCAACCAACTCCAGAGACTCAGGAAATCCCAGGAAATGTAAGAGCCCTCCAAACCATCCTCTTTGAGAGTAATGGATAAATGCTTACCTGGTGATGACTCAACTATCGCATTTATAGGGACAAAACCAGAAACAGAAAAAGTAGGGGGGAAAATAGTGGCAGTAAAAACAGTATTTTATTCCATCCCCTTCCTCCCCCCCTTCCTCACAACCCCCGGGACACGTTCCCCCTCTTGTTCTGACAGCAACATTACAATCAGAAGCTTCAGGGGGCAGGATTTCTGGAGAGGGGTGGTATAGGTAAAAACAGTCAAATCACAATAGAAATTTTTCAAAATAGGTTATTCCACTTAGCCATCATCTTCAAGTAATTCCTAGAAGAAATTAGACATGAAACAAAAAGCACAAGTGAAAAGCCAATTTCATCCAAAAGTTTAAAAAAGAAAAAAAGTGTGCTTCAAAGGATTCTAATAAGTGAAAAGATAACCTCAGAGTGGTAAGATATTTGTAAATCGTATGTTTGAGAAGAGATTTGAATCTAGAATAGTATATATAAAAACATATATATAGTATATATAAAAACTCATACATATATAAAAACTCATACTATATACTCATAGTATATATAAAAACTCAAACTTTTTTCAAGTCAGCAATGAAAAGACAAATAACCCAATATAAAATGGGAAAATTTTCAGTAGACCTCTTTAGTAATAATATACAAATTATCAATAAGCATATAAAGAGATGCTGAACACATTAGTCATTAGGGAAACACAAGTCAAAAGCACAATTAGGTAACACTCCCTTCCCAGTAAGATGGAAATAACAAGTTGCAAAAATGTGGAAAAATTGGAACTCTCATATATTGTTGATAAGAAATACAAAATGTTGCCATTACTTTGTAAAACAGTTTGGGAGTTCTTCAGAATATTAAAAATAAAGGTACCATATGACCCAGCAATTCTTCTAGTTATACATATAATTTAAAAGATACATATACATAAAATTTGTTCATGAATGTTCATAATAGCATTATTCATAATAACCAAAACCAAAAAACTGGAAACAACCTGATGGTCCATCAACTAATGAATTAAAAATATAATGTGACATAACCATAATATAGACTATTAACCACCAACATGAAGTAATGATAGATACTACAACATAGGTAAACCTTGGAAAAATCTGTTCATTGAAATAGACCAGGCAACTCCCTAGAGATAGAAATTAGATTTGTCTAACAGGAACTGGGGAGAGGTGAATGGAATGTGACTGCTAATGCTATAGTATTTCTTTTAAGATGGTGACTTTTTTCAAACTTAGTGATGGTACTGGTAGTTGCACAGTTTTGAATATATTGAAAACCACTTGTTTGTACTCTTTGATGTTATGTGACTTATATCTCAATAAAATTACAAGGATATTATAAAGTTTTATTTTTCTGTTCTAAGACATATGTTTCTATTTAGTCTTCAATTTTTATCAAATTCTTTTCCCCTTCTCTTTGCGACTCCTTATGCTCTCCCCTCTTTTCTTAGATTTAAATATCATTGTCCACTATTAGAATGCCCTAACTCTCCCACTCTTTTCTGCCTTCCACTTATGCTCTCAACTGGCAAAGTCCAAATCCTGTTTGCAGCCAGCTTTACATAAACTCTATATTTGCCCTGTGAGAGACTAATACTTGTGCATAAAAACTCAGTCATGCTAGGGGTGTCTGGGCGGCTCAGTCAGTTAAGCGTCTGCCTTCAGCTCAAGTCCTGATCCCAGGGTCCTGAGATTGAGCCTGCATCAGGCTCCCTGCTCAGTGGGGAATCTACTTCTCCCATTCCCTCTGCCTGCTACTCTCCCTGCTGGTGTGCTCTCTCTCTGTCAAAAACAAAAACAAACACAAAAACAAAACAAAACAAACCAAAACAAAAAAACAAAAAACACATACATAGGCATGCTTTTTGAGATAACTTTAAGTTGATGACTATAAACCTTAAATAGGTTTTGGCATTGTCCTTTTCTATTTTACTTTCTATTCTACTGTCTATTACTATTTTACCAATTCTATTGCTTGCTAGCTAAAACTGCCCTTCAACTTCTGAGGAAACTAACTCTTCTGTCTCCTTATAACTCCAATAATCTCCCTTTTTCTACACATTGTAATGAAGACCTTTCTTCTTATGTCACTAGGAAAATAGAAGCTAGAAAGGAGGATTTACATGTGCTTTCACCAAAGCTACTAACTTCCTTGTACCTGTACCACATACTCTGCATCTTCTAGATACAATGGGTCAAGGGTGAACATTCCTGTCCTAACCTGTACACTTAATGAACGGGTATCCTGCCGCATTTTTCTCCTTAGCCATTTGTCTCATTTGATTATTCCCAAACATTTACAAACATAAAACAACTACTACCTTACAAATGTTAAAATTCTCCCTAGATTCCAGTTCCTCCCTTCAGCATTGGCCCTTCTCTTACAGAAAAATTTCCTCAGCGTTTCTGTGATTACATTTTTAGCTTCTACTCACCCATTCTTTGTTGAGTCCACTTCCTTTAGGTAGTTGTTTCCTAACCCAACGGCTCCAGTAAAATGACCTTGTCAAGATTTCCGATGACTCCCACATTGCTGAAGCTGGTGAATAATTCAGTCATCGTCTTTCTAGACTTGTGACTTGGATTTAACACAATTTATTGCTCCTTCAGTCTTTACTCTTTTTCTTTGGCCTTCTGAAATATCTAGATCTCTTGTTTCTCCAGCTACCTCCCTACTACTTCTCAACCTCCTCTGCCATGTCTACCTTATCACTCAGACCTCTAAATAATTTAGTACCTTTGGGCTCAGATTTTAAATCTTTTATCTAATATGATAAATCTGTAGATAATCTCATTTAACTCCATGACTTTAAATAACATCTCCAGGTTGATGGCTAACTTGATTTTATTGCCAGCCCCAACCATTTCACTGAATTCCAGACTTGTATATCCTCCTGCTCATTTGATCTTTCTACTTGGATGTTTAATAGGTATCTGAGACTTAACATATTCTGAATCAAACTCTTGAATGATCTGTACCCCCTCCAAATATGTTTTCCCCAAATATCTTCTCTCTCTCTCTCTCTCTCTCATCTCAACTCTATTTTATTATTCATTCAGGCCTGTATTAGAATTCCCCAAGCAGAACAAAATATGCTATATATTTTTATATATTTCTTTATTGTTATTATACAAATAATAATATTCCATTATTTACATAGTCTTTTTGTATGTTATATATATGACATACCCATATAAAATAAGGAGTTATTTCACATGAAGGCTGAGAATTTCCAAAATATGCATTTGGCAGGCTGGAGACCCATGAGAGCCCATGGAGGAAGTTCGCACTCTAAAAACTGGCAGACTTGAGACCCAAGAGATGATTTTTCAGTTCGTGTCTGAGGGCAAGAAATAGCACTCAGATCAAGCAGTCAGGCAGGAGGAGTTGACTCTTATTCACCATTTTTGTTCTATTTATGTCTTCAATTGATTGGATGAGGCCTCCACACACTAGTGGGGGCAATTGGTTTTACAAAGACTACTGATTTAAATGTTAATCGCATCCAGAAACAACCTTACAGACCCAACCAGAATAATGTTTGGCCAAATGCCTGGGCACCCTTTGGCTCTGTAGGAGTAACACATAAAATTAATCATTATAAAGCCTTTGTCTTGGAATCTTATCTGACTCTTCTTTTATCATATGCATATCTAGTCCATCAGCACATTTTCTCAGGACTATTTAACATATTCCATATATTCCTACTTCTCATAAATTCCAGCAGAGTAGCTTAAGTTAAGCCAACTTTATTTCTAATTTGATTATGGTACTAGTCTTCTAGTTGATTTCTCTATTTCCACTTTTCACAGTTGTCTCTTTGAATTGTATAAGTGGACCTTGATTTCCTTTCTGAACACATTTCCTAACACTCTCCCTGTCATTCGTTCCTCTACAGCTTCATTGACCTTGCTGCATCTCAACATCATGTAGGGCATCGGAGTTCAGTAGTCCCCCCTTATCCATAGTTTTACTTTCCATGGTTTTAGTTACTCATGCTCAAATGTGGTCCAAAAGCAGATGAGCAGATGATCCTCCAAATGTATTGTCAGAAGGTCAATAGTAGCCTAATGCTGTCACAACTCTGTCATTCATCTCCCCTCATCCCATCACATAGGCTTTTTTTTTTTTTTTTTTTTTTTTTGGTCTTACATCATTATAAAAAGGAGGGTAAGTGCAGTACAATGAAATATTCTGAGAGAGAAACATTCACATAACTTTTATTGTGGTATATTGTTATATCTGTTCTATTTTATTATTGGTTACTGTTAATCTCTTCCTGCCCCTAATTCCTCCTTGCCTGTATAAATTAAACTTTATCATAGGTATGTACATATGGGAAATAAACATAGTATATATAAGATTTGATACTGTTCATGGTTTCAGGGATCCAGTGGGGGTCTTAGAACATATCTCTCACAGATAAAGGGAGGCTACTATACTTTTCTTTCTAGCTAAGATGATCTCTTATCAGATACTCCCATGTTTATCTTCTTCATTTTATTCTGTTCTACAAAAATATCACCTCAGACAGATTCGTCTAAAACTGGTAACCCTTTTCCCATTAATGTTAACTGATTTTAGTTTCTTCATAACATTTGTTATCACCTAACACATTCCTTAACATATTCCTTACTATGTTTCTCTGTCTACAAGAAGAAAGGTCGTTGAGTACATGGGCTTGGCCTATTTTGAAAATTTGTATATTCTTAATACTTTAGCTTTGCATATTATTATATGCTGAATATTATATATTAAATTTGTTATCAGAAAAAAGAATGTATTATCTAAACTTTCTTAATATACCACTCAATTTAAATACTTACATATTTGTATTTTTAGTGTTTTGGCATTGTTGTAACTACACAGTATAATTTTATACTATGTAAGAACTGGGAGCATGGTTTATACATGTATGGTGCCCCTATATTTAGCATCTTATATGTGTATGAACTAAATAATGACTAGCTGAATATAATAATAAATAGAGTACATTAATGAAAAGTACTCTCAAAGATACCACAAATACCAGTGAAAATCCAATTATTGGGGCACCTGCATGACTTAACAACTGACTCTTGATTTCAGCTTAGGTCATGATCTTGGGGTTGTGAGATCAAGCCTCACATCAGGTTCTGTGCTTGGTGTGGAGTCTGCTTGGGATTTTCTCTCCCTCTCGCTCTGCCCTTCCCCCATCCCTCTCTAAAAATAAATCCAATTATCATTTTTAATTATATCCTTTGATTTATAAAATTAGTTTTTTAATTTTTTGGTGACAATGCTTGCTCATAATCTCAACCACAAAGTAAATATGAGAATATAAGTTACTCTACAAAGAACAATTTCTTCACTTGACAATTTGTGATAGTTCAGGGAGAAGCTGCTATGAAGATTACATTGTTTAGGGAAAATTTTATTTATTATTAGTATAAATGTCTGAAGGGAGTTGTAATGATTAATGATGTAATGCATTAAATGTGCTCAAATAACTTATTGATTCCTAACTAATTAGTATGCTAGTGAACAAGTTTCTTATTTGTTTGTAAATTATTCCATTAAGAAATTTTATTTTCCACTACTTTATCTGATTCAGTGGGATTGCAACACAAGTCTTAATTCTGAACCTCTTAAAAAATTCTTGCTAAAAAAAAAAAAAGAAACAAAATACTTCTTGGAATGGAGAGTTGCCTGTCTGGCTCAGTCAGCAGAGTGAGAGACTCTTGATCTCAGGTTGTGAATTTGAGCCCCATGTTGGGTGTGGAGCCTACTTTAAAAAAAAAAAAAATTGGAATGGAAACTAACAATCTAGAGATTGAATTTTCTCTTATTTTCCATTAACCAGATGTTATTTTTTCTGCCTTAGCAGTTAAAAATCAAGCAGGTAATGAACTAAATAAAAAAAAATACAAATATCTTTTAAATAAGATGTAAGGTTTACTTTTTAGTTCCTAAAAGTGAAAAAAAATCCTTTCATTGAGAGCTTTATATACGTAATACTATATTATTATTTACACATTTGTATATTCTTAATACTTTAGCTTTGCATATTATTATATGCTGAATATTATATATTAAATTTGTTATCAGAAAAAAGAATGTATTATCTAAACTTTCTTAATATACCACTCAATTTAAATACTTACATATTTGTATTTTTAGTGTTTTGGCATTGTTGTAACTACACAGTATAATTTTATACTATGTAAGAACTGGGAGCATGGTTTATACATGTATGGTGCCCCTATATTTAGCATCTTATATGTGTATGAACTAAATAATGACTAGTAAAATGTGTTTACTTGATGGCATTAAATAATATTATGTATATTACTATATATTTGTTATTTACATTTACTGAGTATAAAGCAAGATAAAAATTTGGAATCATTTGTAAAGAAAATGCAAAGCTATAAAAATATTCCCTTAATTTTTATATTCAATAGAGTAAAAAACATGGTAGTTTATAGACAGCGACTAATATTTTAGTATTCTATTATTTCCTATCTATTTTCATGCTTTAGTAAAGTGAAATTTTCTAATCATAGTAAAGTGGCATGGTAAGGTATAAATAATATATTTGGATGAAGGTTTTTAATAAATGTATTTATTAAGACACAGTCCATTAAAAGAACACTTACATGGTTGTCTCACATTATGTCATTGATTTTTATTTCATGTGTGATTCAAGGTGAGAATTATTCTTTATAAGAAGCACTTTCATTTCAAATCTGTAATTTGGTAATGCAGTCCTTTCTGTTTATTTGTGTGGTTTGGAATATTTCACATGTATAAGCTTTACATGTTGTAGAAGCTATAACTTTGAAATGGATAAATATAATTAGCATAATGGTAGACATTTAAGCGTTTCAGTATGTAAATACCATTTCCTTTTCTGATAAGTTACCCCCCCCCTTTTTTTTTAAGTTTTCTGAAAGGACATAATAGGCCAGGTTTCATATTTTTTAATAAAAAATTTGAAGGTTTGAACATGTCAACATCAAGTATGTCACTGGTAATACAATTACAAGGATTTAAAATGAAATACAAAATTAAGCTCTCTCATGTAATTTAGGAATCATTTGACAGGCTCACCAAAGTTTATATCCCCATATTAAAGAGTTGTTTAAAACCTACACACACACACATACACAGACACCTTCTATTCTGGTAACAAGATGTCTATACATAAAATGTAAAATATAGAATTAAGGCAATTTTCTGGATAATGCAACCCTAAATAACAATTTTAACTGTCTAGAGAATTGTCTCAATTTTCCACTTCACTTTGTGTGTGAGACTACATCTCAAATAACAGCCTTAGAAAGAAAACCTGTCACTGAGTTTGTAATTTTTGTAAGGTCAGACTGTGAAAATCTCACCTTATCAGGTAAATCACAGACACAAGGCAATTGCCCTTTAGAATTGTCCAACACATAGCCCATTGTGTGCAAATGTGGATTGATTATTAATGAAAATGACATATACTCTGCCATACCAGTTTGAAAAAGAATAATTGCATATAACATATTGATTTTTAGTATTTTAGTATTTTTCTCTCCCCTTACCAGGACATGAAAGAATGGCCTATTTATCTCTTTATCCTCAGTTCCTTGGATAATTTGAATTTAGACTAACTTCAAGAAATAAAATTTTTATGGGTAGCAGCGTGGCTCAGTGGGTTAAGCCCAGGTCATGATCTCAGGGTCCTGGGATTTAGCCCCACATCGGGCTCTTTGCTCAGAAGGGAGCCTGCTTCCCCCACTCTCTCTCTCTGCCTGCCTCTCTGCCTAGTTGTGATCTCTCTCTCTCTGTCAAATAAATAAAATCTTAAAAAAAAAGAATTACATTTTTAAAGATGTATATAAAAGTGAAGGAAAGAAAAAAAAAAGACATGTAGAGAAACAAGTCTATAAGGCATTGATACCACAAAGTTTTATTGATGTTAACCAAACTGTATTCCTGAGCCTCTGTCAATAAACTGTAAGACAAAGGATTAATATTTTTCCTGTGAAGATTTTAGTAATGAAAGCAGGTGGCCACATATCCAAATTGACTGCATTGATTAGTAATCATTTTGAAAGCAGGTCATACTGACCATTTCATAAACTAGATGTTCAAATATTTGGAAATTCAAATTAATAATACTAAAAATAAAAACAATAATAAAACAATTAAGGAGACAAAGTACATCATTTACATTAATTATCAGTAAATAAGACAGACTATCCTTGGTATTACTGATTTTGATTGCTTTTAGATTGCTAACCACACTAGTCATATTATAGTATTTATATGGATATTTAAGCATTATTCTGCAGCAATGAATCAAGAGAACAAATGATAATAAGCAGAAAGTTAATTGATTAATTTGTCTCAAGCCTACCTATGCAAGCATATTCCTAATAAGCTGACAGCTCTTCGATTATAAGACAAACCAAGAAAACCTACCCTTTAAACTGCTTTTATAACTCAGTTTTCTGTCTCATTATTTATAAATGGACAAGAGAAATTACAAAGTATAAATAGTTTCACAGCTTTAATCTTGAGTAAAACATAATATAGCTGTTGTTTTCTAATTATAAAAATAATTCATGTCCATTGTAGACAATTCATGAACACTGTAGAAAATTCTGAACAAAGAAAAAAATAAATACCATACAATATCTAAAGATAAGCACTATTAACATTAGAATTATGCAGGCACAGATACATATAAACATACATACAGCTTAAATAAAATTGCCATCTCCATGCATGACTGATTTGGAAATACACATTTATCACTTGAAAATATATATAGTTTGCATCTAGTTAAGACATAGTAAAAGACTGGTTTCACCCTCCAATTTTAAACAACCATGAAAAAAAAAAACAAAAAACAAAATAAAAAAAAACTCCCAGACAAAATACAGGTTTCTCCTCTTATCCAAGAGTAGAGCGTTTCTATGAAAATTTTGCAAGCCAAAATCATGTAAAACAATGAAGCAATTTCCATGAATTTACAGGGAAAACATTCAGAGTGTTCCCAGACCCTAAACAAAATAGCCTCTCTCAAGATTTTCTGATACCTTAGGATACAGCTTTCTAACAGATGCACAAAATAAATCAAGATAAAACGCAGATGCTCACAAACATGATTGAGCTATGGTGGCATTATACTGAGATACTGAGTGTAGTTTTCTGGGAAGGAGCTTGGCTGTGTCTCTCTCACAACTCAGGGTGTACACTGACTAAAAGGGCTCACTGAAAAACAAATGCTAAACACTTTTAGCTTTTTGTCCTTTTTTGTAAAGACAAAAATCATCTTTGTATTTCTTTTGGTTAGTGAAAACATGTACTTATGTACATCTTTTGTAAAAGTGAAGGATACCTTTTTAAAGAAACAATGGTATGCTAGATGTCCATCATCAGGCAATGAAGAACAGTGATCCGTGAGGGACAAAAAAATAGACAAGGACCTAATATTGACCCAACTTAATGCCTGGAGAAAGATTCCAGGTTTCAATCTAAGGCGAGGTAACCCAGTCAGAAACTGGTAGCCTCCTTGAGTTGAGAAAATAGATATGGATTCTGGAAAAAAGCAAAGCCACTAGAATTTGAAAGCCAGACTACCAGAGAGATGAGTGCTTCATAGAAGAGAGAACTCTGGAGATCTACTGAGGATCTCCCATGAACATTCTGTTGGGTAGTGTCCAGTTGACACTTGTGAGGAAATTATCCAAGCCTAAGAAAGTGTTACTTGAAAAGATTAGAGAAAACAGTGTCTGCAGTGCTGTTTTTGTCTAAGCCTAGAAATAGTACATGTTTCAGCTGAAATGGAACACTTCACAATTCATGGGAATTGGTTTAGACTGCTTCAAAAGTTGGCAAAAACTGGCCCTATGTTTTTTTGGTCCTATTAAAAAATTTTAAAAGCAAGGATAGAAAGGAAGAAACTGCTCTCAAGAAATAATCATATTCCAAAACCTGAAGAATATAGAATACAAAAATATTCAAGGCACAAAATAAAATTAATAATGCTTGGCATCTAATAAAATTACCCACCATGAACAAAAATACATATTGAGGAGAAAAATCAATCAAATCTGACCCAGAATTGACACAGACATAATTTGTAGACAAGAATATTAAGTTTTTGTGATTGTACTCCCTGCGGCCAAAGGCTAGAGGAGAAGTAACACATATTAAAATTCAAGACATGGAATATATAGAACATGATCAAATGGACGTTTTAGAGATGAAAGCTTTAATGCCTGAGATGAAAATTACAGTAGATGGCATTATCAGCAGATTCAACAGTGGAGAAGAAAAGATTAGTATATATGAAGTTATAGCAATAGAAACTTCAAAATGAAGCACAGAGAGAAAAAAGATGGCAGGCAATGAACAACCAAGGAATTGTGGAGCAATTTCAAAATTGGCCAAATAAATGTGTGGCTGTTTTTCCTTAAGTAGAGGAAAAGTGAAAACTAAGAATATTTGATGAAATTATGATTGGGGACATTTTATATTGGAGGATACCATAAGCCTACAGATCCAAGAAGTTAAATGAGAAACCTGAAGCACTAGAAATATGAAAAAAAAAAATCACAAAAGACACATTATAATCACATGGCTTAAAACCAGTTATAAAGAGAAAATATTACACATTATGCATACAGAACCAAAGGATGACAACACTTTACTCATTGGAAGCAAAGTAACTGAGAAGACAATGGAATAATATCTTTAAAGTACTAAACAAATAAATATATAAAATAAATAAATCTGTCAACCTTGAATACCAAACCGGGCAAAAGTGTCATAAAAAATGTAGGGGAGGGGCACCTGGGTGGCTCAGTGGGTTAAAGCCTCTGCCTTCAGCTCAGGTCATGGTCTCAGGGTCCTGGTATTGAGCCCCACATCAGGCTCTCTGCTCAGCAGGGAGACTGCTTCCCCCTCTCTCTCTGTCTGCCTCTCTGCCTACTTGTGATTTCTGTCTGTCAAATAAATAAACAAAATCTTTAAAAAAAAATGAAGGGAAGAGGAGTCAAGATGGCGGAGAAGTAGCAGGCTGAGACTACTTCAGCTAGCAGGAGATCAGCTAGATAGCTTATCTAAAGATTGCAAACATCTGCAAATCCATCGGCAGAGCGAAGAGAAGAACAGCAATTCTGGAAACAGAAAAACAACCACTTTCTGAAAGGTAGGACTGGCGGAGACGTGAATCCAAAGCGACGGGAGATAGACCCCAGGGGGAGGGGCCGGCTCTCGGCAAGCGGCAGAGCAACGGAGCACAAAATCAGGACTTTTAAAATTCTGTTCTGCTGAGGGACATCGCTCCAGAGGCTAAACCGGGGCGAAGCCCACGCGTGGTCAGCGGGGCCTCAGGTTCTGCAGTGTCACAGAAGGATCGGGGGTCTCTGAGTGTCACAGAGCTTGCGGGTATTGGAACAGGAAAGCCGGCTACAGAGACAGAGCCGACAGTAAGCTCGCAGCTCAGGGTTACCTTGAACCGGTCGCAGGCTTGGTGAGCTCGGAGTGCGGCCGGAGGTCAGGCAGACGGGAGTAACTGGGCGCTGTTCTCTGAAGGAGCCCTGAGGAGTGGGGCCCCGGGCTCTCGGCTCCTCTGGGCCAGAGACCAGGAGGCCGCCATTTGTATTCCCGTCCTCCAGAACTCTACGGAAAGTGCTCAGGGAACAAAAGTTCCTGAAAGCAAACCCGAGTGGATTACTCAGCCTGGCCCCAGGTAAGGGCGATGCAATTCCACCTGGGGCAAAGACTCTTGAGAATCACTACACCAGGCCCCTCCCCCAGAAGATCAACAAGAAATCCAGCCGAGATCAAGTTCACCTACCATGGAGTGCGGTTTCAATACCAAGGAGAGTAGCAGAATTCCAGAGGAGGAGAAAGCAAAGCACGGAACTCGTGGCTTTCTCCCTGTGCTTTTTTTTAGTCTTGCAGTTAATTTAATTTTTTTTCTTTTTCATTTTTTGTCTTTTTTCTCGCCTTCTGGTAAAATTTTTTTTTAACTTTTACCCTTTTCTTTTTTAAAATTTTTTAACTAGTTTATCTAATATATATATTTTTTCTTTTTTATATTGTTCCTCATTCGTTTTCTTTTTTTAAAATTTTTTTCTTTTTCTTTTTTTTTTTTTCTTTCTTCCTTTTTGAACCTCTTTTTATCCCCTTTCTCCCCCCTCACGATTTGGGATCTCTTCTGATTTGGTTAAAGCATATTTTCCTGGGGTTGTTGCCACCCTTTTAGTATTTTCCTTGCTCCTTCATATACTCTTATCTGGACAAAATGAAAAGACGGAAAAATTCACCACAAAAAAAATAACAAGAGGCAGTACCGAAGGCTAGGGACCTAATCAATATAGACATTAGTAATATGTCAGACCTAGAGTTCAGAATGACAATTCTCAAGGTTCTAGCCGGGCTCGAAAAAGGCATGGAAGATATTAGAGAAACCCTCTCGGGAGATATAAAAGCCCTTTCTGGAGAAATAAAAGAACTAAAATCTAACCAAGTTGAAATCAAAAAAGCTATTAATGAGGTGCAATCAAAAATGGAGGCTCTCACTGCTAGGATAAATGAGGCAGAAGAAAGAATTAGTGATATAGAAGACCAAATGACAGGGAATAAAGAAGCTGAGCAAAAGAGGGACAAACAGCTACTGGACCACGAGGGGAGAATTCAAGAGATAAGTGACACCATAAGACGAAACAACATTAGAATAATTGGGATTCCAGAAGAAGAAGAAAGAGAGAGGGGAGCAGAAGGTATACTGGAGAGAATTATTGGGGAGAATATCCCCAATATGGCAAAGGCAACAAGCATCAAAATTCAGAAGGTTCAGAAACGCCTCTCAAAATCAATAAGAATAGGCCCACACCCCGTCACCTAATAGTAAAATTTACAAGTCTCAGTGACAAAGAGAAAATTCTGAAAGCAGCCCGGGAAAAGAAGTCTGTAACATACAATGGTAAAAATATTAGATTGGCAGCAGACTTATCCACAGAGACCTGGCAGGCCAGAAAGAAATGATATGATATATTCAGAGCACTAACCAAAAAAACATGCAGCGAAGAACACTATATCCAGCTACGCTATCATTGAAAATAGAAGGAGAGATTAAAAGCTTCCAGGACAAAGAAAAACTGAAAGAATTTGCAAACACCAAACCAGCTCGACAGGAAATATTGAAAGGGGTCCTCTAAGCAAAGAGAGAGCCTACAAGTGGTAGACCAAAAAGGAACAGAGACAATATACAATAACAGTCACCTTACAGGCAATACAATGGCACTATATTCATATCTCTCAATAGTTACCATGAATGTTAATGGGCTAAATGCCCCTGTCAAAAGACACAGGGTATCAGAATGGATATAAAAACAAAACACATCTATATGTTGCCTCCAAGAAACTCATTTTAAGCCCGAAGACACCTCCAGATTTAAAGTGAGGGGGTGGAAAAGAATTTACCAGACTAATGGACATCAGAAGAAAGCAGGAGTGGCAATCCTTATATCAGATCAATTAGATTTTAAGCCAAAGACTATAATAAGAGATGAGGAAGGACACTATATCATACTCAAAGGGTCTGTCCAACAAGATCTAACAATTTTAAATATCTATGCCCCCAACTATATAAACCAATTAATAACAAAATCAAAGAAACTCATAAACAATAATACAATAATAGTAGGGGACTTTAACACTCCCCTCACTGAAATGGACAGATCATCCAAGCAAAAGATCAGCAAGGAAATAAAGGCTTTAAATGGCACACTGGACCAGATGGACATCACAGATATATTCAGAACATTTCATCCCAAAGTAACAGAATACACATTCTTCTCTAGTGCACATGGAACATTCTCCAGAATAGATCACATCCTTGGTCCTAAATCAGGACTCAACTGGTATCAAAAGATTGGGATCATTCCCTGCATATTTTCAGACCACAATGCTCTAAAGCTAGAACTCAACCACAAAAGGAAGTTTGGAAAGAACCCAAATACATGGAGACTAAACAGCATCCTTCTAAAGAATGAATGGGTCAACCGGGAAATTAAAGAAGAATTGAAAAAAATCATGGAAACAAATGATAATGAAAATACAACGGCTCAAAATCTGTGGGACACAACAAAGGCAGTCCTGAGAGGAAAATATATAGCGGTACAAGCCTTTCTCAAGAAACAAGAAAGGTCTCAGGTACACAACCTAACCCTACACCTAAAGGAGCTGGAGAAAGAACAAGAAAGAAACCCTAAGCCCAGCAGGAGAAGAGAAATCATAAAGATCAGAGCAGAAATCAATGAAATAGAAACCAAAAAGACAATAGAGCAAATCAACGAAACTAGGAGCTGGTTCTTTGAAAGAATTAATAAAATTGATAAACCCCTGGCCCGATTTATCAAAAAGAAAAGAGAAAGGACCCAAATCAATAAAATCATGAATGAAAGATGAGAGATCACAACTAACACCAAAGAAATACAAACTATTATAAGAGCATACTATGAGCAACTCTACGGCAATAAATTTGACAATCTGGAAGAAATGGGTGCATTCCTAGAAACATATAAACTACCACAACTGAACCAGGAAGAAATAGAAAGCCTGAATAGACCCATAACCAGTAAGGAGATTGAAACAGTCATTAAAAATTTCCAAATAAACAAAAGCCCAGGGCCAGATGGCTTCCCGGGGGAATTCTACCAAACATTTAGAGAAGAATTAATTCCTATTCTCCTGAAACTGTTCCAAAAAATAGAAATGGAAGGAAAACTTCCAAACTCATTTTATGAAGCCAGCATCATTGATCCCAATACCAGACAAGGATCCCATAAAAAAAGAGAGCTATAGAACAATATCCTTGATGAACACAGATGCGAAAATTCTCACCAAAATACTAGCCAATAGGATTCAACAGTACATTAAAAGGATTATCCACCATGACCAAGTGGGATTTATTCCAGAGCTGCAAGGTTGGTTCATCATCCGCAAATCAGTCAATGTGATACAACACATCAATAAAAGAACAAGAACCATATGATACTCTCAATAGATGCTGAAAAAGCATTTGACAAAGTACAGCATCCCTTCCTGATCAAAACTCTTCAAAGTGTAGGGATAGAGGGCACATACCTCAATATCATCAAAGCCATCTATGAAAAACCCACTGCAAATATCATTCTCAATGGAGAAAAACTGAAAGCTTTTCCGCTAAGGTCAGGAACATGGCAGGGATGTCCATTATCACCATTGCTATTCAACATAGTACTAGAGGTCCTAGCCTCAGCAATCAGACAACAAAAGGAAATTAAAGGCATCCAAATCGGCAAAGAAGAACTCAAACTATCACTCTTCGCAGATGATATGATACTATATGTGGAAAACCCAAAAGACCACTCCAAAACTTCTAGAACTTATACAGGAATTCAGTAAAGTGTCAGGATATAAAATCAATGCCCAGAAATCAGTTGCATTTCTCTACACCAACAGCAAGACAGAAGAAACGGAAATTAAGGAGTCAATCCCATTTACAATTGCATCCAAAACCATAAGATACCTAGGAATAAATCTAACCAAAGAGGCACAGAATCTATACTCAGAAAACTATCAAGTACTCATGAAAGAAATTGAGGAAGAAACAATGAAATGGAAAAATGTTCCATGCTCCTGGATTGGAAGAATAAATATTGTGAAAATGTCTATGCTACCTAAAGAAATCTACACATTAAATGCAATTCCTATCAAAGTACCATCCATCTTTTTCAAAGAAATAGAACAAATAATGCTAAAATTTATATGGAACCAGAAAAGACCTCGAATAGCCAAAGGGATATTGAAAAAGAAAGCCAACGTTGGTGGCATCACAATTCCGGACTTCAAGCTCTATTACAAAGCTGTCATCATCAAGACAGCATGGTACTGGCACAAAAACAGACACATAGATCAATGGAACAGAATAGAAAGCCCAGAAATAGACCCTCAACTCTATGGTCAACTAATCTTCGACAAAGCAGGAAAGAATGTCCAATGGAAAAAAGACAGCCTCTTCAATAAATGGTGCTGGGAAAACTGGACAGCCACATGCAGAAAATGAAATTGGACCATTTCCTTACACCACACACAAAAATAGACTCAAAATGGATGAAGGACGTCAATGTGCGAAAGGAATCCATCAACATCCTTGAGGAGAACACAGGCAGCAACGTCTTCGAACTCAGCCACAGGAACATCTTCTTTGGAACAACGCAAAAGGCAAGGGAAGCAAGGGCAAAAATGAACTATTGGGATTTCATCAAGATCAAAAGCTTTTGCACAGTTAACAAAATCAAAACAGTTAAAAAAATCAAAAGACAACTGACAGAATGGGAGAAGATATTTGCAAACGACATATCAGATAAAGGACTAGTGTCCAGAATCTATAAAGAACTTAGCAAACTCAACACCCAAAGAACAAATAATCCAATCAAGGAATGGGCAGAGGACATAAACAGACATTTCTGCAAAGAAGACATCCAGATGGCCAACAGACACATGAAAAAGTGCTCCATATCACTCGGCATCAGGAAATTACAAATCAAAACCACAATGAGATATCACCTCACACCAGTCTAATGGCTAAAATCAACAAGTCAGGAAATGACAGATGCTGGCGAGGATGCGGAGAAAGGGGAACCCTCCTACACTGTTGGTGGGAATGCAAGCTGGTGCAGCCACTCTGGAAAACAGCATGGAGGTTCCTCAAAATGTTGAAAATAGCACTACCCTATGACCCAGCAATAGCACTACTGGGTATTTACCCTAAAGATACAAACGTAGTAATCCAAAGGGGCACGTGCACCCGAATGTTTATAGCAGCAATGTCCACAATAGCCAAACTATGGAAAGAACCTAGATGTCCATCAACAGATGAATGGATCAAGAAGATGTGGTATATATACACAATGGAATACTATGCAGCCATCAAAAGAAATGAAATCTTGCCATTTGCAACAACATGGATGGAACTAGAGTGTATCATGCTTAGCGAAATAAGTCAAGCAGAGAAAGACAACTATCATATGATCTCCCTGATATGAGGAAGTGGTGATGCAACATGGGAGCTTAAGTGGGTAGAAGAAGAATCAATGAAACAAGATGGAATTGGGAGGGAGACAAACCATAAGTGACTCTTAATCTCACAAAACAAACTGAGGGTTGCTGGGGGGTGGTTGGTAGAAGGGGGTGGGATTATGGACATTGGGGAGGGTATGTGCTTTGGTGAGTGCTGTGAAGTGTGTAAACCTGGTGATTCACAGACCTGTACCCCTGGGGATAAAAATATATGTTTATAAAAAATTTAAAAAAAATGAAGGGGAAATAGTGATTTTTTCAGACATATAATAGGTAGACCTTATCACTAGTAGTGTTGCAATATAAGAAATGTTAATGGAGGTCCTTCAAGTGGATGCACAATTGTACAAAATGGAAACCTGAATCTAGTCAGAGGAATAAATTGTCCTACAGAAGGTAACACAATTTGTAAATATGATTTTTTATACTAATTTATTTTACAAGATAGTTGAATGTTCAGTGTAAAAATAAAAGCAGTATATTGAGAGGTTTTTAGTATAGGCAGAAGTAAAATGTATAACAGTAGCTCAATATCCAGAGGTGGAGAAATAATTCTATTGTAAAGTTTTATACGATGTGTAAAATAACTTAATATCACTTACAATAGACATTGATAAGAAAAAAATTATAAATTCTAAAGTCTTTCAAACGAACAAATGCAAAAACAGAGTAATAGCTAATAGATCAGCAAAGGAGACATAACAGTTTTGGGGGAAAAAAAAGTTAATCTAAAAATAGAACATTAAAAAGTAACAAGTAATCCACGGGAAATAGAAAGAAAAACAGATTTGATGCAATCATATTAAATGTAAATGGTTTTAACACTTATTTCTCTAACTGCCAGTGACTGAGGATTTATGTTAAATTATCCTAACACATTTGAGTTTTTAAAATTTTCTTCTATTATGAGATTTTTCTTTTTAATTTGTGTTTTTGTTCATTCTTTTTTCATTCTAGTTCATTACAATTGATTGACTTTGTGACATCATTGATTGGCATATTTTAATTTTTTTACACAAATATACAGTAAAATATTTTTAGTATACATTCTATAAATTTTAATACAGGTCTAGACATATAGAATTATCATCACCCCACCATGCTATCCCACCAAACTTAACCATAGAAAGCTATTGATCTGTTTCATTCTAAATAGATTCTAAAGAAGAAAATAAGTCAAGGAAGAGTTTATTTATAATACAATCTATTGTAACATGTTTATTAGTAGTTTGGAGTAATTCAGTGTCAAGGGTAAAACTAGTGATACATGTCAACTGAAAGAAAACCAATCTCAATATAGGTTAGTAAACACTTCATGAAGCTTAGAAAACAGTCTTTCAGATTGATCTGAAGAAGTTCTCTGAAGCTTGTTAGCTACAGCAGATTTCATTTATACATATATATATGATATATATAATTATGTATAAATATATATTATATTATATTTTATTATATATGTTATATATAATATATATAAAAACATATCTATCTATCTATATATATATAAATAGGGAAGGGGTATACATGCTTGTGAGCAATTCTCCATATTATTTTTGTATCACAATATATAATCTGAAATAGTTGTCAAAAGTAAGTCTTACTGGGGTCCCTGGGTGGCTCAGTTGGTTAAGCATCCAACTCTTGATTTCCGCTCAGGTCATAATCTCAGGATCCTGAAAAGGAGCTGAGTATTGGGGCTCTGTGCTGGTTAAGGCACTTGCTTAAGATTGCTTAAGATTCTCCCTCTCCTTCTTCCTCTGCACTCTCTCCCCACCCTCTCTAAAATAAATATGTAAATAAATATGGTTTACCCGTCCCCCATAGACATGAGAAAAACCCTTAGGTCGTTTAAATACATTATGTTTCCACTTTATCTTATTTTTTAAAAATACTGCTTGCATGCCTCTGCTTAACTGGTTTTCTGGCTCTTGTTTTGATTCTTCCTTGAGATCACTTGAGATGGTCACAGAAGGCTGAATGACATCAGTTGCCTACTGAAGTTTTAATGCACACATAACAGAAAGGAGAGAGAAAAAGGGAAAATATTCAAAAGTGAGTGACAGTTGCTGGAATAGGTGACATAGGTTTTTATTTGGGAACAAGTAGAGGTCAGATTTTAGATATGAGTGCATACAATTCATCCATAATTGTAGAATAGACAGAATATATGGACACAGATTCATGGTCAATGTTCAGTGTCAATAAAGTATAAGGAAATAACCTTTGTCTAATATATTTCAAAATGGAAGAATATAGCACAGTTTCCTACTCCTATTTCTTGACACTTGTTAAACATAGGAAGTTTTATGGGTAAGTTATTCATTTCATCTCTATTATATATGAATATATTATACCTGTTTTTAATTGACAGAGCAAGACAGCACAAGCAGAGGGAATAGTAGAGGGAGACAGATAAGCAGGTTCCCCACTGAGCAGGAAGCCAGATGTGGGGCTCAATCCCAGAACCCTAAGATCATGACCTGAACTAAAGGCAGGTGTTTAACCATCTGAGTCACCCAGGTGCCCCTATACTATTATCTGTTATGAAATCTGTCTACTTATAGCACTTCAGTTCTGGAGAATATAATATATTGATTGCCTGTCCCTCATTTTTTTCCCCCCTGGGATCTATAGTTCTTAAGTAGCAATGGAAAGATGGAATAAATATAGTACCATTTCAGAAAGTATAATCTGTCATCTGGGCAAGAGAATTTTCTTAGGAAGAGGTCCTGGATCTTTGACACTATGGGCATACTTCAGAGGATAGGTGCAAAATTATCTATTAATCCAGGTAGATGGGATTCCTTTGTTCATTAAGATGAAGTTTGGCTTGGGCACTGATGATTCAGTCATCAGTCTCATTGTTCTTTTCCTCACTCTACATTTCTTGAAAAAAATATTGTTTTCCTCTTATTCTTGGTATAGTTGTCTTCCTGTCCTGCCCCCAGTTGCTGTTTCATTAGATTTGTGTGCCTATTGAGAGAGAATGTAGAGGACTCTGACTCTGTTTATTGAGTAGGGATGAAATAAAGAGCCTGGGTTCCTGATCAAATTATACATATTGGAGAGGTCTAGGATGTCATTTCAAATTATAGCTCATTATAGAAAATTAAAAAAAAAAATAAAATGTATGAGATTTTTTTAAAGCAGGGAATTATTGCCTAGAAGTTGTTTCTGGTAATAAACCACAGAATGTATTAGAGACGTGGAAAAACTGTGTCTCAAAACCTAGTGTGCTGTTCTATGAATCTATTTTTATTGACTAAGGCTTATCTGCAAGCCATTTATCTGTACTCCATAAATGATATGACACAGCCTTAGCCTAATCTATTTGATATTTTTCATCTTGATGACCACTAAAATTTTCTGGCTTCAAAATCTATAGATGGCAATTCAGGTTTAAACCATTGCCTTAGGGGCACTTGGGTGGCTCAGTTAATAAAGCATCTGCCTTTGGCTCAGGTCATGATCTCAGGGTCCTGGTAACAAGCCCCACACCTGGCTCTCTGCTCAGCAAGGAGCCTGTTGCTCCCTCTCCCTACTGCTCCCTCTGCTTATGTTCTCTCTCTGTCAAAAAATAAATGAAATATATTAAAAATGCCTTAATCTACATAGGTAGCATAGGATCCTGGATTAAAATTTTCACTCTTACTAAACATACTCTGAATGTTTTATATCAGCAGCACATTTGGCTTGACCTTTATGTCTCTCCATATTGATACTGTTCCCATGGGTTTGAGGAGGACAGAATAGAATGTTTCAAACAAGATTCCCTAGCAACAAAACACAAGGACTTAGGCAAAATATTCTAAGGGGTTCATTTTAAAAGCCTGACATTCAATGATGAAACAATATAAAGGCCACAATACGGGAGAGTACATTATTGTGAATAAATAAACGCACTTTGTGAAGGATCTAATAGGGGCAGAAAGACTGTTCTAAGATAAATTCAAGATTCTTGCTTTGCTCAGAAATCATTGAAAGAAAATAATAACTTTTAATTATTTAAAGGAATAATACATCATTCAAATAAAAATGCCTTAAATATAGTAGGAAGTACAGAATTATGTTAAAAGTGAAAGATTAAGGGGTGGCTGGTGGCTCTGTGGGTTAAGCCTCTGCATGTGGCCCAGGTCATGATCTCAGGGTCCTGGGATTGATCCTTGCAACGGGGTCTCTGTTCAGAAGGGAGCCCGCTTCCCCACCTGCTGCCCTGACTGCCTCTCTGCCTACTTGGGATCTCTGTCAAGTAAGTAAAAAAGAAAAAAAAATCTTTAAAAAAATGAAAAATTAGGACTAGAGATGTAGGTTGTAATTATATATCTTCACACAGAGTTCATTTGCATTATTCAAAGTTGTTAAATTCTATAAAGTTGTCATATTTTCAGCTAAAACCCAAAAGAAAAAAAAGTGAAGAAAAAAAATCAGAAGAGAGTTAAAGGGACATGTGGAAGACATACTAACAATTTCTAAATATGTGTAATTGGAATGCTTGAAGAAAAGAGAGAATGGGGCTGAACCAGTGTTTAAAAATGGTTTAGATAAAATACCAAAGTGGGTGAAAGATATCAACTCTCTATTAAAGTTCAGTGAAACAAAAACAGGATAAATATATTATATATATGACAGATATATTTTAAAATCTCATAGCAAAACTGCTGAAATGCAAAGATAAAAACAGCATTTTAAAAGCAGCTAGAGAAAAAAGATACATTATATTCATGTAACTACAACAATAATAGTTCACATTTCAATAGAAAAAAGACTCTAGACAATGGAATTGTATCCTTAAAATGCTAGGGAAGGACTGGAACTACCAAAATAGAATTCCATACATAAATAGTTAATAAAAAAGATTAAATGAAGATATATTCAGAAAAACAAAAAGAAAAAGTTGTTAACACAATGGAATTTGAAAACTGCTTACCTACAGGAAGATAATGATCCCAAAAAGAAACATGGAATTTAAAGATGAAGAGTAAAGGAGTGGATGCAAATGCAAATGATTAATAATGAATATTGACTATACTAAGTGGTGATGATAATTTCTTGTGAAATTCATGTGAAATGAAGATTTTAAATATCATGTCAAAAATAAAGCAGAACAGAGGAACTTGGATTCAAGGTCTTCCAAAACTGTGATATCTGAAAACTGACACAATATTTTTAATAAGCTACAAAAACAATAATAAAGGGTGAACATATACTAATTATAGTGAATGTAAATGGATTAGTTTTCCAAATAGTGAAAATCAATAATGTAAAAACAATTGGGTAGAAAATAATTCAAAGTATACATTAGAAAATATTAAGAGCTGAATCATTATAAGGTAATATCACATTAATCTTTTAAGAGACAGCTACAGCAGTGCTTTGAGGGAAATATTTAGTTTCCTATCTATCATTAGAAAAGGAAAAAAAAAAAAAAAAGAAAAGATGAGATAAGTGGACCTGAGCTTCTAGCTCAATGTGACAGAAAAAGAAACATAAACCAATTTCAAAGAAAATAATCAAGTTATAAAGATATGAATAAAAATCAAGGAATGTTAAAACATTAATTAAAATCAGTTTAGCTAAATTTGCTTTGATTATTTGACAAGATAAAATGGAGAAAAAATACAAATTGCAAACATGAAATTAAGATAATTAGACTGTCTTATCACAAGTATGTGCTAATGAACTTAGGACTGTGGATTAAAAAATAATTTTTAAAAAATTTGAATTTACCAAAACAGTTATGAAAAGTAATAGAAATTTAAATATTTGAAAATTGTTTACTCTTGGTATTAAGTTTATCATAAGCAATTTTCATAGGGAAAATTATTCATATGATTTTTATATGAAATATTAAAAATATTTGAGAAAAAAATAATACCAGTCTCACAAAAATTCTTCCAAAAGAGAAATAAAGTGAACACTCTTCCTACTCTTTTTAATGTGAACAGAAAGACCTTGCCACTAAAAATTTATAGATATTACAAAAGGAAAATTCAAAACTAATTTCTTAATCAAAGGGGCTCCTGAGTGGCTCAGTGGGTTAAGCCTCCGCCTTCGGCTCAGGTCATGATCTCAGGGTCCTGCGATCGAGCCCCACATTGCGCTCTCTGCTCAGCGGGGAGCCTGCTTCCCCCCGACCCTGCCTGCCTCTCTATTTGTGATCTCTCTCTGTCAAATATATAAATCTTTAAAAATATTAAAAACTGCAACATAAGACATTAACAAGTTAAATCTAGAAATATATAAAAGAAAATACATTATGACTTACTGGTGAGGTATAAACCTGGAATTCTGGGTTGTTAGAGATAGAGATGGTGGCACAGTAGGAGGACCTTAGGCTTATCTCCTCCCATGATAACAACTAGATAACTATCAAGTCCCTAAATACCCTAGAAATTGACCTAAAGAATAACAGGACAAACTCTACAACTAAAGAGAGAGAAGAGGTCACATCAAAGAAGGTAGGAAGTACAGAGAAGTGATTGAGGGGAGAAACATCTCAGTTTGTGGAGGGAAGGGAGCTGTAATCGTGAAGAAGGATGAGTGGGAAAGGAGAACACAGGGGAATGCATAAGGAGATTGTATACTCAAAGCCATTGGCTTGGAAAATGAGAGGGGCTGAATTTTGTGAGTTCTTGCAACCAGTGTGGCTTAAAGTCCAGAGATTTAAACCTAGTGAGCTTAGCTGGGATGGAGACAGGAGGAATCTACCTTACTTCTGGAGAGAAGGCAGGTGAACAACTCATAGGCAGACAGTGTGGAAAGAGTGATCTGAGGAAATCCTGGAGCACACACCAGGGAGATTATTTGCTCATCTTGGAGAAAGTCTCTGAGAGTCAGTGTTCATGGAGATGCCTCTCTGGGAACCAAGGCATCAGCTGGTGTCATTTTCCAACCCCATCTATCAGAATAAACACAGAGCCATCTTTGAGGGGCAACACAGTGTGGCACTGGCTGCCTAATTTGCTTATACAAAGACCCACCCTCCTGCACTCTGGTGGGAGTGTCCTTCTCAGTCAAGCTTGCCTCGGTCCTAGCACAGCAGGTCCCTACCCTGTCCACACTATTTCTCTTGATCAGAGAGTTCTGCAGGGCCTCAATTCTGGAGGAGTTGGTGTCAGGTCTCATTTCACAAGCAGACCAGAGCACACAGAGTTAAAAGTCACCACATTTAGGCCAGGGCCCAAAATTGCCAAAAGCAGCCAAGGAGAACTTCTGCAAATGACTGGCCTGAAGTGTAGAACAGCCAAAACACAGCAGAGAGTAGGTAGCATACACCAGACACATTCCCTGAAACACCAATCCCTGGGCACTGTAGGACCTTTTCTTCATAAGGCCATAACTTTTAAGAGCGTGAGACATAACTGGTTTTTCTTTTCTTTTTAAAGATTTTATTTATTTATTTGACAGTGATCACAAGTAGGCAGAGAGGCAGGCAGGGGTGGGGGGAAGCAGGCTTCCTGCTGAGCAGAGAGCCTCATGTGGGGCTCGATCCCAGGACCCTGGAATCATGATCTGAGCCTAAGGCAGAAGGTTTAACCCATTGAGCCACCCAGGTGACCCATAACTGGCTTTCTAATACACTAAAGAAGGTAGAGACTTAGACAAAATGCCAAGATGGAGGAATTTACCCTAAATGAAAGAAAAAGATAAGGCTATGACTAGAGATCTAAATGAAACAGATGTAAGTAACATGCTTGATGGAGAATTTAAAGTAACAATCATAAGGATAGTCATTGGCTTTGAGGAAAGAATAGAAGACATCAGTGAGACCCTTACCACAGAGATAAAATAATTTAAAAAGAATCAGAGATGAATATAATTAACAATATTGAAGCAATGAAGAGCATGCTAAAAAAAGAGAGAGGAATGAACTAGTCAACTAGAAGGCACAATAATGGAAAATAATGAAGCTGAGCAAAAAGAATTCTGCAACATGAGAATAGACTTGGGGAACTCGTTGATTCCATCAAACATAACAACATTCATATTACAGGGGTCCTAAAAGAAAAGAGAAAAAGCAGGGCAGAAAATTTATTCCAAAGCATAATAGCAGAAAATTTTCCTAATCTGGGAAAAGAAACAGACATCCAGATTCAGGAGCACAGAGAATAACCATTAAAGTCAACAAAAGCAGGCCAGTGACAAGATCTATTATAATTAAATTTGTGAGATACAGTGATAAAGTAAAAATCTTAAAAACAGCAAAACAAATAAAGTCCTTAACTTACAAGGGAAAACCCATCAGGCTAGCTGGAGATTTCTCAACAGAAACTTGGTAAGCCAGAAGAGAGTGGCATGATATATTCAAAGTGAGAAATGGGAAAACTCTGCAGCCAAGAATCCTCTATTCAACAAGGCTATCATTCAGAATAGAAGGAGAGAAAAAAGAGTTTTTCAGAGAAACAAAATCTAAAGGAGTTTGTAACCACTAAACCAACCCTTCATGAAATATTAAAGGGGACTCTGAGTACAAAGGAGAAACCAAAAGTAACAAAGACAAGAAAGGAATAGAGAAATCTCCAGAAACAAAGATAAACCAAAGAACAAAATGGAAATAAATGTTTCCCTCAATACTTACTTTGAATATAAATGGACTCAATGCCCCAATCAAAAGACATAGATTGTCACAATGGATTAAAAGTAAAACATTTATATGCTGTCTATAGTAGATTCATTTTAGACCTAAATAAACTTGCAGATGGAATGTAAGTGGGTGGAGAAAAATTTATCACACAAATGGATGTTAAAGCTGAGTAGCAATACTTACACTGGACAAACTAGGCTTCAAAATTAAGATTGCAAAAAGAGTCAAGAGTGTGATATAATCATAAAGGGGACAGTCCAACAAGAAGATATAATATGTGTAAATATCTACGCACCCAACATGAGAGCATGCAAATATATAAAATAATAGCAAACACAAAGGGACTAATTGGTAGTAACACAATAATAGTACAAGACTTTCACACCCTACTTATATCAATGGGCAGATCATCAAAACAGTATATCAAAAAGGAAACAATGATTTTGATGACACGATGGACCAGATGGACTTAATAGATATATTCAGAACATTCCATCCTAAAGCAGAAAAATACACATTCTTTTCAAGTGCACATGGGACAATCCCTAGAAGAGATCACATATGTCAGAAATCAGGCATCAACAAATACAAAAAAAAGATTGAAATTATACCATGCATAAGACTAAAAATGCATAGAGGTTAAATAACATGCTACTAAAAAATGAATGGATCAACCAGAAAATCAAAGACGTTTAAAAAATATAGAAACAAATTAAAATGAAAACAATAATCCAAAAGCTTTGGGATGCAGCAAAAGCAGTCTTAAGAGGGAAGTATTTAGCTATACAGGCCTACCTCAAGAAGCAAGAAAAATCTCAGACAATCTAACCTTACACCTAAAGTAGCTAGAAAAAGGATGCCTGGGTGGCTCAGTGGATTAAGCCTCTGCCTTCTGCTCAGGTCATGATCCCAGGGTATTGGGATCTAGGCCCGCATTGGGCTCTCTGCTCAGCAGGGAGCCCGCTTCCCCTCTCTCTCTGCCTGCCTCTCTTCCTACTTATGATCTCAGTCTCTGTCAAATAAATAAATACATAAAATATTTAAAGAAATAAAGTAGCTCGAAAAAGAATAACAAATGAAGCCTAAAGCCAGCAGAAGGAAGGAAATAAAAAGGATTAGAATACAAATAAATGTCTTGGAAACTAAAAAACAAAAACAAAAGAAAACAAAACAAACCAGATCAGTGAAACCAGAAGCTGGTTCTTTGAAAAAATTTTAAAGGTTCATAAACATTTAGCCAGACTTACTGAAAGGAAAAGAGAAAGAGCCCAAATAAATGAAATCACAATGAGCGAGAAGAATAACAACCAATATCACAGAAATAGAAGCTATTGTAAGAAAATGTTATAAAAAACTATATTTCAACAAATTGGACAATCTAGAAAAAATAGATAAATACCTAGAAACATATAAACTATCAAAACTGAAACAGGAAGAAATAGAAAATGTGAACAGAAAATAACCAGCAAAGAAATTGAATTCATAATCAGAAATTTCCCAATAAACAAAGTCCAGGGCCAGATGGCTTCTCAGGGGATGCTATCAAACATTTAAAGAAGAGTTAATACCTATTCTTCTCAAACTATTCCAAAACATAGAAAAGGAAGGAAACTCCAAAATTTTTTTCATGAGGCCAGCATTATCCTGGTACCAAAACCAGATAGCCCTCACTAAAAAAGAGAGCTAATGTCCAATATCCCTGATGAAAACAGATGTAAAAAACCTCAAAAAAATACTAGTGTACTGAATCCAACATACATTTTAAAAAATCATTCACCATGATTAAATGGGATTTATTCCTGGATTGCAAGGGTGAATCAATATTTACAAATCAATCAACATGATATACCACATTAATAAAAGAATAAGAACCATATGATCATTTCAGTAGAAGCAGAAAGATATTTTACAGAGTACAACATCCATTCATGACAAAAACCCTCAACAAATAAGGTTTAAGGAACCTATGTCAACATAATAAAGACCAGAATGAAAATCCTACAGCTAATATCATCCTCAATGGGGAAAGACTGAGAGCTTTTCCTGCACCATCAAGAGCAGGACAGCTGTCCACTCTCACTACTGTTAGTTAACACAGTACTGGAAGTCTTAGCATAGCAACCAGATAACAATTCTAAATTGGCAAGTAAAAAGTAAAGCTTGCATGATTTATAAATGACATGATGCTCTGTATAGAAAACCTGGGAGTCCACCAAAAAAACTGCTAGAACTGATAAACAAATTCAGTAGTGTTGCTGGATACAAAATATCCAGAAATCTTTTTCATTTCTATACACTGATAATGAAGTAGCAAAAATAGAAATTAAGGCATCAATCCCATTTATAAGTGCACAAAATACCATAAGATACCAACAAATAAACTAATCAAAGATGTGAAAGACCTATACTCTGAAAACTATAAGATACTGCAAAAAGAAGTTAAAGATGGCATGAGTAAATGGAAAGACATTGTATGGTCATGGATTGGAAGAACAGATATTGTTAAAAGTCGAGACTACCCAGAGCAATCTACAGATCGAAAGCAATCCTTTTCAAAATACCACCAGTATTTTTCACAGAGCTGGAACAAACAAATTTGTATGGAAACACAGAGGACCCCTAATAGATAAAGGAACCTAGAAAAAGAAAAGCAAAGCTGGAAGCATCACCATCTAGACTTCAAGTTTTACTACAGAGCTGCAGCAATCAAAACAGTATGGTCCTGGCACAAAAATAAACATAAATCAATATAACAGAATAAAAACCTCAGAAATAAATACATAATTATATGGTCAATTAACATTTGACAAAGCAAGAAAGAATATCCAATAGGAAAAAGTCAGTCTCTTCAACAAATGATGTCGGGAAAACTGGACAGTAACATGCAAAAGAATGAAACTGGACCACTTTCTTATACCAGACACAAAAATAAATTTAAAATGGATGAAAGACATAAATGTCAGACCTGAAACCATCAAAATCCTAGAGGTAATAACCTCTTTGACATGGGCCATAACAACTTCTTTCTAGCTATGTCACCTGAGGCAAGGCAAATAAAAGTGAAAATAAACTATTGGAACTTCAAAATAAAAAGCTTCTGCATAGCAAAGGAAATAATCTACAGAACTAAAAGTCCCTATAAAAGGATAGAAGATATTTGCAAATGACATATCTGATAAAGGGTTAGTATCCAAAGGAAATAAGGAAATTATAAAACTCAACACTCCAAACCAAATAATCAAATTAAGAAGTGAGTAGAAGACATGAATAGACATTTTTCCAAAGAAGAAATACAGATGGTCAATAGCCATGTGAAAAGATGCTCAAAATCTTTCAACATCTCTCATCATCAGGGAAATAAACATTAAAACTACAATGAGATATTTTACACTTGGAAGAAGGGCTAAAATAAAAAACACAAGAAACAACAGGTGTTAGCAAAGATGTAGAGAAATGGGACGTCTTTTGCACTGCTGGTGGGAATGCAAACTGGTGCAGCCACTACTCCAAAAAACATTATGGAGTTTCCTCAAAAAGTTAAAAAATAGAACTAATCTATGTTCTATCAATTGCATTATTATGTATTTACCCAAAAAATACTAAAATACCAATTCAATGGGATACATGCACCCAAATGTTTATAATACTATTATTTATAATAGCCAAATTATAGAAACAGCCCAAGTATCCACTAGCTGACAAATAGATAAAGATTATAGATAGATAGATAGATAGATAGATAGATATGTAAAAAATGGAACCTTAACCATCAGGAAGAATGAAATCTCACCATTTGCAATGACATGGATGGAGCTAGAGAGTATTAGGCTGAGCAAAATAAGTCAGAGAAAGGTAAATACCATATGATTTCACTCACATGTGGAATTTAATAACAAAACAAATGAGCAAAGTGGAAAACAAGAGAGCTCCAGAACAAGAAAAACACTCTTAACTCTAGAGAACAAACTGATGGTCACCAGAGAGAAGGTGGGAGGGGGGATGGATGAAATAGGTGATGGGGATTAAAGAGTGGACTTATGATGAGCACTGGGTAGTATAGAATCACTATATTGTACACCTGAAACTAAGATTATACTGTCTATAACACGCACTATGTGTAATTCACATCATGTAATTATGTAAATAGGTGAAATTATTTAATAAAAGTCAGAACACATTCAGATAAATAAATTTACAAACTGGGAATAGACGGAAACTTCTTAATTGTAAAAAACAAACAAACAAAAAAAACAAAAACTTTCATATGTATAATATATATTATCATACAAAAGGTTATTATCATACAAAAGGTTAAATACTTCTAATCCTATCCCTTGAGGTCAACAATGAAAGAAGGATGTTGTGATAAATTGAAAAATGAACCCCAGAGGTGCCTGGGTGGCTCAGCGGGTTAAATCCTCTGCCTTGGGCTCAGGCCATGATCCCAGGGTCCTGAGATTGAGCCCCACATAGGGCTCTCTGCTGGGCGGGGAGCCTGCTTCCCCCTCTCTCTCTGCCTGTCTCTCTGCCTACTTGTGATCTCTGTCTGTCAAATAAATAAAATCTTAAAAAAAAAAATGAACCCCAAAGTATGTCTACATCCTAATTCCCGGAGCCTGTGGTGCTATGTGACAAACACATTGCATTTGTGATTAAGTAAAAGATATTGAGATGATAGGCTATCCTGGATTATCTGGGTGGGCCTTAAATGGAATAACAAATTCTTTACGAGAGAGAAGCAGACAGAGATTTTATACAGACGTGGAGGAGTCAGTATGACCATGAAGGCAGAGATTAGAGTGATGAGACCACCAGAACCTGGAAGAATCAAGGAACAGATTCTCCCCTAGAAGCTCAGGAGGAGTGCAGCCCAGTAAAACTGACTTCTTGCCTCTCAAATTTTAAGAGAATAAATTTCTCTCATCTTAAACCAGTAAGTCTGGGATAACTTCTTATAGCATACTAGCCCAGATTTTTTGTCATAGAGGCAAGTTTCCAAGAGTAGTCAGAAAGCAAGGCCTGATGTACAGTTTTTAAGCATGCTTTTGTCACCATTGGCCAAAGGGATTCTTATGGCCAAGCTGAGTCAGTGAGAATACAGGAGGTATGAATGAATTAAAGTTATTACTGTAACCTGTCCACTACAGAAAAACTGTGTATTCAGATCAATTTATGGTATGTTTTGTTTCTTCAAAGAAATAAATATCTTAAGATGCTGTATTTGAAGAATAGTATGAAAGAAAGATGCTTTGGCAGTGGACTTGTGATGAGCACTTTATGAAATATAGACTCATTTGTGAAATATAGACTCATTGGTGAATAAATGCTTTTTTAAAGTTTTAGATTAACTTTGTAAAGTTAAAAATATTTAAGTGCACATAGTATGTTAGTATCCCAAACTGTGTCCTATGTCCACTAAACCAATAAATGTGGCCAGAATTAATGTGGATCATATGCTCTATTAAGCTAGTAGAGTCCTTCTCAAACACATGTAGGTAGAGAGTGGGAAAGAAATATTTTCCCAGAGAATGAGTAAGATGATATGACTGAACATGGAGTGAATAAAGCCAAAAGATACCTATTGAAAGTAATTGATAAATAGAAGACCGAGGGTAAACTTTAAAAGACACTTGCAGTTGGGAGAATGACATTGTAAAGAGAAGAAAGAGAAAAGAAATTCTATTTTTCTTATTATCCTACCTAAGATTTGTAGCACAATATTTTCATAGAAATGGATAATATACTAATTTTATTATAATAGGTGCCAATTCTAAGAACTTAGTTATAATTTCCTTTAATTGTGCTCTGCTTTTTATTACTTAAAGTCTGTTTTCCATTCCATGTCTGATATATATCCACATACATACACATATATGTATGTAGACCTACATATATGTACACACATATACACATACATACATATACACACATATACATGCATACACACATACATATACACATACATATATATTTTGCTTAATATGGGATTAAAAATTGATTCACTAAGGTATTTTTTAAGCCAAGAAATAAACTAGATAATATTTTTTATACAAAGAGAAAAAGTTTGTCCATAATTTTTTGTAGTGTCCTGAAGGCTTCCTTTGGTATCAGTAGCAAGAGAATTATATTTATGTACAATTATATTGTGTAATATGAAAGCAAGTTTTCCCCAGTGGTAATTATTTTTATGTTCTATTTCCATTACCCACTATCTCATAGACCTAGTCAAATGGAACTGGGTAAAATTTGTTTGTGTAGAAATGAATAAACTTAATCTGTATACTGTAATATTGCAAATTCTAATTACAATAATTTGAAAACAAGGAGAAGAATCTGAATGGGTAATTTCAGTGTTTTCAGAATTTATGGTAAATATGTTGAATTCATAGGTTAAAATCCTTATTTGTATAGCTTTCTTCAAAATACAGAGAACTCTAGATGTAAGATAAAACCAAACATATTGTTAAATAAACAAAGAGTAACTTAAATATCACAAAGAAGAGATCTGGATTTTATAAAGGATACATAACTTTGGTTCGAATTGCATTATGCAAACACATACACACAAGCACACATATACATATATACCCTGGCAGTTTAATTCAATGGGGATTTGTTATTTTCTACAATGTACTAAGCATTCTGCTCTGTAAATCAATATGGAATTGATACTGAAGAAAATCATGACTACTTAGACTATCTTGGCCCTTTATAGAACTTGAAATTTGTCTAGATTGAGATATAGTTACTCATTTTCATAGCATATCATGTGACTCTGTATGAATCAAAAATTAGATTTTTTTTTTTTTTTACTATAAATATTTTGCCCTTGTGAGCATTGGTGAGAAGAGTGCAGGCTAGATTTCAGTCTCATCCCCCTACTCCCACTTGACCTCCCCAACACACACACACACTTTATCATCACCACATCTGAGTGCCCTTAAAAAAAAAATTCTTTATTGTAGAGAGAGTAAGTGAGAGGGAGTGAGAGAGCATGAGCAGGGGCAGAAGGAGAAGGACAAGCAGACTCCCCACTGAGAAGGGAGCCCAGTGTGGGGCTTCATCCCAGGAACCTGGGATTATGACCTGAGCTGAAGGCAGATATTAACTCACTAAATCACCTAGGCACCCCTAAGTTCCCTTTTGCAGGGTGTAGCTTACACACCTGGATGTTCAGTCCTAGAGTTAGTTAAGCCTGTTCCACAGATCCACATTCTGTGAACAACCTGAAATTATATTAACATTTGATGTACATTCCAAATGTGATACAAAGATTTTTCCTAGGGAGAAGAACCAAAGCATTAATCAGACATTCAGGGCAGCTCAATGTCCCCACAAAAAAGTTAGAAACTAACAGACTATAGGATCAGGCAATTCATTTTTAAACATGAAATTCATTATTTTACTAACTTAACTATATTCAATTTGTTTTGTCCTGGCAATAATGACCTTAAGTAACAGATGCATAAAAGGGTCATACTATAGTATCTTTTATAGAAAATTTTGCAGGTTGTGGATTAATACAAAGGACTTGCAAATACAGATGATGAAACTTGAAAAGAAGACTCTTCTGGAACTTATAGATAGAGCTTCTATATCAAACCTAAATCGACAAGATTGAAAGGAAAATGGCTTATTAATGGAATCAAAGGGCACAGTCTGTGATAAGATCTGCTTGATTTGGCTATATTCTAGGTTCCAAAATCATTTTTTAAAAATATAGTAGTCATTAAAATAATATTTTTCAAGAAATAGCAATGACTACCTGTTTCAATAAATTTCTAAGCCTTGATTCTCAGAATTTTGTCTGTATATATTTACCCACTTTACATAATGTTCACTTAAATTCTCTGCACAGAAATACAACTAATCAGTTAAGCGATCTTTTTCAGTTAAGTGACAACACCAGATGTTTGCTCTTGCAGTAATTGTTTCACTTAATAGGTGTATAGTATTAAGTACTGTTTTAAAAATGCCTTTCATTTGACACAGATGGAGGTATTGAATCTCTTATCTGTAAACCTTTTCCTATAAGCTCATGATAAAAAAAAAAAAAAAAAGTAAATTATTTTTGTCCACTCCTGAGTATGACCATTTGGTAGTGAACAGGAAGCTTTTCTCCCTCTCAGACCCACTTGGCTTTGCATGTTCAAAAAGAAGTATAAAAAAAGACAGTGCAAGTGATTTTGAATGATTTTGACCTTAACTTGAGTCTTCCCTAAGATGTGCAGTCCTGTTTTCTCTTGTTCTTTTGACAGATGTAAGGGATTCTGCGTTGTGGACTGCATGATTCACTATGATTGACTTAGGCAGAGTGTGAATAGGGCTGCAAAGCAGGGGAGCGACGTTCAGCTTTCAAAGTGACAGACTGGTTACAGAGTGATTGAAGAGGTGTATGTCCTAGCATGTACGTGATGGGCTTGGGGAGACAAAAGGAGGGGTGGAGTGAAGGAACACATCACTTGTATTCATACTAGTTTCTTCTTTTTCATTGCATTACTGCCACAGAGTAAGAAGAATAATATAGTTCAGATGATATAGTTCAATCTTCTTTTTCATGAAAAGAATAAAAGAAAATTTGTGAGAAAATATGTGATATTTCATATTTAAGACAAATGAGTATATAAACAAATTTAAGACAAATGAATATATCCACATATACACATACACAAATAACCACATAAAAAGATTCTTAAGATCATTGATCATTAAGGAAGTGCAAATTAAATTCACAATTAGACTCCACTATACGTATATAAGAATGGAAGAAAATGAAGAATGACTATAAGTGTCTTAGTCAATTTGGACCACTATAATAAAGTGCTATAGGCTGGATGTCATATAAACATTATAAATTTATTTCTCACAGTTCTAGAAACTAGAATTCTGAGATCAGGATGCCAGCAAAATCAGGTTCTGGCGAGGCTATTCTTTTAGGTTGCCACTTTGCATTGTACCTTCACCTGATGGAAAGTGGATGAGGGAGCTCTCTGGGATCCCTCTTTTAAGGGTGCTAGATAATTGCATTCATTAGGGTTCTACCTCCCAAAGCCCCCACCTCCTAAAACCATCACATTGTGAGGGAAGGTTTCAATATCCGAATTTTAGGAAGAACATAAATGTTTAGTGCATAACACCAAGTATTCATGAATATCTGGAAGCACTGGCTCTCTGTTGCATTCCTGATGGGAATATAAATGGTACAATTGTTTATAGAATGGCACAAACATAGTGTGACAGTTAAAAAAAAAAATACAGGGAGGCAAGTCATAAGAGACTCTTAACTATCGGGGTCCGTTATCAAAGGAACGAGACTGAGACAAAGTGAAAGTTTTGCAAAGCTTTATTCTATGCCAAGCATTAGAAGTCAGACTGACCAGCCAGAGCCGCCTCCAAAGAAAGCAACCTCACCCCGATCTCACAGGCTGGTTTTATAAAGCATAACCGCAGACCTCAAGATGCATGGCTTCTATTCTTAAGGCATTTGTTCCCGATACCTGGAACTGATACCAGGAATGCAGAGATGTTTGGAACTGCTGGGACGTGCTGGGGCATTTAGAACTGCTGAGGCGTTTATTCCTAGAATGAAGTCTATAGATGTAAACAACAATATGGCTACCCGGGTAATATGGAGTCGCTCTGGCTAAGCAGGCCCTAATAGTTAAATAGGTTTTAAGATTAAATCGGCCCTAACATTAACTATAGAGAATAATGTGAGGATTGCAGGAGGGGAAGTGGAAAGGGGGATGGGCTAAATGGGTGATGACAATTAAGGAGGGCACTGGTTATGATGAGCAGTTTTATATGTAAGTGGTGAATCACTAAATTCTACTCCTAAAACTGATATTTCACAATAAACTAGTTAGTAGAATTTAAGTAAAAACATGAAATATTAAAAAAAAGTAAACTTACCATGTGATCCAGTCAGTCCACTCTCCTAAGTGTTTTAACCCAAAAAGAAAGAAATTGTATATTCAAACACAGACTTGTACATAATGTTTGTAGCAGGTTTCTTTATATTAGCCAGAATTTGGAAAAAATAAAAAAGCACCCACAGGGACATGAATAAAGAATTGTGACATATCCATACAATAAAATCTACTCAGCAATAAAAAGAAATGAACACTTGATACAACAATAGCATGGATAAATCTCTGTTAATGGTGACGACTGAAAGAAGTCAGACTGAAGAGTTGCATACTCTATCATACCATTTATATAAAATACAACTAATTCATATTGTATTTATGTAATATGATCAGCAACTTATTATTATATGTAACTTAATTTATGATTACAGAAAGGAGTGAATAGTTTCCTACAAAAGTAGGTGGGGAAGGATGAGGTGGGAAATCACAAAACACCATGAGAGAACATTTGGAAGTAATAGATCTGTTCATTATTTCATTTGCACTGACAATTTTATGGGAATATAAACATGTCAAAACTTGTATTGTATAATCTAAATATGCAGTTTATTAGCATATCAATTATACTTACAAAATATAAAATTTATAAAATTGGGTATAATTGGGTAAAACTACATTGTGTTTTTAGGGATAGTCGTAGTATGGAAAAGTTGTGGGGAGAAGAAAATATAGACAAGAGGGACAACTGTGTGATACAATATTTTCCAAACCTAAAATTATTTGGTGGTGGGAGTACTTGTGATTCAACAGATATTGAGCCACTTTCCTAAAATTCCATTTCAGTAATGATGGTGTGGGGAATTAGAATATGTCAGGTCCTAATAACTCTTATGAGAAGACATATTTTTAAATTTGTCATGCAGATAACCCTTCTCTTCTTGATTAGAAAATATTTAGAATTTAAAGTACAGAGGGTTGACTAAATAATTCCTTAGGAATTACTTATTCTTAGAATTCTTTCTCTGACCAACTAGAACTTTCCAAATTTTTAAGTATCCATTAGGTGAAAACCTGGGTCAAAAATGCACAGAAAGGGGTGCCTGGGTGGCTCAGTGGGTTAAAGTCTCTGCCTTCAGCTCAGGTCATGATCCCAGGGTCCTGGGATTGAGTCCCACATCGGGCTCTCTGCTCAGCAGGGAGCCTGCTTCCCCCCCTCTCTCTGCCTGACTCCCTGCCTACTTGTGATATCTTGTCTGTCAAATAAATAAATAAAATCTTTTAAAAAAATGCACAGAAAAAAAAATTCTAAAAATTATTCAAGGCATAGAACAAATTTCCTATTCAAACGTTTCTCAGTTTCTGTTGTCATAAGGCTTGATATTCTGATGGTCATCTTTGGATGAATACCTATTTTCCAGTTAAAAAAGGGCTAACACAGCTTCTAAGACCCTTAGAATCAGGTTCTTACTCCCTAGATTGTGATTTATCCCTACTGTAAATTCTAGATTCCAGGATATAAGAATATCCTGGATTATAATTCTTGGTCACAAAAATGCATATTTAAAGAGAAAATTGTGAGGTATAAATGGAAGAGAATTTTTTTTCACTCAAAAAACACAGGTTTTTTTGAATATCACCAATTATGTTACAGACATCAGTGTTCTGGCTGGGAATACCATAAAGAAAATATAAACAGCCTGCTGTAAGAAAGGAGATACAAAGTGGAGTCGATAAATCTGGAGTTTATGTAGGTGCTCCATGTGATCCCATCCAGAGATAAGCAGATGATGTGGAGAAAAATTAACATAGAGCACTCAGAATCAACAATCTATTACATCAGAGGTTTCTCTTAGACATCTTGACATTTTATGGAATTCTCACATAAAACTTGAGAGCAAAGCATTAGGACGTTTTCTTTTTTCCTAGAAGTGAACTATGAACTCATAATAAAAGCAACAATAACAACAGTCATAAAATGTTCATATTGTGTAAATAAGATATACTCTAATGACTTGCAAATAAAACACTCTCTGAACTCATATTGTGTATATGCCATCATGGGCTTTCAATTCACTAAAAATACTTTAGCATTTTTACTGCTTTATCCAAAAATACTTTTCATTTAACTTAGTTTTCACAACTTAAATATTTCTCATAAATATTCTTTGCATTCTAATGTAAAATTCTTAAAAGTCTTTTTTTCTTTTTCAAAAATTAATACATTTTCCAGGGTGCCTGAGTGGCTCAGTTAGCTAAGTATCTGGCTCTTTATTTTGGTGCAGGCCATCATCTCAGGGTCATGAGATCAAGCCCCACACTGAGCTCCATGCTGGGTGGGGAGCCTGCTTAAGATTCTCTCACTTCCTCTCCCTCTGCCTCTCTTCCCACTCTCTCTTTCTCCCTCTCTCTCTCAAAAAGAAAGAAAGAAAGAAAGAAAGAAAGAAAGAAAGAAAGAAAGAAAGAAAGAAAAAGAAAACAGTATATTTTCCTCCAGATATGTCTTTTTGGTGAAGTCTCAAATATTTTTTCCATTCTTATAATCAGTTTGTGTGTTAACTTATTATTGAATTTTAAGTGTTCTTTATATATTCTGTATACAATTCCTGTATATATAGAATTTAAAGTATTTTTTCCTTAGCCTAGAACTCTTTTTATTCTCTCAGCAATGTCTTTAGAAGAGTCAACATTTTATGAAGTCTAATTTTTCAAGTCTTTCTTTTAATATCATGCTTAAACATCACTGCTTAACAAAAAGTCAAAAGAACTACTCTGTTTTCTTATTGAAGTTTTATAGTTTTGGGCTTCAAATTTAGGACTATGATTTGTGTTGAATTGTCTTTTCTTAATAGTTCAAGAAATGAATCAAAATTTATTTGCTTATCATATGAATATCTAGTTATTCCAACATCACGGGATGAAAAGGTCATTATTTCTTTAATGGATTACCTTTGTACTTTGGCCAAAAACGAGGTGTCAGTTAATGAGGTGGTCTGTTTCTGAATTTACTCTGTTTTGTTCTCTTGGTCTATTTTTCAGAATTGATGCTGCTTACATGCTGTTGGTAATTGTAGCTTTAAAATAAGTAAAAATCGGGGCACCTGGGTGGCTCAGTGGGTTGAGCCTCTGCCTTCGTTCAGCTCAGGTCATGATCTCAGGGTCCTGGAATTGAGTCCCACATCGGACTCTCTGCTCAGTAGGAAGCCTGCTTCCTCCTCTTTCTCTTTCTCTGCCTACTTGTGATCTCTCTCTGTGTCAAATAAAGAAATAAAATTAAAACAAAATAAGTAAAAATCATGTTTTGTAAATCAACCAACTTTGTTCTTCCTAAAGTTGTTTTTAGCTATTTGCTATATTACCAAATTAATTTTAGAATCAGATCGTCACTTCCTACTTGTGGTTCTTTTGATTGGAATGGTATTAAAACTATAAATTGATTTGGAAAGAGTTGATTTCTTAACCATATTGAGTTTCCAAGTCAATAAGCAAGCTCCATATTTAGGTCTTCTTTCATTTCTTTTAGCAATGTTTTGTAATTTCTAGTATACAAATTATACATATTTTTTCAGATTTATCCTTAAGTATTTCATGTTATTTTGGGCTATTGCAACTTATACTGCTTCATTAAACTTTAATTCTAGCTTTTAATTGTTAGGACTTAGAAATGCAATTCACTTTTGTATATTGATCTGATATTCTGCAACGTTGATGAACTCACATATTAGTTCCCATAACATTTATTTTTGTATACCCATTGAATTTTCTTTATTAAAATGATGTTATCTGTGAAAAAGGATGTTTCACATCTTCTTTTCACACTAGGGAAAATTTCCCCCATTGTTCTTTATGTATGGCCCTGGCTAGACCCTCCAGCACAATGTTGAAAATAATTGGACAGAGTGGACATCCTTATTTTGTTCCCAGTCTTAGAAAGCATTCAGTCATTCACAATTCAATATGATGTTAGCTGCATGATTTTTCATAGAGGACCTTCATGAGGCTAAGGATATTCCCTTTTATTCATTAATTTCTGAGTTTTTAACAAGAATAAATGTTGGATTTTGTCAAATGCTTATTTCCTGTCTATTGTGATAATCCTATGGTCATTCTTTCTAACTGGTAAATATGGTAAATTAAATTCACCAATTTTTTAAGTTAAACCCACTTTCATTCCTGGGTTAACCCCTACTTGGCTATCATGTTTTCTTTTAAAATCCTTTTCTTGTATAGAAGGACTGCTGCTCTCATAGAATTTCTTGGGAAGGATTTCCTCCTTATTTAATTTTCTGGAAGAGATTGTGTAGAAGTAGTATTATTTATTCTTTAAATGTTTGATAGAATTATCAGTCAAGTTATCTTGTTCTTGAGTTTTCTTTATGGGGAAGTTTTATAAAGTTAATTTCTTCAATACATAAAAAACTGTTCAGATTACCTGTTTTTTTTTTTTTTAAAGGTTTTATTTATTTATTTGACAGATAGAAATCACAAGTAGATGGAGAGGCAGGTAGAGAGAGAGAGAGAGGGAAGCAGGCTCCCTGCTGAGCAGAGAGCCCGGTGCGGAACTCGATCCCAGGACCCTGAGATCATGACCTGAGCCGAAGGCAGCGGCTTAACCCTCTGAGCCACCCAGGCGCCCCTTACCTGTTCTTTTTGAGTGAAATTTTATAGTTGTGTCTTTCAAAAAATTTTCCCATTTCAACTAAGTTTTTGAATATTGGCATAATGGTCACAATATCCTTTGTTCTTTCAGCTTCAAAGACATCTTTTAAAATCTCTGTAATTCTAGATTGCAGATGAGCAAACCTCATTTCTGCTTTGCCAGCTGATTTTCCTTTTACAGTCTGTCAATAGGGAGCACTAGAAAGAGTGCTGTGGGAAGAAGGTTTGGTTTAATATGTGCTTCCTACTTGCTTTCTGTTTCTGTCTGTCACACCTACCAAAACTTCTTCATAGTGACAGTTGATTACAGCTTTTATTCCCCAGCCCCATCCCCAATACTTACCAAACCAGGCTCGAAGCCTTTTAGGGACATCTGTCATCTGCTTGATGCATGTTCCTCTGGGGTCTGTGTACTAGACCCACAGAGCATATCCCTAATCTCAGAGACGGGAATTTCAGGCTCTTTCTCAAAGGTCTGAATTTCAGTTCCAGGGGACTTCTCCTCTAAACCTCTAAGTTTTCATGGTTTTTTTTTTTTTTTTTTTTTAAGATTTTTTTTTTTTTTTAATTTATTTAGTCAGAGAGAGAGAGCGAGAGCGAGCACAGGCAGGCAGAGTGGCAGGCAGAGTCAGAGGGAGAAGCAGGCTCCCCATGGAGCAAGGAGCCCGATGTGGGACTCGATCCCAGGACGCCGGCATCATGACCTGAGCCGAAGGCAGCTGCCTAACTAACTGAGCCACCCAGGCGTCCCAGTTTTAATGGTTTTGAACTCTTTGTTTTTCCAAACACAGAACAGCATTAGTCCTGCCTGCTCCTACTGCTATCTCATAACATTTCTGTTATTGTTCCCAGCTCACCTTTTCTGTTGTTCAATCCCTAGTTAACAATTATTTATATTAAATTCTATTTGTTAAAACAGCTGGATAGTTTCTGCTTTCTACCTTCACCCTGATATCAAATAATTACATATTTATTTCCCCTTTATTCAAATTTCATATTACTTTTAATTTCTTTATAGTTGAAGTAGTTACAAAACTATGTGTAAGTAAAATAAAACATTTTTAATCCAAATATCTAGGTTTCTTACATAGTGTAAGGAAAGAAATAGTTTAACATTTTTTAAACCTTTTCCTCTAACATGACACATAATGCAATCTATAAAACAACAACAACAACAAAAATGGTGAATAAAAATGGATAAGTACACTTGTTTTAGTAATCTGGGTAAAGTATGGCCCAGACAAGAGACATACTTTTGTGTCTTAAGCATTAGAAATCAGAATTGATTTAAATCAGACTCCAGAATTATTCATGAGATTTGATTTGAGGAATAAGACATGATGAGAAGAAAGATCCACAATGGAGATATAGTCTGATTGTCTCAAATTTCCTGGAGATGCCCATGAATTTGCTTATATTTGCAGGATTACTGCAAAAGCGTTGGCATTCATTGCTGTTGTTTGCAATTTGGGATATTAGGAAATACAAAGTTAACTTTATAACATTTTATTTTCTGCTCAATCACTATATCAAAGTTTGCATGCCAGTCCAAGTGGGAGATTATTTGGTATGAAAAATTTATATACATTCATATATATATGTATATATACATCTATATGTGTGTGTTTGTAGGGTATTTTTTTTTCTTTCTAAAGATTATAATCCCTATGGGGTGCCTGGGTTGCCCAGTCTTTAAGTGTCTGCCTTTGGTTCGGGTCATGATCCCGGGGTATTGGGATCGAGCCCCACATCAGGCTCCCTGGTTAGCAGGAAGCCTGCTTCTCCCTCTCCCACCCCCCACTGCTTGTGTTCCATCAAATAAAATCGTAAAAAAAAAATAAAAAGATTATAATCCTCTCTTATTGTTCTCTAAATCTTTTGAGTATACTTGGATAGTTGTTATATCCTGTCAGGTGTTACTGGATAATTTCATTTTCATTAAGGTGCTATTTTCATAAGTTTCACTGAAGACTATATCCTCAAAATTAAGTGCAACTACTTCTGTTTCAATAAGAAATTAACTGAACATTACAGATTAAATTTTGGGGATCACCATTGCTATTAGAAATAAATTCTACACATGTATAAAATTTGATTGGGGACTGCTTAGACTTAGCTACACAAACTGAACTAAAATTTAGTTTTAGTGCTAATATTTTATTGTGCTGACTCATCACCCCATCAGAGAAGAAATCATGAACATTTATATTTTACATCTCATAATCGTCTGATTTCCTCACCTTCCATTTGTAGACTGGTAATGTTCTTGTGACTATGAAAAAAGGATATACTCATTGAAGACACTTTATTAAAGAACTTTATGCAGTAACACCACTATTGCTTCTTTTCTTCATGTAGAACTATAATAAGGCAAACCTCAATGATATGGAACATTCTCATTTTTTATGTTTAATATAGGTGTGTGGAGGGGGAAAAACAAATCCAGAATTAATTTTTCTGTCAATTGGAATGTCAAAAAGATCCAGTTACATAATTCCAGTCAGGATTCTATTCTGTTCAATGGCTGCAGAATGATTAAAAACCATAAGAGCCTTAAGGTAGAAAAATGAACTGGTTCTTGGCTTCCATGACTCTATTCTGTATTTTATGTAGGATAAGCTGTGTAATGTACTCAGAGAAAAAGTGTATTATATAGAAAGTCTATCATCCTCAGGGAAAAAATGTATTTGTAGACCTCACAAGAAAGAGAGTTCTACCTTTTTCTTTCTCTCGACTGTGAGTGCTCTGAAAAATAGCCATCATACCTTCTTGGTTCCAATGCAAATAATTTCAACAGAATGGATTAAAATGAGATAGTAGCTAAATAAGAAGTGAAACAGAATTATTGAGATTGCTAATGTGATCAGGATGTGATTCTTACTTGCCAATCCTATAAAATAGCATGGAAATAACCATGCTATTTATCATTATAAGCAATCATAAAATCCTTCAAGGTTGTCAGATCCAAATCTATCAATACTTAAGAGCAATAGTATTTATTTATCGCCATGGTATTAAAAACAATCAATTAATTTCCTACTAATTAGAAATGTCAGACCAATTTCTTGTTTTTAGTGGGACAAAACAAATTTGTAAGTTAGCCGAAGCTTAATGTTTTCACCTATTCTTGATCTGGTGTTGATGGCAGAAGGTTAAATTTTTCTGACTTTGACCCATTGTACAATTTTCCATCTGACCATAGACTAGTAGATCTTAAACTCTCATGCTATGGTTTTTAAAATCTTAAGGACTGATTTTGTTTAGTGCTTTCAAGTTTTATTGGTAAACATTAGACTGAACGGAGACCATTTATGCACATAGGTAGTTATTGAAATGTGTTGTCATGCAGCTTACAAATCTTTCTCTAGAGAACATGGCTAAAATCCTTAGCCAGAAGTTGAGACTAGTTTGTTGTATTCCTGTATAGAATGTTTTTTTCTAGCATCATCTTGATTCTTTGTGTTACTGTACGTAATCTACATGTATCTGTTGGAGTTCAACAGGTTTCTGGGTAGTTGCTCAAGCTTCAGCCTTTAGAATCTTTTTGCCTTCACTATAAAATGAATAAATTACATGTTTGTGAAATTTATTTAAATTCCAGCCATTGCTCAAATACATGCACAATAGAAAACTGGAAAGTTGTAATACTCTTTGCATATTTAACTGCCCACAACTCTCTTTGCACAATCATTGTTTCTTACTAATTTTCTATATAATGCCTTCCACAATAGTGATGAGAATTTCTCTTGAAATTATATTAGAAAAAGAACACATCAAGCTTAGTTCTGATTAAACACTCTCATCATTAACTCTTTTTCTTTAGGTCTGCCCTCTATTCTCTTGGAACTACTGGAGAGAGATCTTTTGGGAATAGAAGATCTTTGTTTGCTTCCTTCTTGGTGGTGTTTTATATCTCATTCTCATTAAGTATAGTAACCATAAAATCAGTACATTTGAAGATCACGGGTCTTAGCAAGATTCATTTCTCTACATTATTTAGCTATATAAAAAACTAGGTAATTATGCATTAATGATTTTTTATTATATTATGTTAGACACCATACAGTACATCATTAGTTTTTGATGTAGTGTTCCAAGATTCATTGTTTACATATAACACCCAGTGCTCCATGCAATATGTGCCCTCCTTAATACCCACAATGAGGCTCACCCTCCCCTCTAAAACCCTCAGTTTGTTTCTCAGAGTCCACAGTCTCTGATGGTTTGTCTCCCCCTCCGATTTCTTCCAATTCACTTTTCCTTTCCTTTTCCTAATGTCTTCCATGTTATTCCTTATGTTCCACAAGTAAGAGAAACTGTATGGTAATTGACTTTCTCTGCTTGACTTATATCACTCAGCATAATCTCCTCCAGTCCCATCCATGTTGATGCAAAAGTTAAATATTTCTTTCTGATGACTGATTAATATTCTTTTGTAGATAAGGACGACATCTTCTTTATCCATTCGTCTGTTGAGGGACATCCTGGCTCTTTCCACAGTTTGGCTATTGTGGACATTGTTGCTATGAATATTTGGGTACTTATGGCCCTGATTTTCACTACATCTGTATCTTTGGGGAAAATACCCAGTAGTGCAATTGCCAGGTCATAGGGTAGCTCTATTTTTATTTTTTTGAAGACTCTCCAAACTCTTTTCCAAAGTGACTGCACCAACTTGTATTCCTACCAACTTTCCCCACAACCTCTCCAATATTTGTTGTTTCCTGCCTTGTTAATCTTTGCAATTCTAACTGGTGTAAGGTGCCATCTCCATGTGGTTTTGATTTGAATTTCCCTGATGACTAATGATGGTGAACATTTTTTCATGTGTCTGTTACACATTTGTATATCTTCTTTGGAGAAGAAGATAGTACAGAAGTTATGTCTTCTGCTCATTATCTTTAATTGATTTTTTGTTTTTTTGTGCGTTGAGTTTGAGATCTTGGATATCAGCTGTTTGTCTGTAGTGTCATTTGCAAATATCTTCTCCTATTCTGTGAGTTGACTCTCTGTTTTGTTGACTGTTTCCTTTGCTGTGAAGAAGTTATTATCTTGATGAAGTCCCAAAAGTTCTTTTTTGGTTTTGTTTCCCTTGCTTTCGGGAATGTGTCTTGAAAGAAGTTGCTGTGGCTGATGTGGAGGAAGTTACTGCCTATGTTCTCCTCTAGGATTTTGATGAGTTCCTGTCTCACATTGAGGCCTTTCATTCGTTTGGAGTTTATCTTTGTGTACTGTGTAACAGAATGGTTGACTTTCATTCTTCTGTTTATATCTTCCCAATTTTCTCAGCACATTTATCGAAGAGTCCTTTTTCCATTGGATATTTTTCCTGCTTTGTCTAATATTATTTGACCATTGAGTTGAGGGTCCATATCTGGGCTCTGTGTTCTGTTCCATTGTCTGTGTCTGTTTCTGTGCCAGTTCCATGCTGTCTTGGTGATCACAGCTTTGCAATATAGCTTGAAATCAGGCAATGTGATACCCCCAGCTTTTTTTATTGTTGTTTTCAACATTTCCTTGGTGATTTGGGGTCTTTTCTGGTTCCATATGAATTTTAGGGTTATTTGTTAAAGCACTTTGAAAAATGCCATGGGCAATGAATGGGATGTCATTGAAAGTATAGATTTCTCTGGTAGCATAGACATTTTAACAATGCTTATTCTTCTGATCCATAAGCATGGAATGTTTTTCTATCTTTTTGTGTCTTCTTCAATTTCTTTTATGAGTGTTCTATAGTTCCTCGAGTGTAGATTCTTTTCCTCTTTGGTTAGGTTTTTTCCAAGGTATCTTGTGTTTTTTGGTGTTACTGTAAACGGAGTTAATTTTCTAATTTCTCTTTCTACAGTTTCATTGTTAGTGTATAAGAAAGCAACTGATTTCTGTGCAGTGATTTTGTATCCTGCCACATTACTGAATTGCTATAATTCTAGTAATTTGCTGATGGAGTCTTTTGGGTTTTCTACATAAAGGATTATGTCATTTGTGAAGTGAGAGAGTTTGACTTCTTTTTTGCTAATTCAAATACATTTTATTTCTTTTTGTTGACTGATTGGTGCTTCTAGGACTTCTAGTACTATCTTGACAATAGTGGTGAGAGAGGACATCCTTGCTGTGTTCCTGATCTTAAGCAAAAAGCTCTCAGCTTTTTCCCATTAATAATGGTATTCACTGTGGGTTTTTCATAGATGGATTTTATGAAATTGAAGAATGTTTCCTCTATTCCTATACTCCGAAAAAGAAAAGATGCTATATTTTGTCAAATGCTTTTCCTGTATCTATTGAGAGGACCATGTGGTTCTTGTCTCTTATTTATGTGTTCTATCACATTGATTGATTTGCAAATGTTAGACCACCCTTGTATTCCAGGGATGAATCCCACCTGGTCATAGTAGACAATCATCTTAATGTACTGTTGGATTCTATTAGCTAGGATCTTTTTGAGAATTTTGGCATCCGTACTCATCAGAGATATTGGTTTGAAATTTCTCTTTTTGATGGGGTCTTTGTCTACTTTCGGGATCAAGGTCTCATAGAATGAGTCTGGAAGTTTTCCTTCTGTTTCTATTTTTTGATAGATAGCTGATGATAATAATTTCTGATAATTGTCTTTATTTCTTTGATGTTAGTGATGATCTCTTCCCTGGCATCATAATTTTATTAATTTGGGTTCTTTCTCTTTTCTTTCGGATAAGTCTGGCCAATGGTTTATTAATCTTATTAATTCTTTCAAAGAACCAGCTTCTAGTTTCATTGATGTGTTCTACTGTATTTCTGGTTTCTAATTCATTAATCTCTTCTCCAAATGTAATTATTTCCCTTCTCGTGTGTGAGTTAGGCTTAATTTGTTGTTGATTTCCAGTTCTTTAAGGTGTAAAGAAGGTTTGTGTATTTGTGATTTTTCTATTTTCTTTTTTTTGAATGAGGTTTGGATGGCTCTGTATTTCCTTCTTAGGACCACCTTTACCATATCCCATACATTTTGGACTGATGTGTTTTTGTTTTTGTTGGTTTCCATGAATTGTCTAAGTTCTTCTTTGATTTCCTGGTTGAACAAAACATTCTTAACATGATGATCTTTAGCTTCCAAGTATTTCAATTTCTTCCAAAAATTTTCTTGTGTTTGAGTTCCCATTTCAAACCACTGTGGCCTGAGAATAGGCAAGGAATAATCTAAGTCTTTTGGTATCAGTTGAAACCTGATTTGTGACCTATGTGGTTTATTCTGGAGAAAGTTTCATGTGTGCTTGAGAAGAATGAGTATTCTGTTGTTTTAGGGTAGAATGTTCTGTATATATCTATGGGGTCCATCTGGTCCAGGGTATCATTCAAAGCTCATAATTCTTTGTTGATTTTCTGCTTAGATAATCTGTCTATTGCTGAAAGTAGAGTGTTGAGGTCTCCTACTATTAACATATTATTATCAATATGTCTCTATTTTGGTTAACCGTTGGCTTATGTATTTGGCTGCTCCCATTTGGGACCATAGATATTTAGAATTGTTAGATCTTCTTGTTGGATAGACCATTTAAGAATCATATAGTGTCTTTTTGTATCTCTGACTACATTCTTTAGCTTGAAGTTATTTTTTCAGATATGAGAATTGTTACCCCAGCTTTCTTTTGTGGTCCATTGGCATGGATGATGGTTCTCCATCCCTTCACTTCCAGTCTGGATGTATCTTTAGGTTCAAGATGAGTCTCTTGTAGACAGAATAAAGATGGTTCCTGACTTTTTATCCATTTTGCAACCCTGTGCCTTTTTAGGGGAGCATTTAGGCCATTCATGTTGAGTAATTATTGAAAGATAAGATTTTATTGTCATCATGTTGCCTGTGAAGTCCTAGTTTCTATAGATTATCTCTGTATATTTCTGTTCCGTATCACTCTTGGTATCTTTCTCCTTTTATAGAAAACCTCCTTACCCTTACTGTTTCTCACAGGGCCAGCTTAGTGGTCACATATTCTTTCAGTCTCTGCCAGTCCTAGAGGCTCCTTCTCTCTCCATCTATTCTGAATGACAGCCTTGGTCTATAAAGAATTCTTGGCTGCATATTCTTCTCCTTTAGTAACCTGAATATGTCTTGCCAGCCCTTTCAGGCTTGCCAGGTTTCTGTGGATAGTTCTGACATTATTCTGATATTCCTTACTTGGTATATATGAAATCTCTTCCCCCAGTTGTCCTCAAGAGGGTTTCCTTGGTTCTAAGATTTACACGTTTTACTATTACATGCCAGTGCATTGGTCTGTTCTCCTTGAACTTGATAGAGGTCCTCTCTGCCTCTACAATGTGAATGCTTATTTCATTCCCCAGATTAGGGAAGTTTTCGGCTATAGTTTGCTCAGATATATCTTCTATACCTTTCTCCCCATTCCCTCAGGGATCCCAATAATTCTGACATTGGAACATTTCATGCCATCATTTATTTCCCTAATTCTATTTTCATGGCCTCTAATCTGTTTGTTCCGGGCCTCCTCTTGATCCTTCTTTTCTATCAGTTTGTCTTCTAGATCACGAATTCATTCTTCTACCTCATTTACCTGAGCTTTTAGAGTATCTAGATTAGATTGGATCTCATTGATAGCATTTTAAGTTCTGCCAGATCAGCTCTCATTTCTACCCTTAGAGAATCTATGTTGCCATTAATGGTTTTCTTCATCATAGCTATGGTCATAACTGAAGTCCGTTTCTGACATCTTGCTTATAACCATATCCATTAGTTCTGTGGCAGAGGTAACAGTCTCTCAGTCTTTCCTATGTTGGAGATTCCTTTTCAGTCGTTCTCTTAAGGGAATGTACAGAACCCAAATTACTGACCACAACCCAAGCAAAATGCATGTGTTTTATAGGGACCTTAATGTTGTTGGTCTCTTGTTCTTCCAGCCTGTATTCTGGGGGAGGGGTATGCTGCACTGTTACTCAGGCAATCCTGTTTGGGCAGAGTTGCCCTGCCTGCTGTGGGGGGGATGGGCACAGTGAAAACTGTTTTTTGGGGGGGCTTTTATTCTGTGGTTGTCGCTCTCGGCCTGCAAGAACGACTCGGAGACTCACGTAGCGGCGAACCTTTTTTATTAATCGCTTTTTCTTCCTTCTCTTCTAACCCCGGGCGCATGGGTTTTTATGCAGGCAGTGCTAACCAATCAGAGCACGATCACCAAACATAACCATATATGGCCATGCTGTGTTCATGCAGTGCGCATGCACCTTCCACGTGAGTGGACCTAAATGAACAGCCAATCATATTCAGTCCCTTACAGCTCTTATGGTGGGCCTCCTGTACTGGCTCCCGACATCTCCCTCTTTTTTATTTATTTATAATGGCTGAGATCGTGCCTGTCTTAGGTTGCCAATCCTCAGCACACATGCTTACCTGTCATTGGGTACTCTCCCTGGTCGAAGAGCCCCTGTCTTAGGTTGCTATGGTGTGGGATCAGTCTTACCCATCTTTAACTACCGATCTAGCATGCTTAGCCATATCTGGGGGGAGGTACCAGCCTCAAGAGCCATCATGGCTTGAACCATGAGGTGTTATTGTCGTTGATTGCGACGGACACGGCCACACACCCAACGTAACATTAGTACGTTAGCTGTGATTAAGAGAACAGCCATGGCACCAAGTCCGGCCCACTGTTTGAGGAACGAAACATTGCTGTAACATTTTTTTCCACTCACTAACAGGTGCAATAGTTACTTTAGTAGAATTTATGGATATAATTTGAGCTCGTAATTGCCTAGTTAAATTTTGAAATTGACGGTTCCAGGTACCATTAAGTATTCTTCCCAATTGTCGAGACAGATTGGCCGCTACTGACAAGTTATTGTAAGCTACGGGAGTAACACCAAGTCCCGCCATATTATGTATACATCCTGTTGAGATTATAGATTCTAAGACATCTATTTGTTCCTGTACTAGATCAACTCTTTGATTTACAATAAGGATCCCAGCATGCAAATGTCCGTTAATTTGTTCTTGCGTAGCCAATGCTTCAGCGACCATTCCTGTGACGTTGTTGAACGTGGCGGCTGTCTGTACCGAGGTTGTCAACGCTACTGTGGCAGCAGTAGCAGCGGCGGCGGATGCTGCGATAGCTGCAATAATGGCTGCTGTTATTCCAAAGTCTCGTTTATGTCGAAGCAGCACCGGCAGGTTGTCGGGGTTCACTTGTACTGGCATCGGGATATACGTCGGTATCTTGGCTATTACTGCCGAGTCTCCCACCGTGGCGTTCCAACATTCTGAGAGCAGACAATTCTGGGACTCACAAGAGAGACTAGATGACTTGTTAATAGTAGAAGCATTAAAAACTATGAAGAGAAAGGGAGTTCTAACACAGACGGGCGTTGGTGAGTAACTTATGTGCTTAGCTGAGGTGCAATTGCAAGTAACATTTGTTTCAAATCGAGAGCCTACATGATAGTTGTATGTACAGTTTCGCCATTTAGACCCATTAATAAAGTGAAGGCTTTCCAAGCCTGTACATGCCTGTGCAGCGTTGCAGAGCAGCCACCTATCTAGAAGGTGAGCTGACGCGCCTTGCGCCGGGTCTTGGTAGGTATAATTATAGCCAAAAAAGGTGGAGTTAGAGTAAGTGGGGATTTTAGGACTGAATGAGAATCCTGTTCCCACCCAAACTCCTGAGAGGCTACTATGGCAGCCACTCGTGCAGTGCAGCTCGCACAATAGCAGGCCTTGGTGCAGCAAGGTTTATACGGAGGAGGCCCCTCGTAAGGTGGTGCTGTTGGGGCTGGGTGCGTGGGCATAAGATCTAAGTTATCTACCACTTCCGTCTTTGTTTGTAACTGCGCCATAGCTCCTTCTTCCGCTTTTAATTTCAGCTGCGCCATAACTTCCCCTGCATTTTGAGCTGCGCCATAGCCTTCGTTAGCTCTTCCTCCTTTTTTGCAAGCTCCTTTTGCATCTTGCTCACCTTTTGGCTTTTGGGCGATTTCCCTCCTCTGCTCCTTTCATCATCGCTCGAGCTAGATCCCTCACTGTCTGAGTGTTTTGAGCTTTCACTCTCAGAGCTAGTGTCCTTCAAGGAGGCTTTACAAAATTCCTCTTTCACTTGTTCTAAGATCTCCCCTCCCAGTTGCACCGCCCGGCGTATGGGCTCTCGCGGGGATTGCAAACAAACGTTCACTAAAGACCAAACTGCCAGGGTTCCCGGCGTAGTGCGCGATCGCGTCTAAGGTCTTCTCCTAAATGCTCCCACTGAGGGATGTTTAATATCCCTTCCTCCAAAAACCAGGGAGCCATTTGTCCCACTTCTCTCAAAAACAAACGAGCTGTTTTATTTTTTAAAGGAGTACCAATTGCTTTAAGGATATCAGAAAGCAGCCCCAGCATTTTATATGTGGCCATCTCGTTTCCCATACCGGAAAGCTTTACTCTCGTCCTTATCCTAGGAACTTTGCAGCCATCTCGTTTCTCATCCCGGAAAGCTTTCTACGCTCGTCCTCGACTTGAGGAACTTTCCCTGTCACTAGACAGAAATAGGTGCACTCTTTTCCTGATCGTCGCCGACTCCGTGCGTCTCTCACGATGAGATTCCCAGGTCTCAGCACCACTTGTCGCTCTCGGCCCGCAAGAATGACTCGGAGACTCACGTAGCGGCGAACCTTTTTTATTAATCGCTTTTTCTTCCTTCTCTTCTAACCCTGGGCGCATGGGTTTTTATGCAGGCAGTGTTAACCAATCAGAGCACGATCACCAAACATAACCATACATGGCCATGCTGTGTTCATGCAGTGCGCATGCACCTCCCGCATGAGTGGACCTAAATGAACAGCCAATCATATTCAGTCCCTTACAGCTCTTATGGTGGGCCTCCTGTACTGGCTACCGACATCTGGTGACTTTCCCTGGCAGCTTTCCACATCTTTTCTGAAAGTCAGAGCAGAAGTGACCATATCCAAACCTCTGTCTCAGAACAGAAAGATCACAGACTGTTCTTCAGGGAGCTCTGCAGGCTACACTGTTTCCCTTTCTGTCTGTGTTCCTAAAAATTGCAGTGTCCTGGGTTGTGGGCCCACAACAGAACTCCCAGCCCTTGCTTCCAGTTCCAGGCAAGTTTTTGCCCTTTGTACTTCTAAAACCACCAGCTGCCCCCAGTTCACACGTGCACCCCTGTACCTCCAGGTTTCCATTTGGAGGGCTGCCCTAAAGTCCTTTCCTTGTTGCTACTAGTTTGTGAGTCTGTGCCTGGTCCCCAGCATGGGAGGCTTTTGCACTACTGCAGTGTAAGATCCCAGAGGGTCCCTCCCCTTTCCATTTATCTTCTGATGTCTGCCCTCTTCATACCTTGAGACTAATCACCTGAGATATTTAGTTTGTAGAGATCTGGATATATATTTTTACATTACAGGCTGATTTCATGGGTGTTCATAATGGTCTGGTAGATATCCAGCTCAACTCATGGGACTGGTTAAAATAGGGTACCCTACTCCTCTACCATCCTGCAGTCTGCATTCATAATGTTTTAAAGTCATCTCTAGACTGGTGAAGACAAAAAACAAATCAAAAACAAAAAACAAAAACCCTCACATTCTTTTGTGTTGTGTTTGTAGAATGTAGACAAAGTATTTCTATATCTATCTTTTTTTGTTCAGATGTTCTGTGAGTTGGATTAATATACCGAAGTTTAATAATTTTAATTTGGGGACATTAGTTTTTGTAGATTTTTGGGGTGACTTAAATAAGAAACCTTGACTATTCCTTTAGTATATAGAATCATATTTGTAATTTTTTTTTTTTTTAATAAACATATATTTTTATCCCCAGGGGTACAGGTCTGTGAATCACCAGGTTTACACACTTCACAGCACTCACCAAAGCACATACCCTCCCCAATGTCCATAATCCCACCCCCTTCTCCCAAACCCCCTCCCCCCAGCAACCCTCAGTTTGTTTTGTGAGATTAAGAGTCACTTATGGTTTGTCTCCCTCCCAATCCCATCTTGTTTCATTTATTCTTCTCCTACCCACTTAAGCCTCCATGTTGCATCACCACTTCCTCATATCAGGGAGATCATATGATAGTTGTCTTTCTCTGCTTGACTTATTTCGCTAAGCATGATACGCTCTAGTTCCATCCATGTTGTCGCAAATGGCAAGATTTCATTTCTTTTGATGGCTGCATAGTATTCCATTGTGTATATATACCACATCTTCTTGATCCATTCATCTGTGGATGGACATCTAGGTTCTTTCCATAGTTTGGCTATTGTGGACATTGCTGCTATAAACATTCGGGTGCATGTGCCCCTTTGGATCACTACATTTGTATCTTTAGGGTAAATACCCAATAGTGCAATTGCTGGGTCATAGGGCAGTTCTATTTTCAACATTCTGAGGAACCTCCATGCTGTTTTCCAGAGTGGCTGCACCAGCTTGCATTCCCACCAACAGTGTAGGAGGGTTCCCCTTTCTCCACATCCTCGCCAGCATCTGTCATTTCCTGACTTGTTGATTTTAGCCATTCTGACTGGTGTGAGGTGATATCTCATTGTGGTTTTGATTTGTATTTCCCTGATGCCGAGTGATATGGAGCACTTTTTCATGTGTCTGTTGGCCATCTGGATGTCTTCTTTGCAGAAATGTCTGTTCATGTCCTCTGCCCATTTCTTGATTGGATTATTTGTTCTTTGGGTGTTGAGTTTGCAAATTTGTAATTTTATTTATTAATTTTATTTATAAATTTTATTGAATTCTTTCTCAAAAATGTCCTTTGCTTGCTACTCTGAATAGAACACTGGAAGTTTTATTTACATCCATATTTTGAAACTATATTCTGTTCAATCAAAATTAATTCGGAATAGCTGTTTATTTTAAAAATCTTAGACATTTAACACTTCTTTTTTCTCACATTCCCTTCATTGAACAAAATTTTATAATCAACCAACAGGAGTTCAATCTCTGTAGATCTTAAATTTGAAAAATGATCTAAGCTTTTATTTTTAATAAAGATTTTTCATTCTTAGTAGAATTATCTATCCCCCAAAGCATACAGCCTTAAATTAATTGCAGTTAAAGTTAGTTAAAATACATTGTGTGCTCACCCAACAGTTTTCCTGTGGTTTCTCATTTAATCCTTGTTATTTCATAAAAAATGTGGGTATTTTTGTCCCTGTTTATAAATGAGAAAACAGAATTTCAGTGAGGTTGGAGAGGCTTAGATGGCTAACTTTCATGTATTATAATACAAGTATTAATTGGAAAGCTGTATCTACTAACATTAAAAGCAATGAATGGTTCCATATAAGAGTCTTTTGGAATAACTCACTGATTAATCAAAAACATCACATCATAGGGTACCTCAATCCATACTGACTGAGTCTGTCAGTCTGAGGATGCTTTACTTTGAGCTTTCATAAAAGGGATAATTTGCAATTCAAAATTGGATTCACCTTTTCTAATTAGGTGAAATTACAGTTGCCATATTATAATTAAAGGTTATGTGACAGACAGGAATGTTTATTTGGATTATATCAGATTATTTTTCTGGTTTTCTGAAAATTGTAGCTTTTGATGAATATGTATTTTGAAACCATCTGACAAATATCTATTTTTTATTTAGAAGTAGTGCTGTTCCCTCTTTCTGAACTTGAAATGCAGCTATGATTGTCTATATTATGGGACTCATATTCAAATGAATTTCTCTCTCTACTAAGCTGCCTAAAGGTATTGATGTCAGAATATTTCCCTTCTAATGAGCACATGATGTCTCCCAGAGATGCTATGAAACCTATCACTGTGCCTCAAACTGAATTATAGTAATACCACTTAATACTGCTTTTTAAAATGCCTCAAATTATATGTCATAAGAACATTGAAATATAGAGGTATTATACAGAATTTGTATTGCCAAAAAATAGTTTAGAGTTTTTACCTATTGAAAAGTTTTAAATGTATGAAAAAAATCTCTGCCAAAAATATAAGTGCTTAAACCTTGATGTCCCCCTCCCACCTCGTAAACTTGAATAGCCTAAAGGAAGTTTAGAGTAATAGAATGTAAATGCAGATTGTTTGGGGAGCAATTTAGAAGGTTCTTCTCTCCCCCCCCCCAAAAAAAAAGAAAGAAAGAAAATGGGGTCAATACCTAGAATTATGTTAAGAATACAAACTCAGTATCACAAATCATCAGGGAAATGCAAATCAAAACCACGATGAGATATCACCATACACCAGTCAGGATGGCTATTATCAAAAAGACAAGAAATAATAAATGTTGACAAGGATTCAGAGAAAAGGAAACACATGTGCCCTGTTGGCAGAAATGTAAATTGTACAACCACTATGGAAAATAGTATGGAGGTTCCTCAAAAAATTAAAAATGGAAATACCACAGAACCCAATAATTCCACTACTGGGTATTTATCCTAAAGGAAATAAAAACATTAATTCAAAAAGATATATGTACTCTCATGTTCATTGCAATATTCACAATAGCCAAAATATGGAAGTAACCTAAGTATTCACTGATAGATGAATGAATGTGTTAACTATATATGTTAATTAAATCTACAATGGAATATCACTCAGCTATAAAAAGAATGAAATCTTGCCATTTACAACAACATGGATGGATCTAGAGAGTATTATGATAAGTGAAATTAGTCAGAGAAAGACAAATACCATATAATTTCACGTACGTATGAAATCTAAAAAAACAATTCCCACACAAAAAAATCTGGAACAGAGTCATAATGCAGAGAGAAACATGGAGGTTGCCAGAAGGCTGAAAGGTAGGAATATGGGTGCATTAGGTGAAGAGAATTAAGAGGTACAAACTTCTGGTTATAAAATAAGTAATGAGAAGTAAAACATAGGAAATTAATAGTCAATAATATTTTAATACTATTATGTGGAAACTACACTTATGGTGAGCAATAGGCAACATTTGTTGAGTAATTTATATCTCTGAAACTAATAAAGCACTGTAGGTCACTATGCTTAATAAAATTTTTTAAAGAAGAGTTAATAAGTAATCAGTGTCTAGTAATTTGTTTATTAAGGTATTTGTTTTCCAGAAATGCTTATTATCTTTCTTTTGGACAGAGAATATGTCATAGAATTTTTACTAGCAATTCTGTTTTGAAACTAAGACAATATTTATTCAAATGTTTTATCTATCTGGTTTCTTTGAAATGTAAGCTTTTGGGTGTCATGTGATTTGTGATTAACTAAATTAATCCCAACATTACATAAATCTTATCCCTAGAGCTTTTCTTTTAAAGAAGATTTTTTTTTTTAAGATTTTATTTATTTATTTGACAGAGAGAGATCACAAGCAGGCAGAGAGGCAGGCAGAGAGAGAGGAGGAAGCAGGCTCCCCACTGAGCAGAGAATCCGATGCGGGGCTCAATCCCAGGACCCTGGGATCATGACCTGAGCCGAAGGCAGCGGGCTTAACCCACTGAGCCACCCAGGTGCCCCCCTAGAGCTTTTCTTGAAGTTTTAATCAATTTTTTGCCTTTAGTTGATAAAATAGATCTAGCCCAGGATTAAACTCCAATGACCTCAAACAAACAAATAAATAAATAAAGAAAATATATGATATGTTGATTATATTCCTTACAGGTATTTTATTTTAAACATATTCTACTTTAATATTTCAATATGTTTAATGACTTAAAACAATAAAAACTAATAACCAACTTGTTAGATTACATGAAAACATAACAGCACAATAGCATTCTGAAACTCAATACCAATGGAAAAAAAAAACAAAGATAAATTCAAGTTTTATTAGGATTTAAATGAGCATTTTTTTCTTCTATTCATTCAATGGAGATCTATTGAGTACACACCATATATAAGGCATTGCACATTTAGAATATTAACTTTACAACGAAGCTAAAATGCCAGAAATTATTACAAATGACACTGCACTTTCCCTTTGTTTAGTATTTTGTATTTTCAGTTCTTATCATAAGGTTTTTAATGTGTTTTATTCCACTGTAAATATCAGATAATTACTTAGAAGTGTTTTTCTTGGGATTATTTATAGACTGTTTCTTTTGCATACTAAGATACTACAGCAACCATTTTTATTCAATGAGAATATTTCATTTCTCTGGGCTATCCCAGAAAACTTTTTATAAAATGAACAGCTACTTTCTGTAATGATTTTGCCACCATGGCAACTGAAGCTCTCAGTAACGATAGCATACAAACAACAGGACTGGATTGTTATGTTAATAGAATTTTTAAAGTAATTAGATTATGAAGATGCTTTGTCTTTTCTAGTTCAGAGATTTATGTAACATTGCTAAACAAATTATTCTGAAATATTAACTTGTTTACTTTAATCAGTTATTGTCATCTGACTCTATTATCACTGTCTTACCATCTCGCATCATATACATGCTACAGAATTGCCTAGCTTGATTCTTATCAATTCACTGATTACCTCCTATTTTGAATTTCATTTGATGTCTCTTCCTGGCATCTTTTTGACTTCGTGGATATGTTTCAGTACATGGAGCAAGAACAGAGTTTATACGTAAAGGAATCATCTTATTTAGCTCAGACAAGCTGACACACCAAGGGAGTATGATTTGGGAGAGTTACCCTTTATTTCTTGCTATTTTGCAAGGACTTTCTATTCGTATATGGGTTCTTAGGACATTTGTGTCATTTTGATTTTCAGAGAACTTGTTTAAAGTTGAACCTGTGTCTATATGTAGAGGATGCCAATAGCAAATTCTTTGGACTGAGTTGCTGAGTGCTGTTGGGGCTGAGGAAACAGACCTGGCTGGGAATCTGTCACTTACAGATCTATACTGTCACTTTTTCCATCACTGTAGATGGGCAAGTGTAAACAAGTGTCAGAAAATAGATTGCTTGGACCATGTTTTCCTTAGGATATTGAAGTTGCCTAGAGAACATTTTAGTTTGTTATTGGAATAGAGCTATTAATCTAGACATAGCAAATAAAAGGTTATGGTATTCAAAGCACAGGGAGGAACTACCAAGTTAGGTCAAAGATATAACTGTGCACTGCCTCTTCCCCATTTTAAAAGAGGTTTTGCACAAAATGTAGAGTTAACAGCAACTACCAGGAAGAATGAAGGCTAAGCAAATAATCTCCATGAATATCTAGCTAACCTTCAGCAAAACCTTTTTGTTTTGATAATCTGAATAATTTTCCCAGTTTTATGGTATGATATATATATATATATATATATATATAGAGAGAGAGAGAGAGAGAGAGAGAGAAAGTTTAATGTAGAAGAAGTACCTATTGTTGAAACAGAACAATTATGGATTTCAGAAAAAGTGTTCATGTGCAAGTCAATACTATTGCTTATGTTTATAAATTCAGAAAGGGTTAATGTTTTAAAAATCTCATTTGGCCTGAGGCAATATAAGCTTACTTATTTACTAAATTTATAAATTTAGCTTCATTAATCTCATATATAATATGTGCAAATAAGGTGATTTACATTTTTTATTATGTTAGAAATTGTCCACACCTTAAATGCAGTCTTACTAAAAGTAGTCACTATATGAAATCAATCTCTATGCATATTCAACCTCTTTAAAGATGTTTTTCTGAATCTCAAATTTTACATTGTTTTTCATTCATATTTCTTTGTTAGGCTTATTTCTTCATGATTTTTGAACTGTATTTTTACATTTGAAAATTATCTGCTACTCAGGTAAATTAATCTTATCTGCACAACCTATGCAGAAGTAATTTCAAACATCATGGCACTTGTTTTAATTTGGGGGATATATTCTCTAATTGTTGGAGTAGAAAATATACTAGTTAGGCTTGCTTATTTGAAGTTGAGCAGACAAGAATATCTCATACTGTAAGAAGGAAAAAGGTAACTAAAGCTTAGTATAAAAGTAATTTTCTAAAACCAAAGAGAAATCAAAGAAATAATGTTTTCCATAAAGAACCAAAGACAAGTCACCAGAAACTGAAGATTGGGAATAACTGACTTTCCTGTGTAGTTGGCCAAAGAATCAACAAATATAATCTGAAAATTTACTTTGAGCAAGGGAATATTTGCTGGAGTTTGACAGCTAAGAAAGTAACCAACATTGGTCTCAAAGAACTTATCATGTGGAAAGCATTAGTGATTAGCAGTTCAAAAGTAATTATGACTGTGTAGTGTTTTGTTAGAATTTATAAAGAGGTAAATAAAAGGGAATACTGGCCAGTAAAATAATACCCACATATGCATATTGTTTAAATTTTTTTAAGATTTTATTTATTTATTTGACAGAGAGAACTCACAAGTAGATGGAGAGGCAGGCAGAGAGAGAGAGAGAGGGAAGCAGGCTCCCTGCCAAGCAGAGAGCCCGATGCGGGACTCGATCCTAGGACCCTGAGATCATGACCTGAGCCGAAGGCAGCGGCTTAACCCACTGAGCCACCCAGGTGCCCCCATATTGTTTAAAATTTTTAAAAATGATTTGGGAAAATTCATGGGGAAGAAAAGATCACTAGAGCTATAAAATATAAAGTAGTAGTGCTGTGTTTTCCAGGCATTTGTGTATTCAGATTTTCTCCTCTTTGCCTCCCTCCTTCCTCAAACCACACAATATCTAATAACAGGGGCCTTCAAGTGCATTATAACTCCCACACTTTTGTTTTCTAAGTATCACCTTCTTATACAACTGTATCAAAGCATAATTGGTGTACAGTAAACAGTATATATTTAATGTGCAAAATTTGGCAAGTCTTAACACACCTGTGAAGCTATCACCACAATCAAGATAATGAACATGTCCATCACTGCCTAAAGTTTCCTCCTGACCTGGTGTAATCCATCCTTCTCTCTGACTCCCCAACCCCATCCCTAGACAATCACTGATCTGCTTTCTGTCACAATAGATTAATTTGTATTGTTAGGGAAGAAAAGCCTTCCTTTATTCTTCAGACTCTTCTAGCTGGCCTAAGAATTAAATTGACATAAGACATGTTAACAGGAGAAAATCAAATTTAATTACTTAAGTATGGAGAATCCACATAAACATGAGAGATTCCCAAGACAGACAAATGGGATATAGATGCCATCCTGACCTAAGGAGAAGGGGTTGGGTCCTGGGACATACCTACTTCATATTATAATATACTTATCTATGATGATAGTTCCTTTCTTAGAGCAGGTCTTGTATCTATATCATTGTAGGGAGTTAGTGAGAAAGTGAAAGTTTTTTCCTGAGTCTTTTGGGTTTTGATTGTTTTCAGCTTGAAACAATCCACATAACAAACTGGCAGGTCTTGGGTCAGTTTATTCTGAGCCCAACAATATTTTTAAACATTTTATGTAAAAGGAGTTATAAAATTTGTATTTCATTTTGTGTGTGTCTGGCTTACTTCAATCACCACAACTGTTTGAGTTTCATCCATGTTGTTTTTTATAGCAATAATAGGTCCTTTTGATTGCTGAGTAGATTTCATATTGTATGGTATGATAGACCACATGTTTAGCTAGTCCCTGTAGATGGAAGTTGGTTTGCAAAGAAAATTATAATTCACAGTTGCATATAAGCTTTTTGTGGATATGCTTTCATTTCTCTTGTTAGACTGTTGAATGGCTAGGTCATTACATGGGCATTATGTTCAACTTCGTAAGAAAATTTTAATCTGTCTTCCAAAATAATTGTACTATTTTACATTCTCACCAGCACTATATGAGAGTTTCAAGCTTTACATTTTTGCAAACACTTGGATGAGGCTTTTTAATCTTAGGTGTTCTAATTAGTGGGTGGTGGTATCTGATTGTGGTTTGATTTGGGTTTTCCTAATGATAAATGATGGTGTTTACATGTGCTTTTTTGCTATCCCTATATCTTCTGTAGGGAAATATGTAAATCATTTGCCTATATGGGGAGGCTATTTGTATTTTCATTATTGTATTGTAAAAGTCCCTTATATATTATAGATTCAGGTCTTCTGTAGGATTTTTTTTTTTTTTTTTTTTTAGCAGACATTTTCTCTCATTCTGTAGCTCCTCTTTTCACTTTTTTTAACAGCATCATTTGAAAACATTTTGTTTGACTTCCAGTATATCCAATAGAAAAGAAATTATTTTATAGTTTGTTTGTTTTTTGTCCTAAGGGGACATTTCTAAATCCTCTATTTAGTGAGGACTTTCTGGCTGATGAGAATACAAACTATTCCCAATCCTGTGTAAACACTGACAATTGTTTGACCTGCCCTCTTCTGTCTGTGGCTCTTTGCCCAGCTTTTGGTAGTTTTCTTACACACATATGCTTACCAGTGTTCAGCTGAACAGTTGAAGGATTCTTCCATAGACACTGTCTCCTTAACCTAGGGAGATCACTGGGTCCAGTTTGGACTCTCCCTCTATGCTCTTTGGCCTAAATATTTTCTTCAGTCCATGAACAGGGGCACTTGTAGTGCCAACCCTGTTCATTTGCTTTCTTTCAGGGTCACTCTGCTAAGCAGCCTATTATCCAGCCATTGAAAACCATTTTGTAAATTTTGTCCTATTTTTTTAATTCTTTGAGGCCAGAGAATAAATGTACTCTGTTAGCAGAGTTTATAATTGTCTTTTTATGGGTCTTTGTCCCTCAATAAAATTTGAACTCCCTGCAGGCATAATCCATATTTAGTATTCAACTAATCTTTGTTGAATAAAAGAAATGCATTTTCCCTGGATCTATGTGATTTACTTGGAAATGAGAAGGCCTGCTTTTATTTTATTCTTCCATTCTAATCCCAATGTTATTTGAGTGCTAAGATGTGTAAAGAAGCTTAGGATGAAAACTAGAGTACAGGGGTGCCTGAGTGGCTCAGTCAGTTAAGTATCTGCCTTAAGTTTAGGTCATGATCTTTGTCATGATCATGGTCCTGGGATCAGGACCCCAAGCTGCTTAGCTGGGAGCCTGCTTCTCTCTGCCTGATTTTACCTCTGTCTGCTGCTCCCCTTGCTTGTGTGTTCTCTCTCTGTGTGTCAAATATATATATATATATAACACATACATATATATATATATATATATATATTTTTTTTTTTTTAAGGAAAGAAAACCAGAATACAAGCCCTTTGCTCATTATTGGTTTCTTTTATTTGTTGTAGCCTTTAATTTGCTCAGCCTTGGAAAGAGAGCAAGGCAAACATGTTATCTAACTTCAAGGAGCTTGAGTAATGGAGTAGACAAGTGGACAAGACCTAGGCCATATATTAAAATACAACTCTGGATGCCTGGGTGGCTCAGTGGATTAAGCCTCTGCCTTCCACTGAGGTCATGATCTCAAGGTCCTAGGATTGAGCCCTGCATCAGACTCTCTGCTCAGCAGGGAGCCTGCTTCCCCCTCTCTCGCTGCTACTTGTGATCATCAAATAAATGAATAAAATCTTAAAAAAAAAAATACAACTCTGACTTACAACCTGCATCAATCAGCTCAGGAAGACAAAGCACAACCTCTGTAGCTTTTGGCCTAAGGCAGTCAGGACTTGATCAATAACTGATAGCTTCCCTAATTTTTGCTATTGCTTACAATTTAAGATTAAGCAAAGAAAGCCAAATATACTTCCCTAACCAATCACATATGATGTTCTATTTCTCTTTAGCTTTTCTCTTGCTTCCCTATGCCAACGTCTCCAATCAAGGCATACCTGTAGCTTTCCCTTTTGTTGTTGTTGTTGTAATTTTTTGCTATAAAGCTTTTCCATTCCTCTGCCTGCCTTTGAGTCTCTGCCAAATGCAAGTGATGTTGGCTGACTCCCTTGCTTTAGCAAGCTCTGAACAAATAGCCTGTGCTTGTTCTCATTTGGGTGGTCTTCATTTATTTTCACAATCTTACAGTTCAGTAGGGAAAGTAGTCCTAAACAGATCAGTACATGTATGATAAACCATGAGGAAGAAGAACTGGGCCTATAGAAGGAAATATAACCCAGTATTTTGGTGATGAGAAAAGCCATTGAATAGAAGAGTTTAAGTATTAACAAAATTAAAATGTTCTTTTCTACTCATTGATATTTTTAATAAGAAAAATCCTCCTCTCATGTATTTTCATGTCCATTTATTTATTTTTAAATATTTAATTTATTTATTTGAGAGAGAGTGTGAAAACCAACAGGGTGGGGACGGGTTTAGGGACAAACGGACTCCTTGCTGAACAGTGAACCTGATGTGGGGGTGCATCCCAGGACTCTGAGATCATGACCTGAACGGAAGTACAATACTTAACAGACCGATTGCCATTTATTCCTGTTACTATTTAGGCAAGAATTTTTTGCATGCTTATGTACTATGAATATTATGACATTTTTTCAAACTCCTAGACCTTGCTATATAGAATAGAAGAAAAAAATAAAAAACATATATTTTTATTCATTATATGATATTACTTTATTTTACTCTATGCCCAACTTGCATTCTGGAAGGAAAGAAAAAATAATTCTTGCATACCAGTCTAGTCCCAGACATAGTAGTTGGGAATTTTTACAACATATGAAACCTCATTTAATACTTAGAATTTTTAATGTTGTGCAGATATTTTTATCCTCATTTTTAAGTGAGGAAACTGAGACACAAAGAACTGAAATAACGTGGCTAAGGTCACACAGCTAGCAAAGTGCCAAACCCCAGTAAACACAAGTCTCCCTAACTCTGGATCAAGGTGTCTCAACCTCTGTGCTATTGAGAATTGTTTTGGGTCACTCTTTGTTGTGCTGTCCCGTATATTGCAGGATGTTTAGTACTATTCCTGGCCTCTCCTCACCAGGTGCCAGTTTGACTCCCCACTCATGACAGTCAAAGTGTCTCTAGGTGTTGTCACCTGTCCCACTGTTGGGGGGCATGCAAAAATTGTGCCCAGTGAGAACCACGTTTATAAATCAACTGTTCTACTTATTAGCTTCCCATCAGCTAACTTAATCTCTCATAATTGATCATTTCTATAATATGTTCATTCAAATCCTTGAAACACACACACACACACACTGCCCTTCCTCACCACCCACATTCCTATAAGTTCCCTAATGAAGTTAGAATTGATTGGTTTTCAGCAGGGAATTCTCTCTCAGTTATCGTTGTCTTGGGAGTTGATGGATTTAACAAGAAGGTCACAAAGGAAATTCTGACTAAATAGCTGATTGTCACAGTCTTCACTTGCTTGGGAAAGAGCCTAAATGTATGATCACCTTCCTACGGATCATTCCTTTGTTTTTAGAACGTTTTAAATTATTCAAGCCACCTTGCTCTCTATCACTTTTCCAATGTCCGCTCCCCACTCTCCCTCCCTTCCTGTTTCTACTTCTTCTCCCCGTCCCCTCTTTTCTCTTTTCTTATCCCTTTATTCCCAGGAAGCTTTCTTTATCTACCCACCACCCCTACTTTCCTCTCCTTTCTCCTCTCCAGGAATGCCGCATGGCGCTTAAATACATAGATTTAGGATCCCTTTCTCCCTCTCCCTGGCTCTCTCAATCTCCCATTCTCTCTCTCCTTCTCTCTCTCTTCTGCCTTTGTAGCTGCCAGTGCAGCTGTCCCATCCAGCCTTTGATGCTACTCTGTTATCTTTGGCACCAGCTCACAGGCGCCACTGGGCTGAACTTGGAACTCTTCCATCTCCATCTCTTTTCTTTTGTCCTGCAATATGGTTATTCTGGAGGCCACTCAGCTGCCTCCCAATATTAGAGTAGGTGACAAGAACAGGGAATAGATTCTGAAGCCACCGCGAGGAGGCTGAACATCTTACAATAGTGAACACCTTTTTTTTTGTTGCTAATACTTTTTTTTTTTTCCCTAAACACTTGCAGGGGATATTTTAAAATGCATTTTAGCACCTCTCACTTTTCCCTCAGCAAGCCCTGGTATCTGGTAGTGTTTTTCAAGAAACTACTTATCTTTGAAAATCAGACTGAGCTGAAATTATCCTGATTTCATTGTAAAACCTGAGACTTGAAGCAACATTTTTTTCCCCCATATTCTATGGGGTGTGCCAAATATTTTCAACTGCATAGCAAAATTGAGCTGAATAAAAGGATATGGAAAACCTGAAATAAAGCATTTCTTATGACTAATTCAACACTGCTTTAAGCCTGCCTCTTCCTTTAAAAAAACTCATTTCCTATTTAGAGTTGAATAAAAAGTATGTATCAACCCTGTTGATATATGAATCAACTCTTTGATAAGAATGAATTGACTCTGATATTAGGGTTGATGACACAGCATCAAAGTACATGGATTTATTTTGGCCTGTAACATCTTAACACTGACTCAGAATTGGCTTAGATGATTTGGAGGAATAAAAAGTTAAAATTATATACTGCTCCAGTTCCGTGTTAGAGTGAGAAATTCCTGTGGAGAAAAGTCTAATTTTAAGCATACCATGATTTTCCTGCATAAACATGAGGAGTTAGGAACCCGAAGCTTCTCTTTAGAACACTGCTTGTACAAAAGATCTTTATCTCGTTCATTCTTGTTTGGTGTTATTCTGTGCGGGAAAACCATGTGCTACACTTGGTTCCATTTGCTTATCCCTCGATGTAGCCACCTGCAGACTGATTATTTCCTTTTAAAGCAGGAGTAAAATCTCCACTTCCCTCCCTCCTCCAGGCAGCCTCAGCAAAAAGGCAGCTCATACAATGATGTTTTGTGAGAATAGATCCCATTAACAACAAAGGCAACTTAAATTTATATAGTGCCTTATCACACATACAGCAAAGCAATCCAGGCATTTTCTAAAATGGAAAGCATTTCCTTTTAGGCTTCCAAAAATTCCTTATTAAACAACAATGACAACAACAAAGACTAACTTGAACATGTGAACCAAAGAGGCAGAAAAAATGTGTTCTGCTTACTCTAAATTAAGGTGAGACTGACTTAAAAATCAAATTGTCCATTTCATTATTTCGTAAGCAGATAACCCTGCCTTGATGAGAAAGACAACTTACTGAAAGAGATTTTGTTCAAATTTAAAATACTGCTTTCCCTAATCTAAGTGCTTAGTTAAGTGTAGCATTTCTTTAGCAGGATTTTTTAAAAATATTTTTTGTTATTTATTTGGCAGTGGGAGAGACAGCGAGAGTGGAACATAAGCAGGGGGAGTTGCAGAGGGAAAAGCAGGCTTCCCGCCTAGCAGGGAGCCCAATGTGGGGCTCAATCCCAGGGTTCTGGGATCATGACCTGAGAGAAGGCAGATGCTTAATGACTGAGCCACCCAGGTGCCCCTCTTTAGCAGGATTTTTACGAAATTTGATGTATTGTTATGATGTGTCATGATTTTTTTTTTAATTTTTTGATGTGTCTAAGAATTTAGATAGTTGATGCTTAGTCTTTATGGAATAGTTTTCAAATTTTTTATTTTGTGATGGCATCTAGCTGCTGTTGTTCTGAGTAATAAATTCAATGAATGTTGAAGACTTTTAGCTGCAAAATAAGTAAACTGTATTAGCATATGCCTCAATAGCTAATGATTAAAAATTATAAACTCTTCTATAGTAGACATATCACAATATTTTTACATGTATACCTTTGTCAATTTTTTTTGTTTCTTCTTTTGATAACTATTATACCACAGGTTTACATAGGATTACACTCCTAATATCCAAAGTTAACTTTGTTTAGAAAATTTCTATAACAGGTTTATTTATGGTAAGGAGTGTGGTATTTGGAGTCATATATCTGAACGTCTGACTTAGCTATTTATGATTTGTTTGACCTTGAAAAATAACTGATTCTTTTCTAAGTCTTAGGTTCTCATTCTCCAAAATATAATAAAATTTCAAGAAATAATTGAGATGTTATGTATGCAGAATTTGGTATGATGTCCAGAACTGATTGAGATTGAAAGTAAAATGATGATGCAAGATTAAGGGAGAAAAAATAGTCTGCTGTCTTGAAATGTAACCATTAGAAAATTAAATACTCAACCTTAGGAGTCCAGAGATCATTCATTTTAGGTTGAACAATCATTGAAGGTCAAATCTAAAACATATGCAATGAAAAACATAAGGTTACAAAGGGTGAAATCAGGAGGTGAATCTGGTTTAATTCAGGGATTCACAAGAAGTGGGGCTGGATGAGAAAATATACAAAAATTGCCATATTTTTCAGAAGTGGCCTATACTTGAAAGAAAAAGAATAAGAGACATTCAATGGTAATAGTTAAATACCATAAACTATATGGAAATATGTGAAATCTGAAAGAATTTACCTACCCAATTCTCAGTCATCCAAAACATCTTTTGATTCCCTGGAGTTTGGCCCTGGTCTCTATTTTCAGCAAATAGGCCAGTAGAAACTCCCTTTATTCAAATGATGGGGTTTTGGAATATAGGTGAGGTTTGGTGGGGTGAGGTCCGGAACTAATGACCAAGAAAGAATTCTTGGGAGGTCTTTGGTGCCAAATGGTAGTTTTATTAAAGCATGGGGACAGGACCTGTGGGCAGAAAAAGCAGCTGTTCTAGATTTGTGAGGTGTAACTGATTATATACTTGGGAGTTGGGCGAGATAAAGAAAAGGCGAGTTTCAAAAGGATTTTTGTATGTTGAAGAAGACTCATAGGGGATACCTGGGTGGCTCAATTGGTTAAGGGCCTACCTTCAGCTCAGGTCATGATCCCAGGGTCCTAGAATGAGTCCCATATCAGTCTCCTTGCTCCTTGCTTCTCCCTCTTTCCGTCTCCCCTCCCCCCCAGTTGTGCGCTCGCTCTCTCTCTCTCTCTCACAAATAAAAAAAAAAAAAAAAATTAAAAAAAAAAAAAAAGACTCACAGGATACCAGAGGCCTTGCCATCGTCAAGGTAATGTTGTTTTTCCTTCTAGTAAGGACTTAACAGTAAGATAGTTGGGAGCTTCCTGGAGGAACTTTACACTTTGCCAGCTTCAAGTGTCTGTCAATGGGCTGTAGATTATAAGGACATTTAACAGTATCTACATTCCCTTCTGGAAACTAGGCCATTGATATAAATGCTTTATTCTTATACACTGCTTAGACTTCTAAATTGAAGGAGACTCAGGTCTTGCAGGATTGTAATCCCTATAAATTAACTATTTGTTTTTCCTTTAGGGCAGCCAGGATGCCTGAGGAATGTCACATGGGGAGGGTTGTAGAGTGTCAGATTCTGCCTGTCCTCAAATAGCCGTCTATTCCCTCATCACAAAAATGATTAATTTAAAAGTATGCAGCTCTAGATACATCAAAAACCAAAATTAATGGTTGTGGGAAACAAAACAAACAAAAAACACAAACAACAAATGGGAAAGCAGGAAGTTGTTGCCATATAGCTGATACAGTTGTGACTGAGTGGTATGCCGAGAATGAAGAAAAATGATTACACTAAATTTCCTTATTAGTAGAAGAAGCACAAATAGAAGCATAAGGCAAGAGATGAAAATGAAGCAAAAATAAGCAAGCATAAAGAAATGAGCACCTGGGTGGCTCAGTGGGTTAAGCCTCTGCCTTCAGCTCAGGTCATGATCTCAATGTCCTGGGATGGAGCCCCATATCAGGCTCCCTGCCCAGCGGGGAGCCTGCTTTCCCCCTCTCTCTGTCTGCCTGTCTGCCTAATTGTAATCCCTTCCTCTGTCATATATATATATATATATATAGAGAGAGAGAGAGAGAGAGAGAGAGAAACAAAGGGAAAAATCACTCCCTCTATTTAGTTGATATTAACCAAAAATAGAATAAACATAGCTAAAAAGACATAGAGAAGCAACATGAAAGAGGAAGCAAAGAAAGGGCTGAAAGTAAGGAAAATGAAAAGATTATGTGCTGAAATAACATATGCACAATTTGTTGAAGAATCTTTCACATTACTTTTGGATTGGGAATAGCCTAAATATCCATTCATGTGGATGAAAGACGTTATTATTAATCAGTCCAAGAAATAATATGAAGCAGAAAAAAAAATTTAGAAAGCCAGTTATCCACTAACAAAGAACACTTTCTTGGATATAATGGTAAATGAGATATCTACCATTTAATATTTAATATTTATATGCTGTTGGGGAGGAAATTTTTTTTTCTGTCCAGGGTTGTTTTAAGTGGGATAAGAATGAAATTTATAAGAGATAGATTAATGGGTGAAAATAAAATTTAATTTTGTACTTATGCTGAATCCAACCAGATATGAAATTCCAAAGACAGGCAAAATTTAGTTTATATGGTATCCTGAGCTTAGGAGAGGGGTAGGACTCCAGGAATACAAAGGGGAGGGAGACCATTAGCAGAAAGTTGAGATGTTTACAAATAATGTTGGCCCTGTTATGCAGATAAATTTCTTATGGAAAAAGGAATCTCAGTTAATAGCTCTCTTCCTGGTAGTGGTCCTATGTCTAAGTTCTTTTCAGGCTGTTGAGCGGATGTATTTAAAGTTTCTTCCTGAGTATTTTGAGCCTTGATAGTTTTCACTCAAAATAACCTGCATGGCACTGTGGCCTATCTTGCCGGTGGCATGCTCTTGGTTTCTAGTACATCCTACTAACATCTGTGTAATATGTTTGTGTATGTTTGTATGCATATTTATAAGAGATTTTTTGTGTGAACATGTACAACCAGTACAAATGAGACTGATAGCACTGATTGCCTCAGAGAAGAGGGATGGGTAGATTAAAAACCATGAATGGGAGATACATGTGTTTTCCCCTTTTGAAATATTGTAGATTAAAAATCAACCTAAGGAAAGTAACTTACATAAAAGTATTTTTGTGTACACAATTTCAAAAAATTTTAAACTTATTTGAGCTATAAGTAAAATACACTAAATTTTAGTCCCATAATAACAGGATTGTTATGCAGGCTTTCTTTATTCATTGGATATCTAATGAATAAAGAAATGCCCAGTGACTTGTCAATGACTAAATGGCAATTTGCCTCAAATAATCACATTTATAGGAGGTCTGACTATTTATATTATGGTCAGAACTGAGGCACTGTCTTTTATTGTATAGTCAATTTTAAACCTATTTCTAATGCCCTTGATAATACTTACCACCCTACAAATTATAAATCACCCCTAAATATAGGCATGCAGACTTGGAAATATGGAACCATTTCATGAACCTGAACATGGAAACATCTGTTTCTTTTTTAAAAGTTATTTTTATTAACATGTAATGTATTATTTGCCCCAGGGGTACAGGTCTGTGAATCATCAGGCTTACACACTTCACAGCACTCACCATAGCACATACCCCGGCCTCAATGTTCATAACCCAACCACCCTCTCCACACCCCTCCTCCCCCCAGCAACCGTCAGTCTGTTTTGTAAGATTAAGAGTCTCTTATGGTTTGTCTCCCTCCTAATCCCATCTTGTTTCATTTCTTCTTTCCCTATTCCCCGAGCTCCCCACTCTGCCTCTCAAATTCCTCATATCAGAGAGATCATATGATAATTGTCTTTCTCTGACTGATTTATTTAGCTCAGCATAATACCCTTCAGTTTCATCCATGTCATTGCAAATGGCAAGATTTCATTTCTTTTGATGGCTGCATAGTATTCTATTATATATATATACCAGATATTCTTTATACATTTTTCTGTTGATGGACATCTGGGTTCATTCCATAGTTTGACTGTTGTGGACATTGCTGCTATAAACATTCAGGTGCACATGTCCCTTCAGACCCCTACATTTGTATCTTTAGGGTAAATACCCAGTAGTGCAATTGCTGGGTCATAGGGTAGTTCTATTTTCAACTTTTTGAGGAACCTCCATGATGTTTTCTAGAGTGGGTGCACCAGCCTGCATTCCCACCAACAGTGTAGGAGGGTTCCCCTTTCTCTGCATCCTCGCCAGCATCTGTCATTTCCTGACTTGTTGATTTTAGCCATTCTGACTGGTGTGTGGTGGTATCTCATTGGGGATTTGATTTGTATTTCACTGATGCCAAGTGATGTGGAGCACTTTTTCATGTCTGTTGGCCATCTGGTTGTCTTTGCAGAAATGTCTGTTCATGTCCTCTGCCCATTCCTTGATTGGATTATTTGTTCTTTGGGTGTTGAGTTTGATAAGTTCTTTATAGATTTTAGATACTAGTCCTTTATCTGATATGTCATGTGCGAATATCTTCTCCCATTCTGTCAGTTGTCTTTTGGTTTTGTTGACTGTTTCCTTTGCTGTGCAAAAGCTTTTGATCTTGATGAAACCCCAATAGTTCATTTTTTGCCATTGCTTCCCTTACCTTGGCAGTGTTTCTGGGAAGAAGTTGCTGCGGCTGCAGTCAAAGAGGTTGCTGCCTGTGTTCTCCCCAGGGATTTTGATGGTTTCCTTTCTCACATTGAGGTCTTTCATCCATTTTGAGTCTGTTTTTGTGTGTGGTGTAAGGAAATGGTCCAGTTTCATTTTTCTGAATGTGGCTGTCTAATTTTCCTAGCACCATTTGTTGAAGAGACTGTCTTATTTTCATTGGACATTCCTTCCTGCTTTGTCGAAGATTAGTTGACCATAGAGTTAAGGGTCTATTTCTGGGCTCTTTTCTGTTCCATTGATCTAGGTGTTTGTTTTTGTGCCAGTACCATACTGTCTTGATGATGACAGCTTTGTAATAGGCCTTGAAGTCTGGAATTGTGATGCCACCAACTTTGGCTTTCTTTTTCAACATTCCTTTGGCTATTCAGGGTCTTTTCTGGTTCCATATAAATTTTAGGGTAATTCGTTACATTTCTTTGAAAAAAAATTGATGGTATTTTGATAGGGATTGAGTTAAATGTGCAGATTGTTTTAGGTAGCATAGTCATTTTTACAATTTGTTCTTCCAATTCATGAACATGGAACATTTTTCCAATTCTTTGTGTCTTCCTCAATTTCTTTCATGAGTACTTTATAATTTTCTGAGTAGAGATTCTTTGGCTCTTTGGTTAGGTTTATTCCTAGGTATCTTATGGTTTTGGGTGCAATTGTAAATGGATTGATTCCTTAATTTCTCTTTCTTCTGTATTGCTGTTTGTGTATAGATATGCAACTAGCTTTTGTGCATTAATTTTATATCCTGACACTTTACTGAATTCCTGTATGAATTCTAGCAGTTTTGGAGTAGAGTCCTGGGTTTTCTACATAAAGTATCATATCATCTGCAAAGAGTGAGAGTTTGACTTCTTTTTTGCTGGTTTGAAGGCATTTATTTCTTTTTGTTGTCTGATTGCTGAGGCTAGGACTTCTAGTACTATGTTGAATAGCAGTGGTGATAGTGGGCATCCCTGCCATGTTCCTGACATGGGGAAAAGCTCTCCGTTTTTCCCCATTGAAAATGATATTTGCTGTGGGTTTTTCATAGATGGCTTTGATATTGAGGTATTTACCATCTGTCCCTACAGTTTGAAGAGTTTTGATCAGGACGGGATGCTGCACTTTGTCAAATGCTTTTTCAGCATCTACTGAGAGTATCATATGGTTCTTGTTCTTCTTTTTTTTCTTCTCTTTTTAATTAATGTATTGTATCACATTGATTGATTTGCAGACATTGAACCAACCTTGCTGCCCAGGAATAAATCCTACTTGGTCGTGGTGAATAATCCTTTTAATGTACTGTTGGATCATATTAGTTATTATTTTGGTGAGGATTTTCACATCTGTGTTTATCAACGATTTTGGTCTGTAATTCTCCTTTTTGGTGGGGTCTTTATCTGGTTTTAGGAGTGAGGTAATGCTGGCCTCATAAAATGAGTTTGGAAGTTTTCCTTCCATTTCAATTTTTTGGAACAGTTTCAGGAAGATAGGTGTTAATTCTCTAAATATTTGGTAGAATTGCCCTGGGAAGCTCTCTGGCCCTGGGCTATTGTTTGTTGGGAATTTTTTGATGACTGTTTCCATCTCCCTACTGGTTATGGGTCTGTTCAGGTTTTCTATTTCTTTCTGGTTCAGTTTTGGTAGTTTATACCTCTCTAGGGATGTCATCCATTTCTTCCAGATTGTCAAATTTGCTGACACATAGTTGCTCATAATATAGTCTTATAATTGTTTGTATTTATTTGGTGTTGGTTGTGATCTCTCCTCTTTCATTCATGATTTTATTAATTTGGGTCCTTTCACTTTTCTTTTTGATAAGTCTGGCCAGAGGTTTATCAATCTTATTAATTCTTTGAAAGAGTCATCTCCTAGTTTCATTGATCTGTTCTACTTTTTTTTGGTTTCTATTTCATTGATTTCTGCTCTGATCTTTATTATTTCTCTTTCTTCTGCTGGGTTTAGACTTTCTTTGCTGTTCGTTCTCCAACTCCTTAAGGTGTAGGGTTAGGTTATGTACTGAAGCCTTTCTTGTTTCTTGAGAAAGGCTGTATCACTATATATTTTTCTCTCAGGATCGCCTTTGCTGTGTCCCAAAGATTTTGAATAGTTATGTTTTAATTTTCATTTGTTTCCATGAATTTTTTCAATTCTTCTTTAATTTCCTGGTTGGCCCATTCATTCTTTAGTAGGATGCTTGTTAGCCTCCATGTATTTGATTGACTTCTTTCTAACAATCCTTTTGTGATTGAGTTCTAGCTTCAGAGCATTGTGATCTGAAAATATGCAGGGAATGACCCCAATCTTTTGGTACCAGTTGAGACTTGACTTGTGATGCAGGATGTGATCCATTCTGGAGAATGTTCCATGTGCACTAGAGAAGAATTCTGTTGTTTGGGATGGAATGTTCTGAAGATATGTGTGATGTCCATCTGGTCCAGTGTGTCTTTTAAGACCTTTATTTCCTTGTTGATCTTTTGCTTGGATGATCTGTCCATTTCAGTGAGGGGGGTATTAAAGTCCCCTACTATTATTGTATTTTTTTAAGATATTATTTATTTATTTGACAAACAGAAATCACAAGTAGGCAGAGAAGCAGGCAGAGAGAGAAGAGGAAGCAGACTCCCTGCTGAGCAGAGAGCCCGATGTGGGGCTCGATCCTAGGACCCTGGGATCATGACCTGAGCCAAAGGTAGAGGCTTTAACCCACTGAGCCACCCAGGTGCCCCTTATTGTATTATTTTTGATTTATTTTGTATTGATTTTGTATTATTCTTTGATTTTGTTATTAATTGGTTTATATAGTTTCTGCTCCCATGTTAGGGGCATAGGTATTTAAAATTGTTAGATCTTCTTATTGGACAGACCCTTTAAGTATGATATAGTGTCCTTCTTCATCTCTTCTTATAGTTTTTGGTTTAAAATCTAATTTATCTGATATAAGGATTGCCACTCTAGCTTTCTTTTGATGCCCATTAGCATGGTAAATTGTTTTCCACCTCCTCACTTTAAATCTGGAGGTTTCTTTGGGTCTAAAATGCATTTCTTATAGACAGCATATTAATTTTTTTTATCCATTTTGATATCCTGTGTCTTTTAATTGGGGGCATTTAGCCCATTTATATTCAGGGTAACTCTTGAAAGAATTGAATTTAGTGCCACTGTATTGCCTGTAAGGTGACTGTTACTGTATATTGTCTCTATTCTTTTCTGGTGTACTACTTTAAGCCTCTCTCTTTGCTTAGAGGACCCATTTCAGTATTTCCTGTAGGCCTGGTTTGGTGTTTGCAAATTCTTTTAATTTTTGTTTGTCCTGTTAAGCTTTTTATCTCTCTTTCTATTTTTAGTGATAGCCTAGTTGGATATAGTATTCTTGGCTACATATTTTTTTTCATTTAGTGCTCTGAATATATCATGCCAGTTCTCTCTGACCTGTCAGGTCTCTGTGGATAAGTCTGATGCCAATCTAATATTTCTACCATTGCGTGTTACAGACTTCTTGTCCCAAGCTGCTTTCAGGATTTTCTCTTTGTCACTAAGACATATAAATTTTACTATTAGATGATGAGGTGTAGACCCATTTTTATTGATTTTGAGGGGGTTCTCTGTGTCTCTTGGATTTTGATGCTTGTTCCCTTTGCCATATTAGGAAAATTCTCTACTATAATTCACTCCAATATACCTTCTGCCCCTCTCTCACTTTCTTCTTCTTCTGGAATCCCACTTACTCTAATATTGTTTTATCTTATGGTATCTCTTGTCTCTCAAATTTTCCCCTCATGGTCCAGTAGTTGTTTGTCTCTCTTTTGCTCAGCTTCTTTGTTCTCCGTCATTTGGTCTTCTATATTATTAATTCTCTCTTCTGCCTCATTTATTCTAGCATTAAGTGCTTCTATTTTTGATTGTGCTTCATTAATAGCTTTCTTTATTTCAACTTGGATAGATTTTAGTTCTTTTATTTCTCCATAAAGGGATTTTATTTCTCCAGAAAGGGTTTCTCTAATATTTTCCATGCCTTTTTTAAGCCCAGTTAGCACCTTGAGAATCATTGTTCTGAACTCTGGTTTTGACATATTACTAATGTCCATATTGATTAGGTCCCTAGCCTACAGTAGTATCTCTTCTTTTTTTTCATGGTGAGTTTTTCCACCTTGTCATTTTGTCCAGATAAGAATATATGAAAGAGAATAAAATACTAAAAGGGTAGCAAAGACCCAGAAGAATGTATGCTAACCAAATCAGAAGAGATCCAAAACTGGGGGAAGAAGAAAGGAGAAAAAGAAATTTAAAAAAAAATGTGGAAAAAATATATATATATGAATAGAACAGAGCCACCCACTTGGTTTGGGGTATATTTTGGCCTCTTAGAAGAAATTACCTCCCAAAATTCTAAAGAAAAAAAAAACTTATACATGCACGCGCACACACACACACACACACACACACAAGGGCAAACACGATGAAGGAATGGAATATGACTGTAAATTTAAAATTAAAAAAAAAATCTAAAAATGGAATTGATAAGAAAAGCTGGTTGAAAAAAGAAAAAAAAAAGGGGGGGGGGAATGTGCTCAGGCTGGAGACTAGAACAAAGCCATGTGCTAGATTAGGGTATATTTTGATCTATTAGAAGAAATTGTATCCTAAAGTTTTTTAGGAAAAAAAAAACCTAGATGTATAGAAAAAATAAGGTTAAATTCAATGTAGGGATAAAATATGACTATAACAAGGAAGGTTCAAAAAGATTTTTTTTTTTTTAGAAAGGTGTTGTTAAGATAAACTAGCTAAAAAATGCTAAAGGAGGAAAGAGGAAAAGTTAAAAAATATAATAAGAAAAAATAAAATTAAAAAGAAAAAGAAAAAAATAAAAATAAAAAATTAAATTAAAAAATTTAATTTTGCAAAATTAAGGGATCATGGGGAAAAAGCCATGAATTCTATGTGTTGCTTTCCCCTAGTTCTGGAGTTTGGTTGTTCTCCTTGAACGGTGAACTTGGTCTAGGTTGGATGTTCTTGATGATCTTCTGTGGGAGGGGCCTTTTGCAGTGATTCTTAAATGTCTTTCCTCGAGGTGGAATTGCACCACCCTTGCCAGGGACCAGGTTAAGTAATCTGCTTAGGTTCCTTTTCGGAGCTTTTGTTCCCTGAATGCTTTCTGTAGAGCTTTGGAGGAGGGAATGAAAGTGGCAGCCTCTCAATCTCTGGCCAAGAGGAGCCACTCCTCAGTGTGCCCTCAGAGAAAAGCAGTCAATCACTTGTCGCCCTGTTCTCCGGCCACACTCTGAGCTCACCTGGCTTGTGACCAAGCATTTCTATCTCTGGCTCATGGGCCCATTTGGAGTCTCCAAACCCAGCAGATTCCTGCCATGCTGCTCTTCCTGTAGCAGGAAGATGAGTCTCTCTGGATCTGCCACTTCTGGGGTCTCTGCTCGAAGAGCAGTAGCCCGATTGTGCCTTGGATCATGGTTTAAAGTAACTTTGATCTGAAAGCTCACTCTTTGGCTCCATCTCTGCAGCCAGCTTCCCTTCTCTGAAATCTGGAGATCTGCCACACTCAGACACCCCCGATCTTTCTGTGACTCTGCAGAACCTGAGACCACACTGTCCCTGTGAGGGCTTCACCCCTGCTTAGCCTCTGGAGTAACGTCCCTCGGTGAAGCAGACTTACTAAAAGTTCTGATTTTGTGCTCCACTTCTGGGAGCTGGCCCCTCCCCCCATGGTCTATCTTCCCATCACTTCAGATTCACTTCTCTGCATGTGCTACCTTTCAGAAAGTGGTTGTTTTTCTTTTCCTAGAATTGCTGCTCTTCTTGTCTTCAATCTTCTGTTGGGTTTGTAGGTGTTTGGAATGGTTTGATACCTACCTAGCTGACCTCCTGGGATCTGATGTCATTTCAATCTGCTACTCCTCTGCCATCTTGCCTCTCTCCCTGGAAACATCTGTTTCTTTTTACTGCTTTCTTTCTTAAATTATGTTCCTTTACTGTGTCTGGAAGATCATCTCTTTCATTAACATTTTTGCTTCAAATTAAAAAAAATAATAATAAATTTGCTCATATTCTAAAACTTTTATCTAACCACTCCCTCTTAATATTAAGCTTGGAACTTTTCACGAATTCTAAACTTACTACCTATACATTTTCCCTTCCTTTTAGTATAAAATCACTCCAGTCTCACTTAAAGCCTAATATTGTTGCAGAAAATGCTGGTTCTAAAGGTGAACTCATCTATCCTAACTTTCTTGCTCCTTTTTAACATCATTGACCTCTCTCAAATATATTTTCTTTTGTTGGTTCTGTACACTACCAATTCTCTTTCTAATTCTGTCTATACTATCTCAACACTTTAATTATTCCTTCTTTCCTTCTTCTTAAATGTTCATAGTCTCAATTCCCATATTTTCCCCTTCTCTTTCCCACCTCTGTACATTTTCTGCGTGATTTTTTCTGCTCACAGTGTTTGCTACTATATGCCTGAAGGTCACCTTTGGCACCTGTAGACCTTTAGGTTAAATGAACCACTAGAGCTTTCTACCTCAAATTCTCATATAAAACCATCCATCTTCAGTCTTCTTCCGCTCCTTATTTTACCACCATTCATACTGGTTAACCAAGTTATGAATTTTCTACCTTCTAAAGGTTTCTAGAATCTCTTTTCTTCTCAAAACTCAAGCAGTCATTGTCCAAATTCAGAACCTTTCATCCTTTACCTAAACAGTGATCGCATATGAATTGGAGTTTCACCTTCAATCAACTATGAATTGATTTCTGACTTTGCCATTTCTAGTCTTTCCATCGTATCTTTCATTTTGTCAGCAGATACAACTTTCACACCCAAGGTCATCCTGTTACTTCTTTTCATTAACAATTTTTTTATCTCATTATGTTTGTAGGTTTATAGTTAAAGACCTTAAATGTGTGTATAGAACCCTCCATAATTTGAATCCAGATTGTCTTACTTACATTACTCTTGATAATTCTTCTTAAAAGCCTTAGCTTGAGTGAAGTTTTGGAACTTCCCTAAATATACATTTTCTTTCTAGATTGAATAAAGAAACTTCTTAAAGCACTCTACTTCTTTTCTGACCAGCTGAATATCACCAAAACTTCCAAATTAGATTTAGTTATCATACCCTTCATGATGCTATCTCTAATTTCTTCAAGTTGTTATAATCTTCATTATTCAATGTTAGTTATTAGCGTATTTATATTTTTTCAGAACAAGACAGTTTCTTATGTTTTAGTGATTTTTGATCCATGTGTTTGCTTCCCACACTTTAATGCAAGCTCTTCTAACAGCTTGAGGTATGCCTTATTCATTTTACAGTCTCAGTGCATAGCTTACAGCCAAACACATGAAAAACCCTCTAGAAATGTTTTTGGAATTAATAAATAATGTTCTATTAATATTTGAAAAATTGTTCACATTTTGCAACGTAATTTTATAAGTACTATCTCATTTGATTTCATTACTTTTGAAACTTTAAATATTATCAGCTTTAATCATCATTAAGAGAGTTTTTAAAGTTGTAGCACTACCAAAGAAAAATAAAACAAAACTTCTATGAATTAGGAAAAAAAAATTCAATGACAGAAGTTAAAACTTGATGGATAGAAGGAACTTCTGCATCCATTCATGAAGGAATATCTCATTCTGGACTTGTCTTCCTATGAAGGAAGGAAGGAAGGAAGGGAGAGAGGGATGGTAAGAGAGAGGAAGAGGGAAAGAGGGAAAAAGGAAAGAGGGAGATGAGAGGAAAGAAAGAAAAGATATTTGACTCAACTGTATTGTCAGAGATCAAAGCTCATAGAAACTCAGTAAACTTGAATTTTCATGTCATAGTAAAGGAGAAGATAGAGCTAAGCAGTGAAGTGAGTCCATAAATTAGCATCTTTTACTGAGTAGCTTAATTGAATGCCTTTTGGCTCAGGATCTCTTATAAGGCTGTAATCAAGGTGTTAGATGAGGCTATAGTAACCTTAAATTGCTTCTAGGGAGCATGTGCTTCCAAGATCATTCATATGGCTATTAGAAGGCTTTAGGTCCTCACTAGATGTTGCCTGGAGACCTAAGTTCTATACCATGTGGTCTTCTCTTTATGAAAGTCCTCAAAATGACATTTTGCTTTCCCCAGCGTGAGGTTTCCAAAACAGGGTAAGGGAAAACCAGAATGAGAGCGAGAGAGAGAAATGGAAACTAGTCTTTTAGCAGTCTAATTCAGGGATACTTTTTCTTACTAGGCTTACACTTATTTTTCAGAAATTTTCAAGTTACTGAAAACTTCCATGTCATATTCGTTGTTTTAGTGTAATTTAAGAATAAATTTGTTGGTGGATTTTTTTTCTATGAGATTTTACTTCAAATCCATTGGCACTGATCATAAATCTGTTATCTTCTAAATTTGATTCTATGTTAAACTCTAGGGTGTTGTAGGATTTTCTCTGCTTTTAGTGCTCAAGATTCTTGGTCATGCCACTTTGAAGAATGAAGAGGTAGACCAGGTGAGCAAAGTTTATTGGTGGGCAGCAAAGCAAAGTTTATTGAACAGTCGTATAAAACTTCCAGAGAAGGAGGGGGCTGTCCAAGAGGGTTGCCCCTGGATTTTCCAAGTTTAGGGGTTTTTATGAGCTCTTTTGCAGAACTATCAGAGCTACCTTAAGCAATCAGGGTGTGCTGAGTCCTGCCAATCAAGGCTTTAATCACATCTCTCTTTACCTATTAGGTTCCTGTCAACATGCTGATGATCTTTATTTTACTGACGTCTGGGGCTTGTGTCTTAACTGCCCCTTGCCGGTGATATTGACAGATGCTTGTGGTTAATTGCCTTATTTTAGGACATTTTGCAGAAGTGATTTCTGCAAATGCTGCAGAGAAAAATTCTAGTGGGGTCTTGTCTAAGCTGCAAAACAGGATGTTAGCCCTGTTTTGTTTTATTCACTCCATATTTCCTTGCTGGGGACCCTGTTCCTGACTACTACCAATTGTCATTGGTATATGACTAAATATTTTCTTAGGCTTTTTGAAACTCTCACACTGCATCATATAATTCAGCACTTGAAAAGAGCCTTTGTTGTATTGTCATTGTTTCTTTATATATTTTATCTCCTGCCAAATTGCATGTTTTTGATAATAGAGTACACATTTTGCTATATTCCTTTACATGTATACCCACCCCTTCCCAATCCTGGCCAAGCTCCATATAACTCAGTATTGACAAAATATTAGGCATTCAACAAGTATTTCTGTATTATGGCTTAAGGCTGTTTATAAAAAAAAAAATTAATGCAGTAAAAATGGCCCAGAAGGGAAAAACAAGTAGAAAACCCTGGCAAGGTCAAACCTCTGAGTGAAAGAAGAGGGAGTTTATCCCAGAGCATGATGAAAAGAAGAGGAAAGAGAGTGGGGGTGGTGGCTGTCTCTGAGCCAAGCCCCAGCAGCCAGCACTCTTGGAAAGCCTGAATCACCAGCCTCATGGACCTAAATTAAACATTTGGTAATATATAATTCTCTTCATTTTATCTAATTTTATTCGGGTATTAAGTAAATCAGATGTGGGCAAACCTTTTGCCAAATTAGTAAGTAGCTTTCGAATAACAAGAAAAATGATCATTTGCAATAGTCATTGAATCTTGTTAACACGAATTATAGAGAATGAAGGCCTACAGCAGGGTTTATTAAAATTTTAAGTTTTTTAACAATTGCAGCAAGGATTTGGCTATGGACATGTTGGAGAAGTAAGATAAAAAGGAAAGTTACAACTTTGCAAATTAACTTGGTTAATCACGCGCATGAGGGAAAAGAATAGAGATCCGAATGTTTTCTTACGTTTAATAAAAGATTTGCAAAATGATGGAGCCAGTACCTTGGAGCGTTTTGGGGCATATGGCATTTCCATCTTAAAACCAAGTGGTTAGAAATGCTTACAATTTGAAAAATATTTATTGTTTCAAAAATTGGTGAGTGAAAAAAAAAATTGGTGAGTGAGCCAAAATTATTATTGTAGTTCTGAAAGTTTGGTAAGTAATAAACAAAGGTATATTTATACTTAAGATTTTATATTTATATTTATTTTTTGCAGGTATATGGCCATCACAGACAATTGAATTTTTTGTTGTGCTCAATTAGATTTGCAACTTCCCAGTCTAGTAAACAACTAATTCTCCCAACACTGCTTACAGTGAGTTGAAGGCACTGCTCTTGCCTATTCAGCATCTCTTTTAATTTGAAAGCAGTCCCATAAATCTTTCCTGGCTTCTAGGGACATAAAGACTTCTATGATGAAGTGGCCAGCATGGTGGCTTAACAAGCTGAAGGCTAGCTTTTTCCCTCCGTGCATCCTAGGGACCACTGTCTTATTCCTGGCAAAGTAGATCAGATTTTGAATTCCAGCCAGGGTAATTAGCACGCTTTAGGATCTCAATACACAAAGCAGAATGGTCAGCATTAGCAAAGATGTCTTGTGAATGTTTTCTGAGTGGTAGAAAAGAAAAAGGAAGGGCCAGCTGCAGCAGGTCTTTGGGATTCTAATGAAAGTGACCATTAAATACAATTCCACCTTGGGGAGGGTTGTATTTATGGACACTCTAAGCTTTGAGGCAATGTCTTTTTTGTCTGTTTTTCAAATGCACTGAAAAATAGGACTAGAGAGAAAGCAGGGGTATCCCTAAAAGTCCCTAGAAAGCAAATTCCCCTGGGGAAAGTTACATTCCCTAAAATATAAGTACCACAAAAATAACTCTTTTCTAGTTCTAGGAAGAGCAGTTATCCCAGCAGTCATTTAGCTTACCACACAATGCGAACACATCTGTCCCAAAGTAGAGATGGAACTAAAATGGCTAGATGTTTGACACATTCGTTAACAACCTTTCAGAAAAGTTGCATTGTCTAGAATTTGAACCAGTTTTAGAAAGTTGACAAATATAGTGAATAATTTGGAATTCTTTAGGGAAACCTGAGATCTATGATAATATTTAACATTCTAGGCCTTAGGCCTCATGTTACTTCATTGGTTTTCTACCACCATTTTCCCTAAGACGGATAAATCAAAGTCGTGTGTGTCACTTTTTTAATACTTTGGGTTTTTTTTGAGCAGTTTTAGGTTCATAGCAGATTTGAGTAGGAAGTACAGAGATTTCCCATGTACCCCTTGCCTCCACATATGCACTATTAGGTTTTGACAATTAGGAACAAAGCTGCAATAAACATTTAAGTGCAGGTTTTTTTGTGTACATGAGTTTTCAACATTTTGGAGTAAATAACCAAGGAGTGCAATTTCTGGATTATTACATAAGGAAGGTTTAGCTTTGCAAGAAACCGCTGAACTCTCTTCCAAAGTGATTGTACTATTTTGCATTTTTCAGCAATGAATGAGAGAGTTCCTTTTGCTATCATTTGGTGTAGTCAATGTTTTGGATTTGGGCCATATATCATGTATTTTGAAACTGAGTTCCTTTGATCAGGTCAAAATAACACTTTTGTATATGTTCTAATATATATAGTAATATGTAACTTGATACGATATAACATATTATATATGTTTAAATATGTATACATATGCATGTGTGTATTATGTGTATACTGTGCCTTTAAATTACAATTTCATTTGAATATTTAGCCATATAAAAAAGACAAAAGGTTATATTGTCACTTATATAAAGAGCAAGTGACTGATCGAATGCACATTTAAGACAGAGAAACTGGTAACTCTCAGGTATGGGACCATTTGTATTTGTATTTGTATTTGACAATAGGTAACATAGAGTGGACATAGCTAACAAAACCGTGGCTATAGCCATAGCTAACAAAGCAGGTGTCTGATATGAAGCTGTAAATCATGCTTTTTACTAACCTTTTTGTATTGCTTATTTTCTTTAAAAAAAGTATTTGATAGTTGCTCCAAATTATTAGTTTGAATGAGGAGAAGCAGGACAAATTCTCTTGGTATGTTTTTGGTTATTACTATCTATTTCTAATTAACCTCTTGGCCAAATAGTGGGAGTTACTGATCCATGTAGCAAAGATGAGAAAAATGTCACTCAGTCTATCAAATTAGAAAATATGCATCAAAAACTAATTTCCAATGAAAGCCCCAGCAGGTCGCATATTTTTTTTTTCAAACTCCTGGTAATGGTTATTTCTACCATTTTGCTCTTTTATAAACAGAGGGATATAAAAAAAAAATCCCACATGTTAAGGTTAAGGCAAGATAATTAGTTGTCTGGGTCATTCTTTTATGATTCTAAATGAAAATTAAACCCCAATCATAGAGACATATAAAGAATTTGCTGAAGAATAGGTAATAAACTCAAGGACAAGGTTCCTATTTTTAGCTCGAATTACACTGTTTTCATTGAAGTAGTCCGTCAAAGATGGTGTGTTTCTGTGCGTCTGTACCCAGCAATGGTCCAGTATACACAATCATTTTTGGAAAGGTAGCAGAAGCCATCAAAGCCATGGGTGCAATTACTTTGACTCTGAAATGTTTTACACAAAAGTTCAACAAATTTCCCCCTAATTGTGAATTATGCATGATGTTCTATAGTAATGCATGTCTGACCTGCATTATCCTAAACATGAAAAAGGACTAATAAAGACATGCTTAGATTTAAACTCACGTAAATATTCAAAATTCAAAAAACTATTTCCTTTATCATGCCTGGGGCTAACAATGAGATGATTTTGTTAATGATAAATAATTTCAAATATAGTATGGGTGTATATACATATCAACCTATGTCTCTTTTTAGATATTATACACACACACACACACACACACACACACAACACACACACACAGCTCAAAGAATATCTTCATCTCATCCATCAGCATATTATTTGCATATGGTAATATTATTGATCTTTTGATTCTTTTCTTTTTTTTTTTTTCTTTTTTAAGTAAGATCTGTGCCCAAAGTGGGACTTGAACTCATCATCCCAAGATCAAGGGCAACATGCTCCACTAAGCATGTGGCATTTGGTTATTTTCTTACTAATCACCAGTGTATGTTTTTGTTTTTAAAGTGTTTATTCCTAAGAAGTAAAATATGTATACTAAAGAGAATTAGGTAGCACTAATAAGTAAGCAAAACAAAGATAATAAACATCAAAAAACTTCCAAAGATACCCACCATTAAAATGTTACTAATTTATAGAAGAGATGTAAAGTTTTTGTTTAGAGTCAGAAATATGGATCTAAAACCTGCTCAACAGCTTATAAGCTCCATTACTCTTGATCAATTTGCTGTACTAAACTAAGGCTCCCTTTTATCATCTGCACAATGGAAATGATAATCAGCATTTTTTGGTGTGAAAATAAAAATGAGAAAATGTAGTTCCTGCTATGAACTGTTACTATTGCTATTATTAACTTCTATGCTATTTGTTCTTGATGTAACAATTCATTTATACCTATACACTTCCTTATGAAAAATACCATACTTTTTAATATGCTTTTTGATAACTTTTCACTTTCATTTAATTGTATATTTTGAAAATTTTCATGCCAAAAGAAGTGGTATAGTGACACTTTTTTTAAGTGACTCTAGTAAATGCTTCGTTGACTAAATGTTCTATCGTTTAGTTAGCAAATACATTATTTTGAACACTTATTCCTAACATTCCCTTTATTAAATTATACTCTAATAAATATTGTCCTAGCCAAACCTTTGAGTAAAATCTTAATTATCTATAAGAATTATGAGTATATTTTGACAAACATGTTTTTATAATTGATAGCTATTTTAACATACCTCCTAGAAATATTATACCAATTTACATCACACACTCCAGCTGTATAAGAATACCCAGTCTAGAGCGTATCAGGCTTAGCGAAATAAGTCAAGCGGAGAAAGACAACTATCATATGATCTCCCTGATATGAGGAAGTGGTGATGCAACATGGGGGCTTAAGTGGGTAGGAGAAGAATCAATGAAACAAGATGGGATTGGGAGGGAGACAAACCATAAGTGACTCTTAATCTTACAAAACAAACTGAGGGTTGTTGAGGGGAGGGGCGTTGGGAGAAGGGGGGGTGGGTTTATGGACATTGGGGAGGATATGTGCTTTGGTGAGTGCTGATTCACAGACCTGTACCCCTGGGGATAAAAATACATGTTTATAAAAAATTAAAAATTAAAAAAAAAAAAAAGAATACCCAGTACGTCTGTTACAACCATAATAATGGGATATTTGTACGATGATCTAGCTACTTCAAATCTAAAGAGTTTCTACAATTTCTTAATGTGTCATTGTCCTTGGAATCTAGAATTTAAGAATCTGGATGTAAGATAAACTTTTTAAAAAAGATTTTATTTATTTTTTCATGAGAGAGACAAAGAGAGGGAGAGAGAGAGAGACAGGGAAAAGGGGAAACAGGCTCCCTACTGAGCAGGGAGCCCAATGAGGGACTCAATCCCAGGACTCTGGGATCATGACATAAGATGAAGGCAGACACTTAACCAACTGAACCACCCAGGCATCCCTAAGATAAACTTTAAAAAGTTTATGTCCCCATTTATGCTAAAGGAGAGAGATCAGTTAAGATTTTGATTTTTTTGTTCCAATTTTCTAGCACTCTAGTTAATGTCCTCTGATTTGTTTAGTTTTGTTGTTTCTTGTATCTTTATTATTTCAATGCTTTGAACACTGATGATGCTCTTTAAAGATTTTATTTTATTTATATGACAGAAGAGATCACAAATAGGCAGAGAGGCAGGCAGAGAGAGAGGGGGGAAGCAGGCTCCCCGCCGAGCAGAAAGCTCGATGCGATGTGGGGCTAGATTCCAGGAGCCTGGGATCATGACCTTAGCTGAAGACAGAGGCTTTAACCCACTGAGCCACCCAGGCATCCTGATAATGCTCTTTAAATATTAAATATTAAACTATTAATTATTTCATGCTTCTTACCAGAAACATTGCCTCATATTATTTGATTAGAAAGAGAGATTTAGGGATATCATAAACATAGACTCATATCTTCTTATGAGTAGATTTTTTTATTATTATTATGAGTTTTTATTAGAAGCCTAACTTAGATAACATTCTGCCAAATCCATAGTGGAGGCTTAGCAGATTTGGCCAAGCTATTGGCTGGTGTCTGGCACATGTATCATGTCACATTTGTTCTTGGGGCACATCAGAATTCAGAAAATGTATATGAGTCCTTGCATTTGAGGTAGAAAATTAACTCATCTATTGTATCAGCGATATATTCATAAAACAACATATTTGTGGGGAAAGGAAATGAGGTAGTCATTTTATCACTATTGGTTTTTAACTGCTAAAAAGTTACAGATATGGTAAAGGGACAGAAGAATTAAATCAGTGATTAGGGATAAAAAATAGCACATCTGTAGGCCTTTAGAGAACTAGTTGAATTATTATATGGTGTCACTCTTTAAGCAACCTTATTTTTTTAATAAAACCTCTCATTATTTAGTCAACATATTCCTGGATGTCTTGTATCATGTCTTTTTCAGACATTATCTTATCTGTCTTCTCAATTATATCCCTTCCTGATTTCTCATAGGTTTTATACTTCAATATACAATATTTCTCCTTAATCTTTACTTTCCTTTGGTCTACTATTCTTGCTACAATCACGCAAACATGTGTAAATCTGTCATCTACAAAAAAAAAAAAAAAAAATGAAACAAATATCCTTATCATTTTCACAATGTTTCTTATTATAGATGTTATTATCATTACCATTTCATCTAAGATTCAGAAATAGTGAGGGTCTTGTCCAGGTCAAAAGAAACATCACTGACATCGAAACTCTGGACTATAGGATTGCAAAGACAATGTTTTTCAGTAGCTTACATTCATGTTTCCTTTTCAAATGTCTATGATACTGATCGTAGAGAATACCATGTATTAAGATACTAAGGAGCTAATTTTCCCAAGAATAATCCTGAAATTTGCCAAATGTTTCATCATGTTCTTAAAGGAACCATGCCAGCAGGGCACTACCTGGTTCAATGAGTCATATTTTTCTGTAATTCAAGTACATTTCTTAACTAATTCTTATGAAAGATTGGTGGAGAATTGCACCAGCTGCAAATACATTGTGCTTGATTTTCGTGAATTAGCATGAAGACTAAAATTCCTAGAAAATTGATGGTTGGTGGAATTTACATAATTTTGGTCACATTAAGAACTTCTAGTTATTTAAATATAATTTATCCCTTTCTGCTGTAATATCATGCTTTTTTTGTGAAATGAAGATAACAGCTGAGGCCTAATTCATTTAAATTCTATTATACAGTCACTGAGCAGTATGATAAGTATCTCTTCCATGAAAAAGATCCTTTAAGGCTGAGTCATCTATGCTAATGTAAGTTATTAATGTAGTCACCTTTTGTAAACCACTAGAAACTCCTGTACACATATTTTCTTCTTAGCAAATTAACTGTAAGTTTCTAGGTCATCCAGATACATGAATTGTTTTGTTTTAGGCTCTAGTACATTTCTGTACACATAAAATGAAGAAAGACATTTCCAATTATGCACTCCTTACTTTCTGAATTTAATCAAAATGTACTTTTGTAACTTTGATGTTATCAATATCAAGGAGCTATAAATCATCTAGATAGGTCCCAATCTTACCCTTTTTTTTTTTTTTCAAATTTGGTGGAAGAGCTGTTTTTGCCCCCTATAGCAAATGCTCCAGCCATATTCTGTATCTCTTCCTCTCTTCCATCTCAGTGACACTGTGTCAAATAGTCCTTCTCACAGCCGAAGCTTCAAACTCTACCTGCATATTCCTTCTTGCCCTTCAACATATAGCCCAAATCTCCTCAGACAAGGTAACAAATACTCAAAAATCTCCTCTCTCTTTCCAGATAGTTCCCCATATTTCTACCTTTTTCCATGAGTTTCTGTGTTCATTACTATACGTTACCCATTACTTTTTTTTCCTTTGCATAGTGGTCTAACTTCTTAAAATTCCACATACAGTGTACTGTGGAGCAGACAGACAATCTAGATATAGGAGGATGGTGGTTATGAGTGGATCACTGGCAGCAGGTCTATAGAGAAATGGTTGGATTTGAAATATATGTATAGCAATAAAATCAACAGCACTTGGTCACAGCTCTTACAAGGGATCGGTTTGTTAATGTGGAAGAAAGATACCAGGAAGGACTTCCAGTGTACTAGGTAGAGGAAACTGACCTTTACTGAGAAAGGTAAGCCTTTCAGGAGAACATATGGGCAGTTGAATACCAAGAGTTCATTTTTGCTGTTAAAATTTTGATATACTTAAGACAATCCCAAACAGAATTAGATTGTGAAGTTGGAAGGAAAAAATCAGTTATAAACATACATTTGGGAGGTGTTAGGATTAATGTGGTCTTTAAAACCTTGGAAATAGAATGACTCTGAGGCAGAGCATCCTGAAATAGAATGAGGTCTGCAACTGGCTCATGAAAACTGGCCCATGTATACGTCACATTCTAGGTGTAATATTCACTTATGCCGGTTTTAATCAATTTATTTGAGACAAATCAAACCCTCATTTGAAAATGTCAAAATTTGTTTGGGCAATTAATGTTAGACTAAAAACCTTCAGGTCATTATCTGGCTTTTCCATTTCTATCACACAGCACATCTAATCTATCATTCATTTCTGCCAACATGCATTTCAAACAAGTTTCAAAGGATTCATTGTTACAACTCTTTCCCAAGCTCCTATTACCTATCTCCCATGTAGATGCCAGAGAGAGAGCCTCATAAAACAGAAGTAAATCAAGTTACTCCCCTACATAAAGCTCTCAAATGACCATCTCACAATTAGATGAAAATCCAGATTCCTCACAAAAGCCTGAAAGGTATTTTCTGCTGCCATTCCTGTGTTTCCAGCCTCAACTCCTATGCTTCTCTTCGGTATCACTCACTGCGTTCCAGACATTCTGGACTTCTTAATGTTCTCCCAAACCTGTTGCTGCCTCTGGGCATCTGTACTTGCAGTTCTCTCTGCTTATAAGGCTTATCCTTCACACACACCCAAAGGTTCTTCTTTATTCCAGTATCTATTCAAATACCAACTTCTCATAGAATCCTCCCTATCCATTCTATGATAGCACTTTCTCATTCCCCCTTACTACATATACCCTAACTAGGTTTTAGTGTTTTCAAAAATAATTTTTATTGACTTTATTTTAATTAGAGTAGCTTTAGCACAAATTGAGCACAAAGTATGTAAATATCTCACTTACTCCCTGCCCCCTACATGCATAGACTCCCCCATTACAAACATTCCCTATCAGGTTGGCACATTTGTTACAATTAATGAATCTACTTTGACAGATTAGAATCACCCAGAGTCCATAAATTGCATGAAGTTTCACTCCTGGTGTTATACATTCTATGGGTTTTGCCAGATATATCTTGCAGAGTATTTTCACTGCCCTCAAAATCCTGGATGTTGTGCCAAGTCATTCTTCCCCTCCCCCAAACACTTGACAAGCACTGATCTTTCTATATCTCTGTAATTTTGCCTTTTCTAAGAATGTTATATAATTGGAATCATACAGTATTTACCCTGTTTGGATTTTCTTTTTTCACTTTGTAGTATACTTTTTTTTTGTAGTATACATTTATATACATTTAAGTTTCCTCCATGTCTTTTCATGGCTTGGTGACTCACTCTCTCAATCTCTCTCTCTCTCTCTCTCTCTCTTTTTAGTATTGAACACTATTTCCATTGCCTGAATACCATAGTTTATCCATTCATCTACTCAACAACATCTTTTTTGCTTCCAAGTTTTAGTAATTATGAGTAAAGCTGTTGTAAGTATCTGTGTGCAAGTTTATGTGTGGATATAAGTTTTACTCTTTTGAGTAAATACCAAGGAGCACAGTTGCTGGAATGTGTAGTAAGTTTAGTTTTGTAAGAAACTGCCAAACTGTCTTCCAAGTAACTCTATAATTCTGAATCCCCACTATCAGTGAATGACCTGATCAATGAATGTCCTGTTGTACTATGTTCTCACCGACATTAGGGTCATCAGTCTTTTTTTCTGTAACTCTTTATTAAATGATTCAGTACTTACATGTTTATTTGTTTATTACCTTTCTCCCCTTCTCAAGAATGTGAACTTCTTGAGATTAGGATTCTGTCCTTTTTGTTTGCTCTTGCTTTAGTACTAATACAATATCTGACACACAGTAGGCATTCAAACATTTCTGGAAAATAAATAAAAGAGGATATATATGATAGTATTTATGGAATTAAATATTAATGTCATTTATTTATTTTATCAGTATTATTTATTCATCATTTACCTATATCATTTTTAAAAATAAGATACAAAATAGAAGATTTTCAACTTCCTTAAATCCAGAAAGAAAAAAACAACTCAAAACTTCCTTGTTGATAAATAATCTTGTGATTCTATAATACTTCTCCCTAGTACTTTGGATTCTTATTAAATCATCCTCTGTAGATTTATTTTCAAATGTTAAGAAATTAATTTCTGGGGATTGTTTTTCTATTTATCACAGATGTGTCTTTCATATAGCTACACTTAACAATATTTACTATCTTTATTGGCCTGTATTTTCTTTTGCATTAACAAGAATTTTCTATGACATGGTTTTGCTTCATTGGATAATTCAGATGCTCATTAAAATACAGTGAGATTTTGCTGAATCCATTGAATACTACTTATGTTTTAATGAGCATTAATGAGCTTTGTGATTGTCCTGTGGAGCAAAACTCGTATCTCATTAGGTGGATTCCCAAAATGCCTAAAGGTGAGCAGACACAGCTTTAGATATATAAGGTAATTTCATACTTAATTAGTTCCTTACTTGACACCACACATACGTATCCAGAACTATGACTTGACATGGCAAACTTGTTTGCTGTGATAAGTCAATGAAATGGTAGAATTCACAGAGAGCTTCTGTGACTAGTTTAAGGCCATTCTCTATTATGTTAATAAATTGGTATATTATGACTTGATTCATAGGAAATAGAGTATAAGAAAGAAGTTAAATGCTTCCTAACTCGAATTGCCATTGCTTTATAATTTGTACAGAAACTAACATTGGAAGTACTTACATGCACATATTTCAGATGCACACATCAATGGTATGGCTTACTTTCATTAACCAAGTGCTTACCACATGGCAGGAAATGTATATATAGTATTTTTTCTCCCAACAAAAACTCTGAAACCTGGAATTGTTATTTGTCCTTTATGGATGAAAAAGCTGATGTATGAAGTAGTTAAATAATTTGTTATGTTAATTCACTGGTGCTTCCCTAGCAAAATACTACAGATTTGGCAGCTTAAACAACGGAAGTTTATTTTCTCACAGTTTTGGAGATTAGATGTCCACAGTCAAGGTGTCAACAGTTTATTTACTCCTGAAGTCTCACTCCTTGGCTTACAGAAGGTTGCCTTTTCACTGTGTCCTCCTGTAACCTTCCTTTCTACTATGTGCAAACATCTTTGGTGTCTCCTACTCTTCTGAAACAGAAACAAGTCAGATTAGGGCTCCACTCTTAAAATTTCATTTGACCTCATTTACCTCTTCAAAGAAGAGAAAGGAGTTAAGGGAAAATGGAAGGGGAGGTGAACCATGAGAGACTGTGGACTCTGAAAAACAATCTGAGGGTTCTGAAGGGGCGGGGGGTGGGAGGTTGGGGGAACCAGGTGGTGGGTATTGGAGAGGGCACAGATTGCATGGAGCACTGGGTGTGGTGCAAAAACAATGAATACTGTTATGCTGAAAAGAAATAAAAAATTAAAAAAAAAAAAAGGCCCTATCTTCAAATGCAGACAAGCTCTATGGTACTGGAGTTTAGGTCTTCAACATGACTTTGAAGGAACAGATGTTTGTAACTTCAAAGTCCAGGTTCCCATTCTGTCTATTCCATAATGTAAATTTCATAAGATTTGGAATGATCGACATTAAGCTAAAAGATATTTATATATTTTAAGTGTCAAAACACAGTTCATTGTCACTGCAACAAATGAAAAGAATTTTAAATTAATGGTTTTTAAGTTCTCAGGTACTTTCAAAAATATTTTCTTGTGTGTCATGTTGTTAGGTCCATAATCAAAGGAGCGAGGTCCATAATCAAAGGAGCGAGACTGATACAAAGTGAAGGTCAAGCAAAGCTTTATTTCATGCTGAGCATTGAGAAGGGCCAGGTCAGGGCCGCCTCTTAGAGAGAGTGCGACCCCTCCCTGCCTTACAGACTAACTTTTATAGAGCAAAGGCCATGTGGTTGGGCCTGGCCACACACAGGTGAAAGAAAGCTACACAGTCATACTAGGTCACACGGGTGACCAATTGAATTACAATTTATCCTAGTAGATATATGAACTGGCCTATCACCTTGGTCAGAATTGGCACTCAAAAGGCGGGACCCAACACTCCTTGGTAGCTAGGGATGTCTCCCTAGTTATGGGCACCCCACTGATTGGATGTCTCCACCTGGCCTGACCCATCCTTGTATTTGGGCTTTGTTACCTGAGACTGGTTTCCTGGACTTGCTTTTAAGTAAGTTCCCTTGGTGGGGAGGTGGCGCAAGATCAGTTTAAGTTTTACTGCATAAACAACAAAATCACTGTTTAACCAGATGGAATCACTCTGGCTAAAGAGGCCCTTACAATATAGAAAACAAGCTAAATATAAATATGCTGATCAATTCTAGTTATTAATGATATCTGCATGCAGAACATTAATCTTTAGTAACTTTTGAAGCTCATTATTTCAGATTGGTTTATATACTATTGTTCCCAAATACAATTTCAAAGATGACACTCTAGCTGCTGTTATCACTGGGTATAACTAAGAAATAAAAAGTTGGGAATAAAATTATTTTTATTATTAATGGTTAATGTACCATAGCTGATAAAAATTTAGAAACAGAGATTTCATTAGACTTGTGCTGCTCTCTTGGGGTAGGCTAACAGTGCATGTGGTCTGATTAAAGTAGAAAGACAGTCTCTGGGAATTCTGATTAGTGGACCCTGGCTGCACTAGGCCTGGCTATCATGTTGTTACAAATACATATGCTCACCCACCAAATTAATAGTGAATGAACATCTGTGAAATATTTGATGGTATTCAGAGGGATTTGAGTTTCAATTACAACTCTCTGAATATGATGTCATTCCTGCAAAGTGTCTCTGAACACTGAGAAATCCTTACGCTTCTTAGTATAGCATTGTGATGAAGATGGGCTCTTAGAGTCAAACAAATGTGAGTTTGATCCCTGCTCAGATGCTTACCACAGTGTTTCCAGCAAGTTATCTAGCCTCTCTAGGCCCCAATCAAATCATAGGAATAACGGAGAAAATCCCTATCTATATAATAGGATGTGAAAATTAAATAATTTAGTGTTTGTATCACCTAACATGGTTTCTGGAGCATAGTAAATGCCTGGCTTAGTCAGTGGTAAATTGACATAGTCATTATGACAATTTATAATTTTCAATTTAATCGTATAATGACTTATTTAAAATCTGGCTGTCTTGAGGCACATTCCATGGAATTGCAGACTGTTTTTCTTCTTTAAATTTTTGCATAGCTAACTCTTGGTATACTACTTGGCATACAGAACCCCCAGTAAATGGCTATTAAATAAATAAGTTAATTAATGAGTAGAATTTTATGATCTGCATGCTATGTTTATAATGGTAAAATGCCAAATCAAGTGCTTTAGAGAAGAGGAAGAAAAAATGGGATGCATCTCACTATCAGTAATAGTTTCTACTGCTTATCAACAGATTAAAACACTATTGAATGAATGAATAGATGATATTCAGCTGTAAGAACAGCCATGTTGATTAATGGCTTTTGATATGTTCCTTGTGGCTAGTTTCAGCTCGGGAGAGGGAAACTGCAATTGAAAGATTCTTGTTCTTTCTCATGAAATCTGCTGTGCATATATTTTAAAAAATATCTTATCTGGGGGGCACCTAGGTGGCTTAGTAGGCTGAGCTTTCAACTCTTGGTTGTAGCTCAGGTCATAATCTCAGGGCATGAGATTGAGCCTGGTGTTAGGTTTCATGTTCAACATGGAGTCTGCTTGAGATTCTCTCTCCCTCTCCCTCTTCCCCCCAAACTGTCCTCACCTCAAATAAATAAATAAATAAATAAATAAAATCCTTTAAAAAGAAATCTTACCCAGTACCTTCAATAGTTTGTCACTGAAGAATTTTCAGGTTGACTTGTCTGCCATTTTACTAAAAGCACAACTTCAAAGAAAAACAGTAATTCTATTCCTAGACAGTTTTTCCTTCATTCAATAATTATGTGACAGGCTCTTGGAAAACACCTCTGCACAATGAAAACAAATTCCTGCCCTTGTAGGGCGGCAAAACTAGATTTAATGGTACATAAATAAATCAATAGCATATTCACAGGTGTTGATTACTATGGGGAAAAAATAAGTAGAAGAGGTCAGAAAAGTCTGAGGTGAATAAATATGAGACAGTCTGAGTAGCTCTTTTTGAGAAAGCAGCCATTTTTGAGTTTGAGAAACTTGAGGTTTGAGTGAAATTTGGAAGTGGTGAGAGAATAAGTCAAAGAATATTTAAGGAAAGCCATTCTAGTCAGAGAAAACAGCCACACAAAGTCTCAGGTAGACACAGCAAAGAGGACACTGAGGATGGAGCAGAGTAGGAGGAAGAGTTAGAGTAGAAGATGTGAGGTCATGCAGTCAGAAAGATCAAATTTTATGGGAAATTCTCTTTGGTTTACAAAAACATTGAATAATGTAATTGAATTCTGTGAGCTAATGTATTGGCTTTCAATTATGTTATCTCTCTCTTTTTTAAAGTTTTTATTTAAATTCTAGTTAAATAATATACAGTGTAATATTAATTTCAAGCGTAAAATATAGTGATTCACCCTTCCATAAGCCACTGGAGGCTCATTATAGTAAATGCTTTTCTAAATCCCTGTCACCTATTTCACCCATCCCCCACCCAGGGCGTTCTCTATCCCTCTCTGTATATTCCCAGTGCATGTCACTGTGTCTGCCACAGTGTAGGTAACTGAGAAGACCTTGCTGCAGAAAGGATCCCTCACTTGGGTACTGGATATGCAGTTTTTGTGCCAACAACAAAAATCTGGTTTCTAAATCTAATAATCTAAAATATCAAACATTATATTCAGTTAATAAGCCCTTTTCATACATTTTGATGGTTATGTCTTTTTATTTTAATAGAAAATATCTTAGGAGCGTGAGAATAGATCAATAGAAGAAAAAAAAGATTCTATGCAGCTCCACACAGAAAGAGATAGAAAGAGAAAGAGGGATTGAGGGAGAGAGCCAAAGAGTATAAGAGCAAGACAGTAGAAGTGGAAGGAATTCTGTTAAATTGTAACTGCATATTTGGAATCCTTTGTGTGATTTATTTATTTATTTACTTACTTACTTTTAAAGATTTTATTTATTTGAGAGAGAGATTGAGCACAAGGTGGGAAAGGAGCAAGGGCCGAGGGACAAGCAGACTCCCTGCTCAACAGGAAGCCCAATGCAGGTTTCGATCCCAGGACCCTAAGATCATGGCCTGAGGCGATGTTTAGCCTACTGAGTCACCCAGGTACCCATTTTTTGTGTGATTTAAAAATCACAGTCTGTTTTTGTTCATCTTTGGCTGGGCTTGTGAAAATGATGAAACTAAAATCCAGTACTATTTATTTGGAAACTTCATCCTCTATTTTAGTCTTACAAAGAAAAGGGAAACATGCTTGTCCATTACTGTAAATATATCCAATGCCCATCAAGGCTCAAGGAGACCAGGGTAAGGCTGGTCAACCATACATGTATATGTCCTTGAGCAATTGAAACATTACTCTGATATGTGGGTAGATACCATTTTTTGTTAAAATACGAAGTGTTTACTTGGTGCCAAAATTTCTAGGAGAAATCTAGTCATTTTGGTATGCATAGTTACCAGTAGAAATTATATATTTATAAGGAAAGGATAAACTCTTGAACAAGTTTAACTCAACTTTATGAGATATTATAACATAATTGAAAAAATGTTTTCTGTGAGATTAGGTAATGTTAAGATGACTTGGGAGTATTACAGTCATTTTAGCATTTCTTTACTTGATAGATTCCCTCAGATATGAAAATGATTTTTTTTTTGCCACAAGTTAACATTTCCCTTTAAAAGAAGGGAATAAATGTGTATTTATTTATTACATGTATGTATACATTTATGTGTCATAAAGATGTTATTTAATTATTCATGCATCTCTGCATATAATCTTCATAATTAAACATCTATAATTTACTTAAGATTATAATGTTTTCACCTCTGAACTGTGAGTACTATAAGACTAGCAGATTGCTACACTAATTATTCTTGTACTTAAATAGTAAGATAATTACTGCAGCAATATTCTATTCAAAATGAAAATTGGATCCACCCCCTGGCACACTTAAATTAGGAGTCTTTTTCTTTCATTTTTGCAAAATGTTCTCCTTTTATCTTTTTTGAATGCATATTTTTAATGTTGGAAAGAGCAACTCCATTCACTGGAGATTCCATGTTAGGTAAGAATGTCATCACTGTGCTTAAGCTGCTTAGACTCAAATTTCGAGGTTATTCTATGTATGAAAATAGTTCTGTTAGAAACTGGTTCTGCTGACTTTGCCCAGCCAGGTGTCCACAAATAAAGGCATGGCAATGAGAAGAGCATGAGCTAGGTTGAAGTTATTAACACACCCAAAATTTGGAATAAACCAAACCATGAAGGCCATCAATATGTTGATGGAAGATCATTTATTTTATGTAACAAAGTACTACCCACCAACCTCAGGTAGAAAAGAATTCTCCCTATTTAGAACCCTACTGTATGATGAATGTTTTGCTATAAAACACCTTTAACATTTTGCTGCCATTCGTTTTCCTTGTGTTGTCCATCTGTCCTTGAGAGTGGGAACTACATTTTTTTTTCTTTTGGTATGCTAAATTCCCAAAAAATCCCTGGCACACAGAATTGTACCTCAACTAAGTTTATCCATTAATGAATTAATCTGTGTTTAAAAACAAGTAACATAATTCATACTGTCATCCAGAAAGACAAACCCTAAGAGCTTAGAGGTATAGCACACAGGCACAAATGTGCTCACACACAAACAAACATGCATACATCACCTGCTCAGGTCAGTGTCTGCTCCCAGTTTTTTGAGAAGCAACAATCATGAAATTCCAACTTGACTGCTGGGTAGACTGGGATGTATTAAAAAAACTGGATTTATATTTAGTGAGAACATAGTCTCTGGCATAGTTTATTTGTTTTGTTTTGCATTTTTCCTCCAGTCACTTCAGAAGTGTCTTTACAAAGAGATTCTAAGCATCAAGGACAAAAAACATCATCTCATTTTGTATATCCACTAGAGTAACAGCATAAGAGATGTGGTCGAGTTTCAATGTGGATGATATTTGAAACTTATTATTTTGGAAATTTTTTTGCCAAAATTTAGGTGATCGCAATATAAATATCTACTTATGTTAACCTTTCCTGTAAAAAATTAAGTGGAGATATTAGATGGTTCCAAATGATTGACATTATTAAAACTATGGTGTTCCCTTGAGATGATTTTCCAAGTGTAAATCCTAGGATTCCACCCCTGGAAAGCAGTTCATTTTGGGTGTGGCCTCAGGGAATATTATTTTTTAAGAAGTTCAAATTATCACTCAAATGCCCATTTTCTGAGAATTGATAAGCATTGTGAATTTTGTAGAACTAAACAATTTTATAGTTTAGAAATTGTTTTGATAGGCCCACCAAACTTTTGGAATCCAGAAAACCGTACAAACAAATATAGCATCCTATTTATGTGAAAAGGCTACGCTTGATATTTTTGATGCCTTGGTTAATCATGATATTGCTGTCACAAAATGGATAGTGAAGAATAAAACAACTGTATTCCTTTGTTTACTCTTTTAGTATGTTTCTGGGGAGTGGAACATAAATTAGAGGATAATCGTTAAGTGGCAAATCCTTGAGCTGTTGGAGTTTATTTGCTTCAGTAATTTAAGATAGTCCTTATTTTAACCCTTAATCAGATTATTTTTACTTATTTTAGGTGACCATTAATAAATGGCAACTTTTTAGTCTTAGACTTTGCCATTTAAAAAAATCTGCATATTCCTTCAAACATCTGTCTTGGGCTTTCTGGCATTAAATTTCATTTGGTTGTCATTTCTAAATATTCCAGGGAGTTTCAAGTATCTAGTATGTATTATCAAAATGATGTTGCACTTCTAGTCACAAGTTGTAACTCAGTTTATACTTCCAAAGAATACATATATATTTATCTCCATTCAGCACACACACACACACACACACACACAGAAGCTCACACACAACCAATTCTTTTCTTTACAATATAAGTTATAAAATGAGTTGAAGATATACATCACTTGTGCTTGAGTCAATATGTAAGCATTTGTATAGAACAGTAATTCTCACCCTTTTTCTCTGGGACATACATGTCAGATAGAATTCACATAAATCTTATGTTCCTAAAGATTGTGGCATAGTTAAGATATACTTCTTGTTATGCACATTTGTATAGCTATAATTGATTTGCTTTCTTCTCAAGAGAGTATAGGAGTCAGTGACATTAGAGTAACAGACTCTGAAATGCTCTAAGTAAGTAAGCCACTTTTAATTTTTAAAATAAATTACTCTCAAAAATGAGTTATCTTAACCATGATTAAAAACACATAACTTGGGGGCACATTCCGTTTTGAGTATCATGACATGAGTGACCCTGACTCTGACCAGGTGTTGCAGTTTGGCTCTGCCATCAGCTAGCCTTCTAGAACTCTGTTCTCTCAGCTCTAAAAATGGGAATAGTAATATTAGTGTTGAGAAATAATCTATATACACTTCTTTTTGTGATTGCTGCCTCATAGTAACCATCTATAACACATTTTTTTTTCTATCAGTCAAGGATCAGTAGCAGGAAATTAGATTTGCTTTATAAATTAAAAGTACTTTATAAAAGTTCTTTAATGTATTCTTCTCTAAGTCACTCTTGGTTTCCTTATCTTTCTTCACTGGAGTTGTCACTATTTCTTATCCTTACATTCATAGCAAGGAAAATGATCTAAGTTTGCAAAAGGACTACATATATGGCAAAAGAGGACACTGGGTTAACCTTATAATGACGGAAGCCTGACAGGCACTCACATTAGAGAGGCTTTCTCCCATCCAGGTCAGTGAGCACAAATATCATTAACTTGGATGAGAATTTTTCTATGTAGGAAACCATAAATCTTTGTTTTGATAGATATCACTGTTATCCCTATGATACAAACATCTGTACACACAAGAGAAGGACTGCCTTCCTGTATTCCAGGGATAGATTTGTGAATTTTATCATTATGAAGAAGGACCTTCATGTGCACTGTCTCCCTAACAATAGGGCCAGACAGTACTTTTCAACACAGTAATGTTCATAAGAGTAAGAACTACAGAGGGGAGAGCAAAAGATAAGGTTTATTCTCTTTATTTTTTGAACATATATGACAGGCACTAAAGATAAAAGTATAAATGATATAAGTTTCTCATTTTCTTTTTAGGACTGATAAACACATTGCTATTTATGAAATAACATGCATTAATTAAATTTTATTTGAAAGTACACTTATAAAAGTATAATGCAAAGTATTATACAAAAGTATATACAAAAATTATATACAAAAGTATACTTTTGTATGCACTTGACTAGTGCATACAAAATCTGTAAGAAAAATAAAGATCTACAAGAGAAGATATTGTAGTAAGTTTCAAATATGAATGTTAAAGAATTTCAGGGGGTAATGTAATTATCTTCCTAACAGGAAGATGAAGAAATTTCATTGATGAGAAAGTGAAAAAGTATGCGTGGGTTAAACACTGAGGTTTCTGAATAAAAATAGAGACTAAATTGATAGTACATCTGTGCTCCCTTCCATAGCCACGCTAAAATGAGGGTTAAATAAAAAAGAATTAAATATACACTATTATAGAGAATAGGAAAGGAGACAATGGCACCAGAATCTTGGAAGTTGGAAAGCAGATGGTTGAATGATAAATAGCTAAATCAGGAACTTTCAGTTGTAAGGAAGAAGAGGGAAAAGTTAGAGGCGACCATGATTTATATTGGAGATTGTCTAGAAGACTCAAAAACTATCTCTACAGGATACTTTTGGAAACAAGATGAAGATGGAAGTAAAAGCCAAAGGAGAAAGGACTGCTAGGAAGTCTAAGAATCACTTACAAAACTAAAACTCTGAAACCAAGACGACTAATACCTGAGGAAATATTCACTTCAGAAATGCTAACAGATTAGAAAAGTAATATCATGAGGCACCAACAGGCAGTCACATATATATTTCAAATAAGCATAGTAAACATGCAAAAATTCAGGGGAAGTTTGTGCAATAGGAGGGAACAAGACATATTTAAAAAAGAATCAAGTATAAAATTAAGAATAAAAACATGAAAGTTTAGTTTTTAAAAAAATTAAATATTTGAAACAAATAGTATAATGAATTAGGAACTTTTAAGATCAATTGAAGTAACTCTAAGAAGAAAGGAGGCAAAAATAAAGGAATAGGAGAATATAAAAAGAAAAGAGATATGAAAAATAGGGATAAAAGTGCCATCCAACAATATAAAAGGCTAATAGCCCCAAGAAGGAGAAAAAACTGAAATATAAGGAATAAATTCTTTAAAGAATAACAGAGATTAAATTATCAGAATGAAAAGATGAAATATCAGTTTGAAGGGCCCATGGAACATTATAAGAAATAATAAAAGAAACACTTCTCAAAGTATCCAGAGAGAAATAAGATATCACTTAGAAATAAGATATAACTTGAGGTCAGAGTACCAAGAACACTACTGGGTACAAGAAAACTAAGTAAGAGACTTTTTAACATACTGAAGAAAAATAACCGAATGTAACATTTTATATCCAGTCATTGACATTTAAATAAGATGACAAAACAAAAGCCAAATAATATTCTCGGGCTACAATACGATAGAAGTTCAGCCTCACAAAAAGCCACCATAAAACAACTTTTGAAAATGATACTTGACAAAGAAAGAAAAAAAATGATGCTTAGGAGATATGAGTTAATGGTAAATTAACTTGTAAAATTTGCTATCTGCAGTGAAAACAAACAAAAAAGCTCTCCTTGAAAAAAAAAGTCCACAAAAAAGAAGAAAATGTCATGTATACATGATAATCCCAAGGTAAATCCTATACAATAGCAGTATGATGGAGATTGAGCAGGGAAGAACCTAAGTAGGGGGTGGGTATTAAGAGAGAATGTTAATAATTGTTAACAGGTGTGCATATATGCATATAAACACGTACTTGACTTTTATTTCAGTCCCTCTGATTGAAATGGCAAATTGATTGAAACAAAATTTAAAATTAAGAATTTTTATCAATTCTCAAAATAAAATGGTATAAAGAATTTCAAATTTTCATAACGTATATATTTCATAACAGTTATATTTCTGAATTTATTAAGCTTGAAACTACCTTAAAACTTTTTTTAAGACACTCTGTTGTGTGTGTGTGTGTGTGTGTGTTTATGCACACATGCAAAATAATCTGGCCCTAATGAGATTAGAAAAGAAATGGATGGAAAAGACAATTGAGGATGGGTGAGCAAAACCAAGATTATAAAAATAAATATAAATAAATATTTTAATATCACACACATATGTCCACACATAACCACACATACTGTGCATATACACATTATTTATGATCAGGCAAAATGCAAGCTTGTAAGTAAAATCAAATATTTTGATCTTTCCTATCCCTCTGATGATAGTGAAATGGAGAAAAAGACAAAGATCTAGCAACTGAAATCAGTTCAGAAATATGAGAGATTAACTTCTTCTGCAAATTTGTATATAGTGTGTTTTAAGATTGGATATCAGTCTCAGGGTGTGTGTGTGTGTATATGTGTGCAATGTGCATATACAGTTTTGCCCTCTGTAAATATTAAGATTCAGTGTTCAAACCTCTGCTTTGGAGTTATACATTGCTTTTTGTAATAAACTCATTCATTGAAGGGGGCCTTGGCATGTGTTTAAAAATATTTTTCGGAAAAGCTTAAAACAAGTGTTTTGAAAAGAAACATTTTCCACTGTGCTTTTCAACCAGTCCATGGCAGCATAGTTCAACACAGCTTCTCATGACTTTCCCCAGCTTCTAAAAGACAGGGCTGAGCTTTCCCAGAGTTCTCCTTTGTGCTTGAGAAAATAATGAATCAATCAATTAAAAACACCTCAAATACAACCTATGAAATATACTTCTCTATTCTACAATCAACAGCGCTGATCAATAATTCAGCTCTCTTTTTTTTTCTTTTCTATTGAATTTCATCAAAAACAATTTTTTCCATGAAAAAAAAGTGAGGAAATAAAAAAAAATATTCAAAATTACACTGGAAATGCGTAACCTTTCTGCCGCAGGAGGGAAGTTAACTGTGCAAACAGGTTATTTAAAATGACTCACAACTGGCTTACATCTGTGCCCCTTAAATGGAGTGATGATTATTTACAAAGCAGGTTCACCCCTGACATGGACCTCTCAGGATGGCCACTAAGGAAACCCAGGGTTGCCATGACAGGTCCTTTATTAACACTAAAGTGATAATTTCAAACAAGTGGTCAATTCAGGAACAAAGGACAGGAATAGCATTTGCTCATAATGCAATGTTCAGACCTTGGCTAGCATAATAAGGGCAAGATCGCAGGATGCATTTTATTTGCATATTATTCTATTAACATTTACATTGGCTAAGCAAATAGAGGCCACATGTGGAGCTCAGAAGAAGTCATCACCCCTTCATGAAAGGTGTTTGACCTAATCTAGCCAGACTCAGGAAGCACTAAGAAGAGGAGTATGAAGACAGGCATGTTGGCTAAATTCCAATGGCATAATTACTTTCTGCCCATATGAAAAATTCTTCTGCCATTCTTGAGAAGCTGTTTTTTTCTACCTCCTTTCCTGACTGCTGTTGTGCTGTGGAATGGCTGTCATATTAGACCCCACAGGGGCCTGCATTTCAGCTGTGAGTGATCCCTGTAGGTAAAACCAGTACAGCGTTTAGAGGTCCTTCTATGAGAAAGGGATAATATAAAGGTAAAAGCAAAGTTCATTTCCTCTGGGAAGCTCACTTAACGTGCCACACCCACACTTACTGGAAGCACAGCCTGGTAAACCCACTCTGTTATCAGGACTTAGTTCCATATTAAAAGGGAAGGGTTTTTTTGTTTTGTTTTGTTTTGTTGTTGTTGTTTTTTGTTTTAAGATTTTATTTATTTATTTGACAGAGGGAGAGAAATCACAAGTAGGCAGAGCAGCAGGCAGAGAGAGAGGGGGAAGCAGGCTCCCTGCTGAGCTGAGAGCCCAATGTAGGGCTCTATCCCAGGACCCTGAGATCGTGACCTGGGCTGAAGGCAGAGGCTTAACCCCAAGGAGCCACCCAGGCACCCCTAAAAGGGAGTTTTAAAGTGTATCTCTGATTGTGCAAATACCTCATAATACCAATGCTGGGGACCTCAACTGCGCCTTTGCTTGAGAATGTCAAGATGCCACAGAAACTCTGTGCTTTCCTCTGAAGTTTCTAGGTGTAGGAGGGAATTGAGGTGATGCTTGCAGTGAAATAAGGAACTATTTTACTGCTTCTGCTAAGGTAAAAAATCGCTAGTCCTGAGTCTCCTTACAGAAAATTAATGAAAACCCCTCTGGTTATTAACAAATGAAGCAACAATAGAACCCATTCAAAGTATAACACCTAGCTTTTTATACTGGTGTTGAGATTTTAGATCCAGCTAAATAAATCCTGGCAATGTAGCCTAATGTTGCACTGAAATTACAGGGCTATCTCTGTGAGGGACGGTGATTTACCACCTGTTTATCCAACCCATGTCTTATCACAGCATATTGAAACATAATCAACTTCTTAAGGCTTTAGTTCTTCTTCCATGGGTATTTCAGAGGGTTCATTGCAGTAATTAGGTGGGAGACCTTCATTGAATGTATATAGCATAATCAATGCTCAATATGTGGCATATCTAGTAACATTATAATTATTGGTATTAATAATAAATTATAATTTCTATTCTTCCTAAAAGAATTAGATGCAAAGATGGCATCCTTATATGCATAAAATATTCTAAAATTTGAGGAGATACTTAGAAATCACAAAAAGAAGAAGAAGAAAATGATATCAGAAACTCAGAACTGAGAATTAAATTTTATTTTGAGTTGTGTAGCAGCAAAGATGAAGAAGACATATGGAAACATGAAAAAAAAAGGGAAGCATGAAAAGTTTAGATAGTTTTCATTATTTGGTAAAATAAACATGCCAGATCACTAGTAGGAAAAAAAAAATTTGTGATATTAAGTGGTAGGTTGGGGTTAAGCTAGTAGTTTAATTAAAATATATATATATTTAGCATATTTATGCCACTGTGCTCTAGTACCTAACAAAGGATTTTGACTCTAGGAGTTTGACTCTATCCAATGTTTAGTATCAGTGTTATTCAACATTTAGTATCAGTACTATTCTAAGAGAACCACATATATCACTTTAAATTTTCTAGTAGCTCCTTCTAGAAAGGCAAAAATAAGTAAGTAAAATTAATTTTATAATATATATTATCTGATCCATTATATTCTAAATACTAATATTTCCAGGTGTAGTCAATATAAAAAGTCTTTAAGAAGATATTTTGTATTTTTTTCATTTAAGTCTTTAAAAATCTGTTGCACCATTTATACTTAGAGTAACTTGCCATTGTACACATTTTAAGTTCTCGATTATACTGAGATAGCATGGCTTTAGATTAACTTGTGCTTCCATGTTGGATAGCATCATTCAAAATTAACTTTATATGACCATACACAAAATTCAATAATTTAGAAAAGTAAATATAGAAAATGAGAAGTAGGTATGATTATGTTACAAAAGTTGATCTACACATGCTTTTGTGATGACATGATCATTGATTGCTATGTCCAAACTTATGTTAATTTTTATTTATTCTTATATTTAATGAATATTTGAGTACCCATTATATTTGTGATTATTCAGGGAGAAATACTTGGCCTTTCTAGAGTAGGAGTCCAACCATTACCCTCAAATAGTACAGGGAGTATTCTAGCCGCTGAAGAAACAGCAACAAGCAAAACGAAATCTCTGCTTTTGAAGCTTAAATTCAAGTGAGGTAGACAGTTAATTAAAAGATAAATGGAGGGGGGGACGCCTGGGTGGCTCAGTGGATTAAAGCCTCTACCTTTGGCTCGGGTCGTGATCCCAGGTTCCTGGGATCCAGCCCCACATGGGGCTGTCTGCTCAGTGGGGAGCCTGCTTCCTCCTTTCTCTGCCTCTCTGCCTACTTGTGATCTCTGTCTGTCAAATAAATAAAATCTTTTTTATAAAAAAGATAAATGGGGGCAACTGACTGGTTCATCTGCTAATGCATGTGATTTTGATCTCAAAGTTGTGAGTTTGAGTCCCATGTTGGGTGTAGATATTACTTAACTAAAATAAGCAAATATGTGTTTGGTCAGGTGGTGATAATTGCCATAAAGAAAAAATAAAATAGAGTAATGCTATTTCTTGAGCACTACTTTAGATGGACTGGTCAGCAAAGTCCCTTCTGATGAGGTAAAATGCCCTTCTGGGGGAAAAACATTCTGCAAAGAGAGAAAGTCAAGCACAGGGAGTCTCCGAAGGAAATTCAAGATTAAGAAATTAGCAGATTCAGAGAACAAGAAGGGAGCTAGTGTGCTTGGAGCGCAGCAACTGGGGTAGAGCTTATCTGGAGATGGCATCAAAAGAGAACTTTGGTTCTTTCTGAGAGCCCTGGGAAGTCAATAGAGAGATATGAGCAGAGAAATAACATGGGACCATCTAGGTTTTGAAGGTCCATCTCTTGTTGTATTTTTCTTTGGAGAAGAGAAGGTAGCAGAGGAAGAATGAAAGAAGTAACAACCCAGATGAGAGACTATGCTGTTTTGGCCCAGGCAAGTAAAGATAGCGAATTATTTTAATAAAAATCAAAATTATCTACTAAATACATAATGTCAATGATTTCTCTTTTAACTCACAATTGAAACCATTATTGGATGAACTGTTCTATCAGCAGGGCAAGTCTATTCATATCTTGCAAATTTAGTTTCCTATGTGGTATTATGTGCAAATTTCAATATTGAACTTCATTCAGATTGTTCTTTTATGCCTTTGACATCAGTACACTGTGCCAGGATAAGAAGAAAACAATTCAATGGTCCTCATCTCCTTTCTTGCTGCCTGTCCAGGGGCTCATGGTCTAGCAAGAAATATGGTCACCAGCACAGATTTATATAAAAAAAGCACAGACAGTTGTAGGTTTTATCAGAAAGGGCAAATCAAAAAATTTTTGATTTTTTGCTTTATTTGAGGAAATAAAGCAAGAAGATGATTAAATTAAACTGAGAGACTCATTTATTCATTTATGTATTCATACAAGGACTATTTTTGGTGCCAGAGATGGATATATATTGGCTACACGAAGATGACTAAGACTGCAGAGTCTGGAAATGGTTCTTGGACAGAATTCCAGCTGTGAGGGCTTACCTTGGGATAAAAAGCCACAGTGCTGGATAGGCTGTTTAGAATATATACCTAGGACAATTGCAAGTAACATATCTAGAAAAAGACTCTAACACATGGCTGCAGAAGGCAGCAAAAGTTCAAATCCAGGAAAGTAGTACCAAGTACCAGTTCCAAAGGATAAGCTGACACTCAGATTCAGAAACTATAGAAATCAGGGATTAATTTAAAGCAGAATATGACATCGTTCAGAGCAAGCAGATTAGTTTATACAAAGATGACATGCCTGTGTCTCCCTCAGAGAAAATGGTGGTTGTAGGTTGAGTCAGGGGAAGGTTTAAAAGAGCCGTACTCCACCAGAGAGATGGTGCCTTTGTCATATAATTGGGCTTGACAGTGTGAGAGGACACTGATACATAGATTTGGATGGAAAGGGAATCCCTTCCACGGATAAAATTTGAGTAGTAGTATGTTTTTCAGAAATTGCAGGGCTTTATTGGGGAACAGGAAGTATTCAGTAGGTGTGTAATATATCAGATATTTGTGGAAGGAAAGGTGAAGTAAAACTGAGCCAAAGCCTCATTTTAAAGAGTTTTAAATGTTATCTTTTCATGTGTGTCTTGGTGAGCCCTTGAAGATTTTCTTGAAAGTGTGAGTGACATGAGCCAAATTGTTATTTGGGAATATATTCTAGAGTTTAATGTATAAGACAGATCACAGGGAGGACCCAGTAAAATTCAATTCCTGTGCAAGTCCAAGAATGAGGGACTTAAGTACAGCACCAGGGTAGGGAATACAAAAGAGCAAAATGATACAAGAAAAAAAATAAGTAGGGTCAGTGTTAACCAACAAAGGCAGGTCAGTGTAATTATATAATTTTCACCTGGTCATGCCTTTTAGACTTCCTTAATATAATCTAAGAGAAATATATTATATATGTAACAATTTTAGGCTTTGAGGGAATATGACTTACCACAGTGGAAAGCGTGGCAAACATATGCAACAAGAGGCAACCTAAGAATTACAGGTTATGTTGGAATACATGTTCCTTTTCTAGACACTTATCACATCATATGTATTCTTCTACCATAGCACTGACTATGTTATTTTATTTCTTTTTTTAAAAAGATTGTATTTATTTATTTGACAGAGAGAGATCACAAGTAGGCAGAGAGGCAGGCAGAGAGAGAGAGGCAGGCTCCCCGCCAAGCAGAGAGCCTGAAGCAGGGCTCCATCCCAGGACTCTGAGATCATGACCTGAGCCAAAGGCAGAGGCCCAACCCACTGAGCCACCCAGGCACCCCCTGACTATGTTATTTTCATTACTTTACTTTAGAAATGTTGGTTGAGAATCTACTGCTGCCAGGCATTCTCTTGAATACTTGACTACAGCATTGAACATTCTGCTTAAACCCTTTTGATGAGCTTTAGTTGAGGACACAATAAAGAAGTAAATAAATAAGTGCAAACTCAATAAATGCTATGAGAGAAATAGAGTGTTCTGTGAGAACATAATATAGCCAGACCAGGGCATAGATATTTAATTTAGATAGATTGGGCAGGCAAAATATACTTTTCCATCCTTCTCTTTTCCCTCCCTACCTTCTAGTCAGGAGAAATCAGAACTGGGAGGTAAAATAGAATAGGAATGAAAATCATGGAACTGAACTTTAATCATGGGATCTGATAAAATCAGAAAAAAAAAAAAATCCTTGCTTTTCCTAGGCTTAGGATACTGCATTATCCCTTGTTCTACCCTGCTCATGCTTTGTAAATAATCGTTTGTTAAAACTTTCACATTACCAGATTAAGCGTGATGTATATTTCCTTCTGGGATTGGGGAATGCATTTAGAAAAGAAGGATTAGACCAGAGTTTCAGAAAATTTGAACAGTTAGCATCTAAAGGAAGTAAGATGAGCCAGTCATGGACACCGAGTGATGATTAAGAGGCCATGGTATAAAGAAAGGCATGCAAAGAACATAAAGAACACTAAAGATGTTGGGAGTAGCTGATTCTGTTAAAATCTCCTTGGAGTTAAATTAGATAATAATAAATATGTAACCATTTACTTAGGATAGCATGCATCAGAATGTAAATCTTTAACATACAACCCTTAATGCACTAAACTACCTCAGTCTCTGTCTGTATCATCACAATCTTTATTTACCAACTATTTGCAATGAATAAAGTTTCCTGATTCTTCCAAAAACTAATCTTACTAGGGTCAAATCTCTTTCTCTTAAGAGAAAGTCTTCATCCACCTATTATGCTCTTTTTATCTCTGTATTGGACTTTTCTCCTTAGCAAATGATTATGCTCCTCTGTCTTCTGTTTTTAAAATCAGGTATTCAGGGGCACCTGGTGGCTCAGTTGGTTAAGTAAGCATCTGCCTTTGGCTTGGGTCTTGATCCCAGGGTCCTGGGATTGAGCCCCAAGTCGGACTCCCTGCTCAGTCTGCTTTTCCCTCTTCCTCTGCCCATCTCCCTACTCATACTTTCTCTCTTTCTCTCAAATAAATAAGACTCTTTAAAAAACCAAGTATGCAAATAAAGCTAAGTTTCCAGTTCAGGACGGCATCCTATGATTACTTTTACTTTGTGTCCTCCTTTGAGAAACCAGTAAATTGACTTTTGGTTCCTTAATGAAGCATGAAGTTAAGCCATTAGCAGAGAATGAGGATTTGGTGACATTTTGGACATTTTGAGAACAGGAAGATAGAACATAGAATGTGAGAATAAAGGTTTTAGGGAGACATAGTACAAAGGCAGATAGTGATGATACTTCAGACAAAGTTCAAATTCTGTGAAAAGACATTAAAGCCAATGTGTGCATGCGTGTTGTGTCTCTGTGTGTGTGTGTGTGTAAGCTCTCTATTTTTCTTAGCAATCTAAGAAGTTAAGTGCTCTTTGGTTTTTTTGTTTTTTTTTTTTGAAGACTCTTTTTTTTCCAAAAAGATAAAAAATAAAAATTATCCATCAAGTCACATAAAATATAATAACTTCATACATTCAAAGGGTATGGTGAATTAAATTGAAGGCACAATTTTAAGAAAAATTATTAATGCCCCAATGAAACATTGATGTTAATATACCAGAAGCCTAAAGCATCAGACAAATTTGTGTAGTAAGGAGGCATGGCATCAAATTATAACTGAGATCTGCTAGATGTACAAATAGGCCAAAAAGAAAACAAAAGTGACCTTTTTCGTATGTCCAAAAGGGAGAACAGACATGATTTCCTCAGAGTAAAATAATGATCAATGACCAGGGATTTAGATTCAAACTTTTTTCTTCTAATTTTGCTGTTTGTTATCACTACTTTGCATTATCTTCAATATTTTATTTTCTTTCTTTTGAAATTCTGTTTCTGTGGCCCGTAAAGTATAGATAATCTGGTTTCTTCAGTAATACCATGTTGAACTTGATTCCAGTTTGCCTCTGAAAATAGTGATGACATTATGGAGTATTAGAAGGTAAGAACAGGAAACAGGTGTCCCTTTTTTGTTTGCTATTGGAGGAAGAATATATTGCATCATTTTCCTATGACCTTATATATCCACTGTCCACCTTTTCCACCTACTTTAAGCCTAGGAAATTAGCTGCCTTAGTGATCTTCCTTGATCTCTATCTTCCTCTTGGGTTCAGCCAATTGAAGTTCTCAGTAGGATATCTGAAGGTAGAAGCAGCCAGAGGCCAGAAGGTTGGTTTGGTTACATTGGGTTGGCTGCATCCACTCTCTAAGGAGTCTTTCTGCATATAGCTCTTCCCCCAGGTTTGGTAAGTACTCCCACCACTGCCCCTTAAAGGCTTAGAAATGATGGACTACTTCCTGCTTTTACTAGCCCTAGAGTACTTCATTATCTCTTGTTAAACCCCTGCTTGAATTTTGTAAATAATCCTTTATCAAAACCTTCAAATTACCAGATTGAGCATGATACATATTTCCTTCTGGGACACTGACAGATAAAAAAGGCTCTCCTAAGACAGAAGATATTGAATTAGGAGGAGATTGGATATGATATAGTAATATTAGAGCTTATAGGAACTTTGAGTCGGGCTTAGAATACTTCATGCATCTTCTGACTCTTAAGATTCAGTGAGAGAAAAATTACTTCCTTAGGTCACCTCAGGGTAAGAGGAGACCATAGCTTCTGAAGGGATTGAGCACAGAGTTCTAGGAAATTATTTTAAGAAATTAAAAATTCAGTTCAAGTCTAAGGCCATGGCAGTGAAAACATACAATGACCCTGGAGCATCTTGTAGTTCCTGTAGTAAGGAAGTGTTCAAAGTACAAAAAGATGGGGGCATTTCACAGGGACACAGGGAGCCAAAATGAAAGAGCTCCCAGAGGCCAAATCTGTAACAATTTGAGTAACAGAATAAATAATAAATAAATAACACAGTGTTAGATTGTAACCTGAAGTAAAAAATAAATATACATGACCCATGATGATATAAATAAAAGATAGAACAAATAAATAAGTGGGGGAGAAGAGGAGAAGATATGGAGATAGGAGGGAATATCCCTTTTCAGGAAGTAGAGCTTAGTCCTCCTCCCTTCCCTTGAGAGTGGGAGAGACTTGAGTTTCTCTCGGCGGCTCAGCTATAGAGTCTGGTTCTTCCCTGAGAACAGAGTGATGGATTTTCCAAGGACTGAAAGAATGTTATTCTGGCTAAACTCTAATATCCACAATCTCTCCCAGACCACAACCTCATATAATTTTGGCTTATACAAATGGCACTTACTATATTGGTGGTAGTGAGAAACAAATTGATCCGAGGGAGAGTTTTTGTTTTTTGTTTTTTTGTTTTTGTTTATGGTTTTGTTATGTTTTGTTTTGTTTTATTTTTTAAGCTTCCACTCTACATTTTTTTCTAAGAAAGGGAGAAAAAACAGTAGTTTTGCGTGTTCCATTGATTTCTATAGACAAAGAAAAATGTACTTAATAGTTCCTGTGCTAAGATGTATTGACTATGATTTCATCCTCTGACTTTAGGAAGGTAAAAGGAATGCATCTTTCTGGACATGGAAATGAGAAAACTTTCCTTCTGCTACTTACCCTTTGGCTGGATCAAACGCAAATCATGATCTGGCCGGAGACTCATTGTTCCTAAGGAACTTACAGAGGCATAATTTCCCTTTTTCTCTCAAAGAGAATGGTTATCACAAAAGGAATGGTTATCACAAACATTGTGCAACTGAAAAGAACAATAAATCAACATGAATTTATTGAATTCCTGCTTTTTAAAGGCAATTTCCTAAATAGCAGTAAATATTAGGGTGGGAGAGAGGCTATGCTTCTAGTACTACATTATATATCTTAGAGAAAAGAAGCTAGACAAGTTTTAGGAAAAACAGTATATGTATGTGTGTGTGTGTGTGTGTGTGTGTGTGTGTGTGTGTATTGATTAACAAAATAGGTTAAGTATGAATATACTGTATGATCATGAACTTTTATTTTTGTGGACAAAACCAAGGGGCTACGAAGAGTCATCTTGTATCCCCTGGCTATTAGGAGACCTTGTATAGACTAACATTAGAAGGCATCATTCTTACTAATAAGAACATTGGGGGACTTATTTCTAAAACAACATTGATCTTGGAAGGAAACATGTCAGGTTCTCTTAGATTGAGGAACATAACACTGCAGCAAGCCTAAGCAGAGCAATGAGGATAAAATGTATTCTGAAGATTCTGATACAACTTCAAAATTACTCATTTGCAGACCATAATTAATGAAAAATGTTTCATATAAAGAAGATACAATAAATCCCTGGTAAAACAAATCCAAAACATAAGGTTGAATGCAAGATGACAAAATGTTGAAAAGATTAAAAACTCACAAAAAATCTTATAGAATTGTTAAATTAGTAGTAATCCTTACCTAAGATTATTTCTTCCTACATTATTTTATTTTACTGAAAACAAATACAAACAAATATAATTAAGTATTTTGGATTTCTCCATATATCATATTAAACAAAAATTATTTGGCTAAATAGTCACAATTATTCTGAATGCTGGCAACATTTACAAGGAAGCACGATGGCTAAATAAAATAACCTTAGCTAAAAATCTAACGTTTGAAACCTTATCAACAGAGAAAAATAAATTGTATTTGTCATAGTTCTTCAAAAATGTTGCATGTTTTAATTTTTTTTTAAATGTTGCAACTTTTACCAGTGTCTTTTTTTATATACTTGTCTCTATACCTCTAATACCATACAAGTACCCTTTATAGAAAGGGTAGAAACCAGGCAAAAATCATGGTTATTTCTATCTATATCTCTATCTTTATCTCTACCTCTCTTTATCTCTGCTCATGGGTTTTGACTCCTTAATGGTTTTTTAAAATCCTCGTGTCTCTCCTGGATGTTTTCCACATCCGTTTATTTGACATCTTTCTATTTTTCTTCTGAAATGTGTTTGTTATCTGTTATATTTTTGTCTACCCGGATTTAGAATTTCTTTCCCTACCCGGATTTAGGGTGGGAGAGTTACTCCTATCTCCAATAGCTAAAGCCTTGGCTCAGCGATTGAAGATGTGATTTAAAAATCAGTAATTTTAAATGGCTGGCTGGCTGTTGCAGTGCTAGGAAGTATCTAAGATTTTTTAAGTAGAAGATAATTTAATAACCGAGTAATGAGCTGGGCTGTACCAGCGGCTCTTTGTGTTTGTTCTTGCTGCTTAGCTCAATGACAACCCTTTTTCTTTAATGAAAGTGCCTTCATTCTCTAGAGGAAACAGAGGAGCTTGGGAGACAAATTGATACAGAAGCTGGTTAATGGGAGAGAGTGGAAGCTAATATAAACATGGGGTGGAATTCCAGTTTCACAACTTACTAGTTGTATGAATTTGAGTAATGTCCACATGAAATTGATGGTAAACTTGCCTTTCGTGCCTTACTGGATTCTCTGTAAACCAAATCTCATCAAGTCAATTGCTATGAAAACAAAGATCTTATTTTACTGCAAACTGTTGAAGGAAAGCATGGGGGTGGCGCCTCGGTGGCTCAGTGGGTTAAGCCTCTGCCTTCAGCTCAGGTCATGGTCTCGGGGTCCTGACACTGAGCCCCCTATTGGGCTCTCTGCTTGGCAGGGATCCTGCTTCTCCCTCTCTATCTCTGCCTGCCTCTCTGCCTACTTGAGATCTCTGTCTGTCAAATAAATAAATAAAATTTAAAAAAAAAAAAAGGAAAGAAAAGAAAAGGATGGGCCTTTCTTGTAGTATCAGGGAAACATCCCCTGTGTTACATTGCAAGCATTTTTGACAAAAGTTGTAGCTTTATGGCTATTCTCACACCTCTCCTGGGTTTCCCTTCAATGGAACTCTTTTTCGAACAGCTGCTTCTTTCTTCTCTTCAATCCTCTGAATTCCTTCTTTGTCCACTCACCTGTGTCTCTCCAGTTTAACATAAAGCAATTCTCCCCTCTCTTAACTTCCCCAGTTCTACTCGGACTTTGCCTTAATACTCAGCTCAGTGGATCAAAGCCAAGAGTCAAGCATCTTGTGGGGGATTTTGAGGAAGCAAAGGAATCATCCTCTTTACAAAGCAGAATAGGACAATGTAAACCCTTACATATTTTTGTATCCTGGTACATTTACTCTTTTTTAGTTTTAGATATCTCATCTACAATGATGATAATAGAACAATATATACCTTCTAAGAATACTTATTAGGATTTAATGTGATAATGTATATATAACATTAAAATTATCACAGAACAAAAGGGATCAATAAATGTTAATTTTTTAATGTCTTGGTCAACAACTTCCACGGATTTAGTGGAACTTATGGTCATTAAATCATGTTTCTACTTGGCCTACTTAGATTGTCCCACTGACAAATCCTACCAATTTGATGAAAGCCATTTTCATTCATTATATAGAGCTTACTTCTACGTTTCTAGGTTCTTTGTTTTTAACTAAAGGACACCAAGAGATTTAGCTCACTTGGTTTTCTAAGCCAAGTTGATGACCATGATTTCTCAAATGAAAAAAATAAAATTCATTGAACAATGCAGCACACTTGTGCCTCCCTCCTGTAATCTGAATTTTCTTATAATTAATTATTTTAATATGAAGTAAAAACCTCAAACATAAATCCCTCCTTTTAGAAGGTACATGAGTTTTGATGTTCATTAGCTATGAGATCCTAGGGAGTTATTTAATCTTTTGCAGTTAATACATGAATCATGATTTTCTGTCTTTGATTGCCCTCAAACCTTGTGCTTATCTAAGTTGGATACTTGGAGAAATGTCCCCAATTATAGTTTGCTAGCATGCATCATTATAATATGCATCCTGATGTATTAACCTAGATTTTGCACTGATTACCTAATTTCTAGGCATTTCTGTCAGTTGATTCAAAATGGTTAATTCAGTAAATTTCTGACTCAGTGACCATAGCTTCAGATCTTTTGGTAAGCAAGCAAAGATTAAGTACACTGAAATATGTAGAAACCTCCAGAATTAACAATACTTTCTTGACATTACACATGTGCCAATATGAATAGGTAATATGTAAGGAAATTTCTATATTTCTTTTTTCTATTTCAGAAGACAGATTTACTCCAATTTCATGGCTTGTATAGCTTGACGATTGTACTTGATAGATGATATATTTGATCATATTGCAAATACAGTTTCTCTACGCTTATAACCTGAAATATCATTTTCTTCTAAATAAAAAGAACTAAATACATCTTCCATTTTAATTGTTAAAGTACTTTATTAAGGCATGAAATCTATTATCCAAGTGCTCTAAGAATGTGATTCAAGGTATAAATTCTCTATAACCCAATATTTGATTATTTTAAAACCATTGTCTGATTGTACCTCCAATAAATATAAAATTTGAAATCCTAGGTTTTTTTTTTCTATTTGTTGAGATATGGAATACCCTTGTTTAAGTAAAATGTACTCAGAAAGTGAGAAATTACCTTAATGAGTTAACCAAACAAGTGTTGCTTAAATATCTGTTTAAAAGTAAGATAAATTTTGCCATTTCTCAAGTAATTGTTCTAGGTAATATCAAACTTTTACATACTAAATGGAAACCCATAATGTTTAGATATAGCTGTTTCAAAAAAACCAAAAGCACTAAGACCAATGAAATGAAGTCTTGTTCCTTTTAGCTTTTATTATTATTAATATACATTAGAAGTTGATTATTTTTTAATTGGAAAATATGTATCAAAGAAACAAAAAATGATCTGGGTTCAAGCCTATTTTTATTGCTTAAATCTTGGTTAAATTACCTAGTCTTATAAACCTTGTGTATTTTGTCTTAAAATCTTTTGATATTAGCTTTATTGGTGTCTGAAAATGGCAGGAAGATAATTTTGTCTGTTTTCAGATGCATGTGAGCATCAAATTATCCATGTAATGATTGACTTGATTAATCTGTTCTCCCACCATTAGTCAATTACTTATCTGCCTTCTGTAAATGATATTCTCTATCTCTAAAGATTTTAACTCTGAACAGTGACCACACATGATATCTCAATGCATTAAACTGTGTGTTGCAAAACAAATGAAGTGCTGAAAAAGCCCAAATAATAGACTAAGTAGCATATAAAAACTCATTAGCAAGTATTTCCTGGCTCTGGCTCTATGTTGACTAAAGTATTAGTCTAATCAATCCCAGAATTTCAGATGACAATTTAGGAAAGGGGAAATGTGGCACAGGAAATACATTACAGTCTCATTTTTGAAATGTATATTCTTGCCTCTGATTTGAGATTTGAGATTTGAGATAGTATATAAGGAGTGGTGAAGGAATTGAGTTTTCAATTAGAGTTACTGAGTTTTGACTCTCTGTTCTGCCACTCACTTACTACCTATTTTATGTTGGACAAATTGCTTAAATTTTCTAAGGGTAAGTTTCCTCATGGGTGGTATAATGCACATGCAAAAGCTCAAGAGTAATGCAAGTAAGATATTTAGTATTAGTATATAAACCATGTAGTATTACCAAGTAAAATATTCATATAATGCACATTGTGCATGGAAAGTTAAAAAACTAAATAGCTATTATTTATGTATTTATGCATTATGTGTCTGTTTACTTAAATGTGATATGCCTTACCCCTATAATCTCTTTCTTCTGGGTATTTTGTTGCAGACTGGGTTCCCTGCAGGCAGACTCTGAGAAAGATTAGAGAGTAAGAAGTTTATTAGGAAGTACAGTCAGAATCTAGAACCTAGGTAGGAAAGGGACCTAAACAGGACAGGGCTGTGAGAGAAACTGGGCATAGGACAGTCACAACAAGGTTTCAGACAGCCCCATGGAGAGTTCTTCAGCTGGGAAGACCCATCAGAGCTGTTTCTTACTGTGGTGTGACGCCTGGGTCTTTATTTTCCTATTAACCAAATCATTGGACACAGGCTTCCGTAGGAAGGAGACATGACCTTGACCAATACATGTTTCTCCAGCTAAGGGCAATTCTCTGAAAGGACTTATAGCTGAGCATTGTTTTTCAGTAGCATTCCCAGCAGCTGGAAATATTACGTCCTCCTTGAGGGGGATCCAAGCTACAAGTCACAACAAACATTATAATAGACTATGGTCCTGGTGCTTGTTCAAAGACTAAACGTTTGTTTGTTTGTTTCTATTTTATTCTTAGTGATTGTTAAAGCTGCACCACTTTGAAATGAATTAAAGAAAAGTGAGTTTGCTAATAGTAGATGTCACAAAATTCCTAGAATGATCACGGTTTGGCAATTTCGTTTGCTTCTTGAATATACTGTGTTTGGATGTGGGCTTAAAATTTTTTGAGGAGAACATTTTGGATCACTATATGCTGAGTTGGTGTTGACAAATTAAAAAAAAAAAGAAATACGCAACTGAAATGGACTTTGTAAAGTAAAAATCAAGAATTAAAACAAAACAATACCAAAAAAAAAAAAAACCAACAATAATCAGAAACCAGAAAACTCCCCCAAACCTGGGAAACTGCCAGGTAAGTAAAATAATGAATTTAAGGAAAGGGATTATCATTATTTAGCCTGGAAAAGAAACTTTGCTTAGGATCTCAGACCAGAGATTGGTCTTCCCTGTCATGTGCAGAAGTGATAAAAATAGCTTTTTTGTTGTTTAAAGCAGGTGGAAATTTGCTAACAATAAAGAAGTTTGTACATTCACAGTGCCAAATAATGGAACAAGAAGCCAAAGTTCATTATTTAAGTTGATTTGGGTGCAAGATTTTGGCAATATTTGGAGAAATAAAATTTATCAAAGGGCTATTTGTTTAAAAGATGTGACCATACTCCCAGAAGGAGTTGGAAAATCAAGCCACAGGACATTTTCCGTGGACTCTTCTGAAGGATTTTGTGATCTTTCTCTCTGAAGAACAGCTATTAATGTGATTAACTTTCATGACTTCAATGTATTATTTCTTACTTAAAAACTTGAGTTCAGTGGGGGTGATTGAAATTGTCTATGATTCAGTGAGGTGCCCATCCCTAGATCAGATAGTTGTAGACAATGGGTAGGATCATGTGAGTCTTGTGTGGAAGCTCTGTTGGTAAATGGTATGTAAAGGAAAGGCAATCCCCAGAAGGTTAAGGCTGTATCTCAGCAGTTACACATTTTGTTTGAATTAACTATAATCGGCCAATTACACTGGTATGTATTCTGCCTATTCTACATAGGTAAAAATCAAAGGCGGGTGTGTTATAATATGGAAGTAAGTAACTAAGAAGGAGAAAATACATGTTCATTAGATGTGTTTGTGTGCATGTATTCCCCTAAATAATTTTTTAATCACAGAGTATCATTGCTTTTCACATAGTCATGTTACAACAAATCTTTGTGTTTTTCATGTACTTAGTTGCCAATGTGTCTATAGCCTTCATTATTTTACTGCCTCGCATATTGGGCAAGTAGCTGTGCCATGATGGTTGAATATACAAATGGACTTTAACTTAGAAAAAGAATACCTAAGAATTTGGTAGCCGGCTAACTGTGCCAATGAGAATCCATATCTAAAGTATAAATATATTTTTACAGCAGCTGTTGAACTTTTTAACCTGTAATAAATGCTCAGTCTGACAATAAAGCTTAGTCCAAAAATAAATTCACACATTTTAGTAGTCTTTTCATCTACCAAAAAAAAAATGACAGAACATTTGCTTTAATTAGTAAGTCAATTAGAAATTGATTATAACGCTGTAGCCCTGTTGCAAGTTTATTGTCACCATTCTGGCTTAGCAAGCTTGTTTGCTTCCTTATATGTTGCAGCATTTTTTGGTTTAATATTTGAAATTAATTTCTGAAATAGCTTAGACAGGCTAAGCATTCAGCCTGTCGTTTTTCTAAATCTGATAGGATGGAATAATAAGTAGCTGAAATATTCTAGAGTTATATTACAGGCTTCAGTGATCACAAGGACCTATGATTCATTCCCAAAGCAAAGTTTGTTTCCTAATATGTCTGATGTATTGCTTTTTATTGGCAATTTTCATATCTGAGTTGGTGACCCTGCCATTTGTTTTTATTGCTATTGTTCTCTTTTTGTGGTGAAGATAAGAAAACTAGTTCAGGCCCTCTGGATGTTTATGTCTAAAGCCAGTTACTAGTGTTGCTGCTCTCCTTTGCTGGGTTTCTTTCTTGCCAATCTTTTCTTGGATACCTGCTTTCTGAGCAGATGCTTTTTAAAAATTCATTTCATGTTAATTTTAAGTATTTATTCATCAAATGTCTCCATTCTCCAGTCAGCTCCAATCGGTTTTTGTATTGCTTTTGTGGTGGTCATTGGACTGTTGGCTTGTGATTTATGTCTGTCTCTTTCAAAGGAGTATTAGCTCAAAGAGGGCAAGAGTTGTATTTTTAAAAAATATATATTATTTATTTTTTTTGAGAAGGGAGGGGCGGAAGGAGAGGAAGAGAGAGAATCTCAAGCAGATCAAGCAGACTCTGCATTGAGCACAGAGTCCCAGAAAGGGCTGTATCTCATGACCCTGAGATTATGACCTGAGCTGAAATCACAAGTTGGACACTTAACCGACTGAGCCACCCAGGTGCCCCAAGAGTTGTGTCTTTATTATCTCACAGAACCAAAGTCTGAGAAAAGAACCTTGTATATTCTAAACATGAGGTAGCTTTTGATTAAAGGAGTAAAGCAATAGAACATGACCATGGAATTAGAATTTTAGTGGATAGAAATGAGAGAAATTAAGACAGCAGAGAATAGAATGGTATCATATTGTTGGTTTGGAGAGTGTTACCTGGGAAAGAGTTATCATTTGGGGTATATCAGGGTTCTTGATTCTTTCTCTGTCTCTTTGGTCTGATTTGATTAGGCTATGCATTTTGATACATGGAAAAATTAGTCACCAGAAGTCAGTATTCTCTGTCCCTTTAATTCTTTGAGATGGTTGTCCAACTGTTTATTTGATCTAATATTTTATTCTTTTTTTTCCAAGCCTTTTTCCGTTCTCCGACTCTGAACTTTTTTTTTTTTTTTTTTAACTTTTTATTTTTTATAAACATATATTTTTATCACCAGGTTTACACACTTCACAGCACTCACCAAAGCACATACCCTCCCCAATGTCCATAATCCCACCCCCTTCTCCCAAACCCCCTCCCCCCAGCAACCCTCAGTTTGTTTTGTGAGATTAAGAGTCACTTATGGTTTGTCTCCCTCCCAATCCCATCTTGTTTCATTTATTCTTCTCCTACCCACTTAAGCCTCCATGTTGCATCACCACTTCCTCATATCAGGGAGATCATATGATAGTTGTCTTTCTCTGCTTGACTTATTTCGCTAAGCATGATACGCTCTAGTTCCATCCATGTTGTTGCAAATGGCAAGATTTCATTTCTTTTGATGGCTGCATAGTATTCCATTGTGTATATATACCACATCTTCTTGATCCATTCATCTGTGGATGGACATCTAGGTTCTTTCCATAGTTTGGCTATTGTGGACATTGCTGCTATAAACATTCGGGTGCATGTGCCCCTTTGGATCACTACATTTGTATCTTTAGGGTAAATACCCAATAGTGCAATTGCTGGGTCATAGGGCAGTTCTATTTTCAACATTCTGAGGAACCTCCATGCTGTTTTCCAGAGTGGCTGCACCAGCTTGCATTCCCACCAACAGTGTAGGAGGGTTCCCCTTTCTCCGCATCCTCGCCAGCATCTGTCATTTCCTGACTTGTTGATTTTAGCCATTCTGACTGGTGTGAGGTGATATCTCATTGTGGTTTTGATTTGTATTTCCCTGATGCCGAGTGATATGGAGCACTTTTTCATGTGTCTGTTGGCCATCTGGATGTCTTCTTTGCAGAAATGTCTGTTCATGTCCTCTGCCCATTTCTTGATTGGATTATTTGTTCTTTGGGTGTTGAGTTTGCTAAGTTCTTTATAGATTCTGGACACTAGTCCTTTATCTGATATGTCATTTGCAAATATCTTCTCCCATTCTGTCAGTTGTCTTTTGATTTTGTTAACTGTTTCCTTTGCTGTGCAAAAGCTTTTGATCTTGATGAAATCCCAATAGTTCATTTTTTCCCTTGCTTCCCTTGCCTTTTGCGTTGTTCCTAGGAAGATGTTGCTGCGGCAGAGGTCGAAGAGGTTGCTGCCTGTGTTCTCAAGGATTTTGATGGATTCCTTTCGTACATTGAGGTCCTTCATCCATTTTGAGTCTATTTTTGTGTGTGGTGTAAGGAAATGGTCCAATTTCATTTTTCGGCATGTGGCTGTCCAATTTTCCCAGCACCATTTATTGAAGAGGCTGTCTTTTTTCCATTGGACATTCTTTCCTGCTTTGTCGAAGATGAGTTGACCATAGATTTGAGGGTCTATTTCTGGGCTCTCTATTCTGTTCCATTGATCTATGTGTCTGTTTTTGTGCCAGTACCATGCTGTCTTGATGATGACAGCTTTGTAATAGAGCTTGAAGTCCGGAATTGTGATGCCACCAACGTTGGCTTTCTTTTTCAATATCCCTTTGGCTATTCGAGGTCTTTTCTGGTTCCATATAAATTTTAGCATTATTTGTTCCATTTCTTTGAAAAAGATGGATGGTACTTTGATAGGAATTGCATTAAATGTGTAGATTGCTTTAGGTAGCATAGACATTTTCACAATATTTATTCTTCCAATCCAGGAGCATGGAACATTTTTCCATTTCTTTGTGTCTTCCTCAATTTCTTTCATGAGTACTTTATAGTTTTCTGAGTATAGATTCTGTGTCTCTTTGGTTAGGTTTATTCCTAGGTATCTTATGGTTTTGGATGCAATTGTAAATGGGATTGACTCCTTAATATCTCTTTCTTCTGTCTTGCTGTTGGTGTAGAGAAATGCAACTGATTTCTGTGCATTGATTTTATATCCTGACACTTTACTGAATTCCTGTATAAGTTCTAGCAGTTTTGGAGTGGAGTCTTTTGGGTTTTCCACATATAGTATCATATCATCTGGGAAGAGTGATAATTTGACTTCTTCTTTGCCGATTTGGATGCCTTTAATTTCCTTTTGTTGTCTGATTGCTGAAGCTAGGACCTCTAGTACTATGTTGAATAGCAGTGGTGATAATGGACATCCCTGCCGTGTTCCTGACCTTAGTGGAAAAGCTTTCAGTTTTTCTCCATTGAGAATGATATTTGCGGTGGGTTTTTCATAGATGGCTTTGATGATATTGAGGTATGTGCCCTCTATCCCTACACTTTGAAGAGTTTTGATCAGGAAGGGATGCTGTACTTTGTCAAATGCTTTTTCAGCATCTATTGAGAGTATCATATGGTTCTTGTTCTTTCTTTTATTGATGTGTTGTATCACATTGACTGATTTGCGGATGTTGAACCAACCTTGCAGCCCTGGAATAAATCCCACTTGGTCGTGGTGAATAATCTTTTTAATGTACTGTTGAATCCTATTGGCTAGTATTTTGTTGAGTATTTTCGCATCTGTGTTCATCAAGGATATAGGTCTATAGCTCTCTTTTTTGGTGGGATCCTTGTCTGGTTTTGGGATCAAGGTGATGCTGGCCTCATAAAATGAGTTTGGAAGTTTTCCTTCCATTTCTATTTTTTGGAACAGTTTCAGGAGAATAGGAATTAGTTCTTCTTTGAATGTTTGGTAGAATTCCCCCGGGAAGCCATCTGGCCCTGGGCTTTTGTTTGTTTGGAGATTTTTAATGACTGTTTCAATCTCCTTACTGGTTATGGGTCTGTTCAGGCTTTCTATTTCTTCCTGGTTCAGTTGTGGTAGTTTATATGTTTCTAGGAATGCATCCATTTCTTCCAGATTGTCAAATTTATTGCCGTAGAGTTGCTCATAGTATGTTCTTATAATAGTTTGTATTTCTTTGGTGTTAGTTGTGATCTCTCCTCTTTCATTCATGATTTTATTTATTTGAGTCCTTTCTCTTTTCTTTTTGATAAGTCGGGCCAGGGGTTTATCAATTTTATTAATTCTTTCAAAGAACCAGCTCCTAGTTTCGTTGATTTGTTCTACTGTTTTTTTGGTTTCTATTTCATTGATTTCTGCTCTGATCTTTATGATTTCTCTTCTCCTGCTGGGCTTAGGGTTTCTTTCTTGTTCTTTCTCCAGCTCCTTTAGGTGTAAGGTTAGGTTGTGTACCTGAGACCTTTCTTGTTTCTTGAGAAAGGCTTGTACCGCTATATATTTTCCTCTCAGGACTGCCTTTAATATGTCCCACAGATTTTGAACCGTTGTATTTTCATTATCATTTGTTTCCATGATTTTTTTCAATTCTTCTTTAATTTCCCGGTTGACCCATTCATTCTTTAGAAGAATACTGTTTAGTCTCCATGTATTTGGGTTCTTTCCAAACTTCCTTTTGTGGTTGAGTTCTAGCTTTAGAGCATTGTGGTCTGAAAATATGCAGGGAATGATCCCAATCTTTTGATACCGGTTGAGTTCTGATTTAGGACCGAGGATGTGATCTATTCTGGAGAATGTTCCATGTGCACTAGAGAAGAATGTGTATTCTGTTGCTTTGGGATGAAATGTTCTGAATATATCTGTGATGTCCATCTGGTCCAGTGTGTCGTTTAAGGCCTTTATTTCCTTGCTGATCTTTTGCTTGGATGACCTGTCCATTTCAGTGAGGGGAGTGTTAAAGTCCCCTACTATTATTGTATTATTGTTGATGTGTTTCTTTGATTTTGTTATTAATTGGTTTATATAGTTGGCTGCTCCCACGTTGGGGGCATAGATATTTAAAATTGTTAAATCTTCTTGTTGGACAGACCCTTTGAGTATGATATAGTGTCCTTCCTCATCTCTTATTATAGTCTTTGGCTTAAAATCTAATTGATCTGATATAAGGATTGCCACTCCTGCTTTCTTCTGATGTCCATTAGCATGGTAAATTCTTTTCCACCCCCTCACTTTAAATCTGGAGGTGTCTTCGGGCTTAAAATGAGTTTCTTGGAGGCAACATATAGATGGGTTTTGTTTTTTTATCCATTCTGATACCCTGTGTCTTTTGACAGGGGCATTTAGCCCATTCACATTTAGGGTAACTATTGAGAGATATGAATTTAGTGCCATTGTATTGCCTGTAAGGTGACTGTTATTGTATATGGTCTCTGTTCCTTTCTGATCTACCACTTGTAGGCTCTCTCTTTGCTTAGAGGACCCCTTTCAATATTTCCTGTAGAGCTGGTTTGGTATTTGCAAATTCTTTCAGTTGTTGTTTGTCCTGGAAGCTTTTAATCTCTCCTTCTATTTTCAATGATAGCCTAGCTGGATATAGTATTCTGGGCTGCATGTTTTTCTCGTTTAGTGCTCTAAAAATATCATGCCAGCTCTTTCTGGCCTGCCAGGTCTCTGTGGATAAGTCAGCTGCCAATCTAATATTTTTACCATTGTATGTTACAGACTTCTTTTCCCGAGCTGCTTTCAGGATTTTCTCTTTGTCACTGAGACTTGTAAATTTTACTATTAGGTGACGGGGTGTGGGCCTATTCTTATTGATGTTGATGGGCGTTCTCTGAACCTCCTGAATTTTGATGCTCGTTCCCTTTGCCATATTGGGGAAATTCTCCCCAATAATTTTCTCCAGTATACCTTCTGCTCCCCTCTCTCTTTCTTCTTCTTCTGGAATCCCAATTATTCTAATGTTGTTTCGTCTTATGGTGTCACTTAATTCTCGAATTCTCCCCTCGTGGTCCAGTAGCTGTTTGTCCCTCTTTTGCTCAGCTTCTTTATTCTCTGTCATTTGGTCTTCTATATCACTAATTCTTTCTTCTGCCTCATTTATCCTAGCAGTTAGAGCCTCCATTTTTGATTGCACCTCATTAATAGCTTTTTTGATTTCAACTTGGTTAGATTTTAGTTCTTTTATTTCTCCAGAAAGGGCTTTTATATCTCTCGAGAGGGTTTCTCTAATATCTTCCATGCCTTTTTCGAGCCCGGCTAGAACCTTGAGAATTGTCATTCTGAACTCTAGATCTGACATATTACCGATGTCTGTATTGATTAGGTCCCTAGCCTTCGGTACTGCCTCTTGTTCTTTTTTTTGCGTTGAATTTTTACGTCTCGTCATTTTGGCCAGATAAGAGTAAATGAAGGGGCAAGTAAAATACTAAAAGGGTGGCAACAACCCCAGGAAAATATGCTTTAACCAAATTAGAAGAGATCCAAAATCGTGAGTGGGGAGAAAGGGGATAAAAAGAGGTTCAAAAAGAAAGAAAGAAAAAAAAAAGAAAAAAGAAAAGAAAAAAAAAGAAAAGAAAAAAAAATTTTTTTTTTAAAAAAGAAAACACCTTTCAGAAAGTGGTTGTTTTTCTGTTTCCAGAATTGCTGTTCTTCTTCTCTTCGATCTGCGGATGGATTTTCAGGTGTTTGCAATCTTTAGATAAGCTATCTAGCTGATCTCCGGCTAGCTGAAGCAGTCTCAGCTTGCTACTTCTCCGCCATCTTGACTCCTCCCCGACTCTGAACTTTTAACTCCTTATCTTATTTACACCTATTTCCTTTATTTCCATATTTTGATGATTTTTTTATCTTTTATTGAGCTTACTGAATTTAGTTCTCATCCTTTACTCCTACCCTGTTCTAGCTTTTCTTGCTGCTTTTATTTTTCATTCTTTTAGTTTCAGCAAATGTACAACTCAAATATTAGAGCTGAGTATCTACTTATCAAGATATGTTTTCAAACTAGGAATGCCAAGGAGAGGGTTCCAAATATCTATATAATGGTGGTATTGGTTTATTTGATGCTTAGGACTCATATTCCTGTGAAATGAATCCTGGGTGTAGTTGTTATTTTCCAGGATGTATGATCCATATTGATTAATACAGAACATACTTCAGTCCCAAACATTTTGTGCCAAACTTTTAAGAACTAATCCTTCAAAAGTACTGGAAGAATCAGAAAATCAGGAATACAGAGCCATGTTTTCTGACAAGTCTTCCCAGTTTATTTATACTCTTTTAGCAGTTGATTAACAAGATCCTATATGACCTCTTGGAAAGAAGTGAAATGCTCATCACTGTGACTGCTGAAGCCTAAACACCTGAGAGCATTTCTCAGCAATACTCTTTATTTGCTGGGAGAACTTTGACAAGGTACTTACTTTCCCTGTATCGCATTTGCTTCATAAGAGAAGATCAAATATGTAAATGTATATGAATTTTTTTATTGTTACAAAGCAAATACACAATTACACAATTAAGTAAGTTTTTACTATTATTATTTTTACTATTACAAAGTGTTCTGGGTCTGTTCTCTGTCCTTAAGCCAGCTCCCAAACCAACTATAATGGCACTGGCAAAAAATATACTTCAAATTCCAAATGCAATTTTCTAAGCTACAGTTTAACAAATATGCTCTCATATAGTTGGGAAAATTGATGTTTCTGAAATCAGGTATTTTCAACAAAAACAAATACATTAAACAATTAATGGAGTTTGTCTTCTGGGCCCAAATTTCTTCAAAAATTTACGTTTTTAACAAAGGAACCCATATTTCTGTTCTTTGGATATAAATGGAAATTTTAGCAGATGAATATCCTATTTATTCACCCTACCCTAATCTAGCATAATCCTATGCCATTAAAATTAACACCTCTCCAGGGTTGGGGCACCTGGGTGGCTCAGTTGATTAAGCATCTGCCTTGGCTCCAATCATGATTCCAGGGTCCTGGGATTGACCCCTGCATCTGGCTCCCTGCTTAGCTGGGAGTCTGCTTCTCCCTCTCTCTCTGCCACTCCCCCAGCTTGTGCTTTCTCTCCTTTGTCAAAACAAAACAAAACAAAACAAAACAAAACAAAACAAAACCCCTTTAAAAATAAATAGATACATACATACTCCACAACAGTTGTGAAGCCCATTAATTCCAAGAAGTGCCCAGATGTTGGTGATCTCTATCCTTGCTTCAGCTTGTGAGGATGAAAGCTATAGTATGTTGAGTCAGCTTTCTAGGTATGAATACATTGGATAAAGAGATTCTAGCACTGATAAGATCTACATTGTCTCTTTATCAACCCCTCCCTTCTTTCCTGTGCTGTAACAGCTTTGTTAAGGGAAGGATTGATTCTACCTCTAACACAACTGATAGGGTTCCAGTTATTTAAGTCAATCAGTATTTTTTCTCCTCCCCTTTACACAGAGTTTCAGACAACCTGGGTCTAAGCCAATCAGAACAGGACTCTCCTCTCAACACAGGGATCTATTCAGAATTATTTCAATTAATAAGAAAGTCAAATAGTTATTCATTGATCTTGAGATAATAATCTCTTGCTGCATGAGAATGTAGCATGTAGCCCAGTTGCTTGCATCCTCACTAGGACTCAGAGAGGAGCCAACTTTAGAGTGAATCCAGCTCTATTTACAGCAGAACAAAGTCTGAAAAAACTGGATCCTCAGTGACATTCTTGAGCCACTAGACCTTCAAGTTTTATAAGCCAATGATTCCCCTTTATTGTTTAAGTCACTTGGAAGGAGTATTTCCTTTATAACCCAATCAAACTGATATGCTTTCTTTGAGTGATGTGTGTGTATAAACTCATCACTCGAGATCATTGCATAGTCACTGTCCTGTGAGTCAGAAAACTAAATGACCAGAGAATGTCCCCTAACTTAGGAATTCTTGTACCTGAGAATTTAAAAGTATTTTTACTACTGCAGCAGATAACTAGCACAATTTAGCTTGGCAACTGGCCTGTAATTATACAGAGAACTGCTTTAATGACATCCAGAAACATTTAGAGAGAAGTCCAAGGTCTTCAAAGATTAGCAAGACGTGCTAACTCAAGATAGCCTGGGGGTATGTCTCAGGTGAAATTTCTTCCAAATACAGAAGCTTTGCAACAACACCACATTTCTAGGATTCAAGTCCGTTTTAGAATCCTAAATCTGGTTCACAAGGACTATTTGTGGCACATAAAATCAGGCATTATAAACTATCTATGCTCAAGGCCCTCTGCTGGCCTTCTTTTTCACTCAAAGAAAGCAATAGTGTTTTAAATGATCTATAAAAGGATATCTGATCTAATCTACATTTATATCTCTAAATTCATCTCCTTGCGCTCTTCCCCCCTTACTGTTTACCTCCAATTTTGCTGGCTACCCTGTTTTTCTAGCAACATTGCCACATCTTTACACTGGCTACTCCTTTACCTAGAAGGTCTTTCCTACTAACATCTGATTGTTTCTTAACTCTCTGCTAATGTTATTTCCACATTCACTTTCTTTGGTTGAGTTTTTAAAACAGCAAGTACTTCCCTTACCACTCCCCACCTTCCTGCCTCCCCTCCATACCTCTGCTATCCGTGTTTCTGATTTATATTACCCTTAGTGCTTAGTATCTAACATAGATATTTTAAAATTAATTATCTTATTTATTGCCTATTTTCTTATTAACTTTCATATGATTACTATGAGCATGAAAAGGAAGGTGGTATTTGACTTACCTATCCTCCCTCACTTATCACCTATAAAATTGGACAAGATAATGGGGCAATGGACTTTAAGCATTAGATAACAGGCAGGACAGATTGTGAAAGAGAGAAAATACATGAAGTGAACATAATATCTTACTTTTTTTTTTTTTTTTTTTGGTGGGATTCTTCCCTATGCAGTATAGGGAGTTGAAGCCTTTGAGTTGAAAGGGAGTTTAAGGGATGCTGAGATAACTGAGATTTGCAGGCAGGGTACTAAAAAGCAAAGAGCTTGTGAGAAATGGACTAAGAAGTCAGGAAAATAAAAAGATCCATTATGTACTGGGGCACAACTATAAGAATGATGGCTGAATTCTCACCAGCAATGGTTGAAGCCAGGAGACAAAGAAACTTCATTGTGAAAGTACAGAAGAAAGAGGAGGTGAGAGAGAAAGATAGAGTGATAACCTAGATTTCTGTATCCAATGAAGATACCCTTCATGAATGAGACCCAATTAAGGATATTTTCAAATAAACCCAACAACTAAAAAATATACACTGCTGACAAGTACATATGGGGAATTGAAACCAAGATAGATTATACATTTGGCCTCAGTGTTATATAAGACACACCAAGTCTCAATATATAGCAAAATAAAATTTTATAGAATGTGTTTTGAACATAATTCAATTAGTTAGAAATGAAAGTAATAAGATATCTTTAAAAAATCCCCAAATATTTTGAAATTAAATGACATATTTCAAAATAACTCATGGGTCAAAGAATAATTTGCAAGAAAAATTAGAAAATAGTCCTAAATTTGGTAACACAATGTATCTCAATTTATGTGATGTAGCTAAAGCAGGGTAGGAAGAGAAATTCATAAATTTAAATACATATACTCAGGAAGTAAAGGTGATCTGGAGCCAAAAAATGAAGAGCAAATTAAAACCACATTAATAGAAGAAAAGGTATAGCAAGGGTAAGATTAGAAATAAATGAAATAGAATATTTAAAAAAAAAATAAAAAATTATATAAAAAAAAAAAAAAGAAAATACAAGAAAAAAAAAAATAGAGAAAAATAACAAAGCCCAAAGTTGATTATACAAAAAGATGAATAATGTTGATAGTACTTATCACCAGCAAGATTAGTCAAGACAAAAATAGAGGGAAAAAAAAACAAACAAATCAATAACTGGTATAAAGAGGCTATCAGTAAAGATTCTATGGATGCTAAAAATGATAGAGAAATATTATGAACTGGGGCGCCTGGGTGGCTCAGTGGGTTAAGCGTCTGCCTTTGGCTCAGGTCATGATCTCAGGGTCCTGGGATCGAGTCCCGTGTCGGGCTCTCTGCTCTGCAGGGAGCCTGCTTCCTCCTCACTCCCTCTCTCTCTCTGCCTGCCTCTCCATCTACTTGTGATCTCTCTCTGTCAAATAAATAAATAAAATCTTAAAAAAAAGAAATATTATGAACAACTTAATGTTAATGCATTTACAATTTTACTAAATGGAGTGATTCCTTGGAAAACACAAGTATCAAAACTTGCAAAAAGCTACACGTCTAATCTATTAAAAAGGAAGTGAATATTTGAAACAGCCACACAAAGAAAATTATAGGTCCTGTTAGTTTCATTGGTGAATTCCACCCAATGTTTAAAGAAAAGTCAATGATGTACAAACTTTCAGGCAATGGAGAAGTGAATACTTCTCATTTTATAAAGTTAACTTTATGCAAGTTTCTTTTTTTTTCCATACCTTGTTTTTCTCAATCAGAAAATGGAAAATTGATACCTCACAGAATTCTTGGGAAGAGCAAAGACATAGCATGTATAATATGATTGTCATATATTCCTGGGACATGGTTAGTACCACTTAATTTGAATTGTTTTCTGCAAGCTTATTTCAGAAGGGAAGATTGAGACACAGGGAAACAGTACACATATTATATATTCTATTTCAAAATTCTGATGTAGGCATTTGATAACAATTGAACATAATCTTCTGTACATTCAAGATAGCTCCGTTCCCTCATTTAGAGACACTAAGAAGAAAATGTTTTTTTTTTATTAAATTTTTTTATTTTTTATAGAAGAAAATGTTTTATGAAAATTCTGCTATCTATCATCTCTATTCTGTGATGATGAAGAGGCATCTTTTTCTAAACTCTTTGCTTGCTTCTTTCAACAATATGTTTAAGTATATTTATTCTTCCTTGAGATATTGAGGTGCTTGGTTTGTGGTAATTCAGGACTCTAATGATTTTGCTTCTGGTAAGGTTTTTTCATTCATGTTTTTATTCCTGTTATGATTAATATAAATGGTCTAGGGTTTTTAGCATATGTGGTTCATGGATTTTCTTACTGTTTTTTCTTCTACTCATCTATGAGTAGAAGAAGGAACAGTTCTTTCTTAAGTAAATCACAATGCACTTTTACTTTTTTGTTTTTTTCCCTTAATTGTCATCAATCTATTTTGAGCGGAGACAAATACACTACACAGGGAAATAAACTTTTAAGTCCCAGCAATTTTGTATTGATATATGGGGAACATTAGGATTCCAACTTGTAAAATATCTACTACTGATGAAATTCTTTGGAGTATGTGTATAGTGAACTGATTCCAGAAAAAGTAGAGTCTATAACTGGCTTCTCATCTCTACACTAATAAGGAAAAGTTGATATATATACATACATACACTTTACTAGATAGATAGATAAATAGATAGATATTCAATTTGTCAGTGTTTTACTTAAACTAGATTGTTACAGACACAATGGCTTTCTTGGTAATTTTCTCTAAGATTCTTAAAATCTCAAAAGCATTAAAAGAAGATTTTAACATTTGTTTCTTCTATGGGGTGGAAAAACCCAAACCTCTATAACTTACATTAGACATAAGTTGTGCCTGTCTAAGACTGCTATTATTGTCTTGATTACTAATAATTTTTTCCATGAGTTTATGTGGAAGGGATGGTGAACCCGAAATTTCATCAAGGGTGAGAGTATGTAGCCTGTAAATGCCTTTTCATATTTGATTTCATCTTCAAAATACAACTTAGAGACAAATGTTATTGTTGGAAATTCTATAGCAAAAGAAAGTGTACAGAGAAGTCAGTCCTCTTACTTAAAATCACACAGTTTTCAGGGCAGGTTTGGGGTTCAAAGTCAGGCCTTTTGACTTTGGAGTTTATAATACTTTCCTTTAAATCACTACTTGTTTGAAGGACTCTGAACAAATGATACTGTATTGTAGTAGACCCAGCAATAACACTTTGTTTCATGCTGTGTCAAATGACTATATTTGTGATATATAAAACAACATGACATACTGTCATATAGTCATTTTAAAATATTTTTAAAGCCACCACAAAATTGCTTTTCATAATTTCCATTGTGAATAATGGCAACAGAGTTAACTCTTGAAGTGTTAAATTATATGTGTAGCCATGCTGTGTGTATATTCATGTAAAATCTATTTTATGTAAAATAGATAATACATACATCTAGTACTTTTCAAATGCCATTGTTTTTACTAGATTGAACTGTCATCTGCAAAAACTCTTATTCTACTGCAGTATCACAAACAGCTACACTGTGTTTTCCTGACAAGCTGTATTTTTATTTTATGCTTCATTCTTGAAGCTTCAAAAATTGATACCAATTCTTTTCAAGACAATATGTTCAACACAGTGGGGCAAACATTATTTTTTCTTGTAACATAGAGTAGAAGAATTCCAAGTGATAGAGTTCTAATATAAACTTTATCTCCACTCTTTAACTCAGAAGCTTGTAGAATACCTTGATAGTTGTGCATGCTTATTAGATTTCAGTAATAAATTATTATACTATATATCCAAGAATACACTCATATTTGGGAAGTAAATTCTGTTTATAATTCAAATTGTTATATATTCCATTCCTACTTCAAGTCTCTTGAAGAAATCTTTTTAAATTTTATATACATACATACAGGTATATATAACAAATAATTATAATTTTGGGTAAAGCATGGTTTTATGGAGAATTTGCCGACTTTTTTCAACTGTCTACTTTTCACTATCTACCTAGATTAAAAATCATCTATGACTTTATTTTGTTGCTCAGTCTAATCTTATGTAATGCTAATAATCCAAATGCAAACTGAAAAGAAATCTCTGAATAATGAACTTTAAAGGGAGACTACCTGAAATTAAAAATGGGTATTTTTAAAACGTACATTGTTTTTTCATTAACATCTCTATGTACATTAAACAAATGTAGAGTCATTTATATATTTGTAATTATATAAATATATTATATATATATATATATATATTTAAGCTATGAGTACTAATATTTATCAAGCAGTTACAATGTGACTGGTGTAAATTCAGATTATGTTGAGCCAGAAACTTACGTAATTTGGAAAACTTTTAATAAAAGAAAAAATAAAACAACAAATACAGACTAAAGTATGAAAGTGAATATCAGACTATGAAAGTAAATCACTACCAGTTAACACAATTTAAAAAACTGAACTATACAAAAGTTGCCTAATTCAGAAAAAAATACATTTAATAAATTATCTCTAAAATTCTATTTTTATGGTTACTTTGAGCATCTCTTCACATAAGAATGATTTTATCATGGGATGCCTGCGTGGCTCAGTTGGTCAAGCAACCAACCCTTGATTTTGACCTAAGTCATGGTTTCCAGTGGTGGAATTGAACTTCTGGGTTGGGACTCTCCCCTCAACTCAGCAGGGGTCTGAGTCTCTACTTCTCTCTCTCCCCATGCCTGCACGTGTGTGTACTTACAGGATTTCTCTCTGTCTCTCAAATGAATAAATAAATCTTTGGAAAAAACAATGGTTTTATCATTTGTTTTTTAAATAGAAAGATAAGCTAGTCACTCTACTATATTGGCGATTTTCTTTTTCTTTTTTGACTGATAGTTTGGAAAAGATTTAACCTTATATTTTTTCTGCAGTAATGCCAGGTAATTTTTGGATTGTCAAGTTTGGGAAAACTTTTTTCAAGTTTCTTTCATTTATTATTATAAGATTTTAGAGTATTTTAGGTATTCTTTTGCAGTGACTCATCTTCAATACTTTGAATTGACAGGACTCATTAAACACTTTGTCATCCATGTCTCCTCATTCCATGCACTTATAATGAATATGTTATCCTTGTCATTGTCAGTATTTTGTGTCAAATCAGTAAAAAAATTAAATCTTCTCCAATGTGAAAAATCTTCATTAATTAGACTACCAATTCAAGACTACATTACTTTATTCAAATGTATCTTCCACTTAATAAATTGCTACTTTCAGAATGATCTAAAAAAATATTGCTATTCATTTCTCATTGCTTGAATCATTTCTACTGGTTTTATAAAACACATGCAGAAATTGTTTTATTGTACAGTCCATTTATAATTTCATATCCTGCTTTATCAAATGTATTTTGGACAGGAGGAAAAAAACCATTTTGACTTAGAATCTAAAAATTGAGTTCTTTGCTTACTATTGTACATGTTCGGTCATTGGAAGAATTATTCACTGATTTGCTTCTGGCTTGTACGTTTCAATTCTCGTTTTTCCTCCATTCACCACATGCTTCTGTTGCAGATGCCAGAGGATATTTTCCATATTGGGACTCAATCTCTGGCCCTCCTTCTTTAGGTCAAAATGCTGGGTTAGATTTCAGAGTGAGCAGTGCCAAGTATTTTCCTGGAAGCTGTCTCTGCATTTCCACGACTGACATATCTACCATGACTTCTGTAACTAGTAATATCATACTACTACAAGTGTATATCCCATGGAAACCAGACATATTAATTAATAATTTGACTCTCTTCTATCAAAGTCTCCCAATAGTAGTTGTCACTGTAACACTTACCATAAAAAGAGGGAGTATAACAAATGAGAAGACTGAGTGTGAAATACCATTGATCTTCTTTAACTATAGGGAAATTTTATTTAAAGATTTTTTTCCTCCAAATCATAACCATTAGAGTACATTGCAGGGACTCTTTAAGGGACTCGATGTATACTTATTTTCATGATAATATTACCACTGGTGCTAAATATTTCACATAAATTATTCCATCCAAGAATAATAGTGTTTAAAAGGTATAAACCATTTTACAGAGAACAAAACAAAACAAGAAAGAGTTTATAGCTAGAACCCAGGCAATCTGAATAAGAGATTTGACCTGTTAGCTCTCTCAGGTATTTTTACTTAGAGAGGGGAAAGTGACTTCAGAACATGCCAGTTTCTATGATGGGTCTTGCATCTGATCAACTTGCCTAGTGATTGCATTAAGCTTTATTTAGATGTTTATTCTCTCCATTCATACAAAATTGAATGTTATATAAAGCCTAACTTGGCTTTATCCTAGACAATCCTTTTATCACCAACAGGGATAAAAACTAGAAAAGTGACAGACACAAAGCTAATTTAGTGGAAAACAGAATAAATGTCAAGATGCAATTTGGTATATATAGCAAAGAAAATAAAGGAATTACAGCTACATGCATGACTATAGATAAAACTGATGAAGGTAATATTAATCATTAAAAACAGGTTGCTGGGGGCGCCTGGGTGGCTCAGTGGGTTAAGCCGCTGCCTTCAGCTCAGGTCATGATCTCAGGGTCCTGGGATCGAGTCCCACATCGGGCTCTCTGCTCAGCAGGGAGCCTGCTTCTCTCTCTCTCTTTCTGCCTGCCTCTCCATCTACTTGTGATCTCTCTCTGTCAAATAAATAAATAAAATCTTAAAAAAAAAAAAAAAACAGGTTGCTGAAGTTTGTACATCATATGATTCCGTTTATACAAAGTTTAAAATATACACTCTGTATTTGTGTGTGTGTGTGCGTGTGAAGAAACCTTGAGACAATGAAAATGATAATCACAAAATTCAAGGTCGTGATTACCATAGGTGGTGTGTTTGGGTCAGGGTAGGAAAATCACAGAGATTGCATAAAGGAATCTCCAGGAGGTATTGGTGACGTCTGTCTTATTATTCTTTGCTATGCTTTAGAAATATATTTAAAATCTCTTAGCTAGTAAGTATTTAATTGAAACAACCAACACATTTCAATTGGATTTGAAATAAATAGGTAGGTAATGGAATAGTTTCAAGCTGGGAATGAACAAGCCAAAGAACTATAGACCGGAGTAAAAGAATTGGGTGCAATGAGAAGCTTGGAAAAAAAAAAAAAAGTGTTCAGCCTGGACATTGTTATTTAGAGGATACCTTCATGTACAAGCACATCTAAATGTAGGTCAGAATCTGAGAATGGACTCATGGAAAAGGCCAAGTGAGGGAAAAACATCAATGGCCAGTGTCCACGTTGAGTCAAATATCCTCAGTACAGAATGAAATAAGAATGGCTCTAAGATTAGTATGGTTTGAGTGGCAAGTGTTTGAGAGCCATCAGAAGCTCGAGGACTGGTACTGCAATGTTTGGCAGCATTTTAGTCATTTCAGCAGATATGCGTCAAACCATTTACAATAGGCCAGAAATTGTGCTGAGTCCTGTAATAAGATACTGAAAAAACCACTTCTCGGATCATGTGATTTTCAAGCACATGAATTCTCTCACCTCTCTTTCTGCCTGCCTCTCCACCTACTTGTGATCTCTGTCTGTCAGGTAAATAAATAAAATCTTTAATAAAACAAAACAAACCAATGAGATCAGATCCACAGTATCAGTGGTCACATCCACTTCTGTGATTCCATAGACTTTTTCCTTTATGACTGTTAAAATAAGAACCCCTTTTATGTTTGTTGATATATCAACTTTTCATCTTTTTCAGTGGTCTGTGAGGTTAATATAGTAATCTAGCGTATTTCCTGGTACATAATGTGCTGATATTTTATTTATACTTTCTTGGTCTACTTTCCATCTTTCTTTTTTTTTTTAAGTTTTTCTTTCAATTCCATTTAGTTATCATACAGTGTAATGTAAGTTTCAGGTGATTCAACACTTCCATACAAGACCTGGTGCTTTCCATCATTCTTGGTCTTGGTCTGTGTCCAGCAAGGCTGACCTCTATGGCCTGTATCAGCAAGCATTCTGCTTCTGGCTTCTGGTTGTATTTGACTAATAAGTGGTTCAGAAGGCAGGAAGATAGCATGAGGAGGGCATTTAATTTCTTAACTTCTTCCAGCTGAGCTACATTGGTCTCTACCAAAGGCTACAGCTCCTGCCAAGCAGTCCTTTCCTATACCTGTGTCCATTGGGTGACAGGAATCACTCCCTCCCCTTACCGCCACAGGGCTAATGGAGGTAAGAGGTCTTCCCTTTTGCAAGCCCCAAGTTCTTTGCCTATTCTTCTTGGTTATCCATAACTTTGCCCACACTTTGAAACAGTTCCTTAAATAAACTCTCCTCAATTACCTGCTTGAGAATGTTATCTATTTCTTTTCAGAACCAGGATAAATCCAGAATAAAGTTATTATTTGAATAAAGTTTGCCTTTCAGATTGAATGGGATAGCAGTCCTTATTAACTTGCATTGGTTAACCCACACCTAGGAGAATTATTTCATTCTGGAGATTAATTTCAATAGGAAAGGCATGTAGCATAGTGAATAAAAGCATAAACTGTAGAGCTCCTAACTGATACACTGAAAGTATAGACAGAATTTTACTTATTTTTATTTTTATTTCCCTGTATAAAAGGAAAAATATTTTTAGTGACTCTAATTATCCAGTGATAAAATAGCAACCTTCGATATAATGAATGCACACCCTTTCTCTGGAAATATGCAAGCAGAGGCCTGATCACCATTGTTAGGGCTGTCTGAGGAATATTCCCACATAGATACAAGGTGAACTTCATGAGTTTTCAAGTCTTTTATTACTTTAAGTTTTTTTTTTTTCTTTTTTAGGGGACCATTTGTATATGTTTATAGAATATATTACTGAAATGTAGGAAAATATTCTTAACCCTAGTGATGGCATAATGTAAATTGAGCCTTTTGAGCGTAAAAATCCAATTGCCAGGTTTCAAATTTGCAAGGTTAGGGATACTACAATATCTCATTCTGTGAAAGAATAGAAAATACTGTTTTTATTCTTTCAAAAAAAGAAGTAGACAATCACATTTTACTAAAAGAATATAAAGACCAAGATACTTAGAACTCTATAGTTAGAGAAGTAATAAAAGAAACCTGATGTTTTTATATATTTATCATATTAATAGTGATTTTACAAAATTTGATTTTAATTACATACAGTTTTTTTCCTTTAAAATATGGACTTGTATCCAATTCTTTTAAACTCCATATGCCAAATTCAAGACACATAGCATGCAACATATGTTTTGAACAAGTATATTTCTAACTTAATGATTTAGGAAGGAAACCTGCTTCCCCATGCTGTCAAAAGCAGCATTTTTTTTTTTTTCTGGCTTTCTGAAGTAAACTTATGCAAGAATCCAGTATCACCTAAGTCACTGAGGCATGCTACCATCAATTTGAAAATCATATTTTACCCAATGGTGCTTTTTCTAAAAAAATGAGAAAATAATGAACTTGCCTAACCTTATGGGGAGAGTCTTAAGAAATGCTATCAGTGAAAGAGATCAGGGTCTGTCTAGTTGGAGTTATGAAACCTATCGCCTCTTAACCATCCCAAGTGTCAAAAACCAAGAGAAAGTAGACAGTTTTACCTCTAGAGATAGGGAATTTTCTCTCTGGGTGGTTCTCTTCGCCTTTGTGAAACCCATGTCTGAGATATCTGGAATTGCAACCTTTTTAAACTAAAGCATCTCCTTTCATTATTTAACTCAGAGGCCCTGAAAAGACAGTCTGGTGTGATATGTTCTCTGTGAGTGCTAATTTATGATGGGCGTTCTGATGGAAAGCTGTCAGGTGGCCTTCTTTCTTCCTACTTTGTCTACATTGATTTATTGGGAGGAGGAAGATGCAATTGCAGTGGCACCTTTTTCCATTTAGGCTCCACAGATACAGTGCACACAATTTCCAATGATTAAACAGAATGTAGCTGACAGACTGCTGGCCGGCAGGCTTTCATTACTGAATCATGGAGAGGAGATGACACAATTTTTAATGGCATTGGCTTTTTCTTTCTTGGATATTTAGGTCACCAAGTGAGTACAGTTTTGGCAGCTCCGACCTTATCCCCATTTGAACATATGAAAATCTTCTAATTTGACATCCCAAATGTCACGCCTTGATTGGCAGCATTAGTTTCAGAGTGATGGATGATCAACATAAGAGGTCCATTACAAGGCAAGTGTGCTCGAAGAGATGCAGGAAAAGCTTCAAGGACTTGCCCAGCCCTACCTGACGTTTGCTGGGGATACATATTGTGTTTAATTATTTTTCACAGAAGAAAATGGGTCAGACAGATTTTAGCACATAGACAACTAGGGTGGGCTTAACAATAGACCTTTTGTCCACCCTTATCACTCAATCCATTTGTGTTTCTGCCTAAGTGCTTTTAGTTACTGGCAGAGCCAACAAGGGTCTTGGCCTAAGATGAAGAGAGATGGAATTTAGGGGCACGTGTCTATGGCAATTCAATTTGATTTGACTCAAGTTTAGTCAATGCAATATGAACCAAGATCACAGGAACCGAAATCAAGGAAAGTGATCTCTGAGTTCCTGTCGTTGCCTTGACCTCCACTGCTCAGTAAGCCTATACTACGAAACTTTAGATATGTAACTTTAGGGGACTTAGCTTGAAAACTAGAATGAATATCTTTGACTATTTGTAGCTACTCAAGGATTTTCTCAGGCAACTAGTTACTCACAAAGAGTTTTTAGGCAAGTAGGCTTTATTCTTCTTTACATCAGGGTAGAATATTGAAAGGCAATGGAGAGACATATTAAAATGCATACATTTTAGCAGTTGTAATTCAACAATATGATTCAATTCAGACTTTCTAGGCATCTGCTATGTGTAGATTCTCTGCTAGAATGGAAATAAAGATAATTTAAACTAGATAAAGAGTTGCTTTTTTTTTTTTCTCCCCCAAGGGAGCATTTATAATTGTAGTACAAAAAGAGAATGGTATTAATCCTATACTAAGTATACACCCAACATGCTATGTTATTTCACAGGATAAGAAATTGTTTCCACATATCCACACACCATTCTTTTCTATGAATATTGCAGAAAATTTCACAGAGGAAATAGAATTTAGCTGAGCCTAGAAAAAAATAAAATCATGTAGGGACACTAAGGTGATTTTAATCTATGGAAAAGTAGCCAGGTCACAATGACTAACTGAAATACTCCAACACTAATCTGCACAATGTGCACATACATGCATACAATGCAAATATGGGCTTAGATGAGAAAAGTTTCCTCTCATCAATCCATCTGGAGAGGTCTATAGTTAAGCACCATGGACATTTTCTATAAATGACTTAGTCATCTAAGAATAAATATATTCTGTAGAAGTAATATGATTTCAACTCTAGTTTTCAGAAAGGTAAGTAGATATCTGGACAAAATAAATGGAGTGCAAAATGAGATCTGGCTTCATGTTTCTAAGTTATATATATATAATCAGAACAGGAGAATTAACAGGATTTATGACTTTCAAAATCAACCTCTTTGCTTCTTACACTGAATTAATAAAGAATTTCTTGAAATATGTTAGAATTATATCTGGGAGGAAACAAAACCATATTCAACTGAAGGCATGGTTATAGACCAGTCTCTAGTTAAGTAGGAGGACAGAAATTCTAGAGGTGAAGAAGTTGGACTTAGAATCAAACTGATATTTAGGAAAGAGTCCATTACACAATACTGCTGTACCTATTTTCGTTTAGACTGAGCACTTTTATAGCACAGAGAATAGAACCAACCAGCAGTGCTCAAGGCCCAAGCCCTACTCCAAAATGAGGGTGAAGGTCTGAGATGAGAATATTAAGGCACAGAACAATGTTACCTGGTATAAACTCTTAATTAAAAAAAAAAATTTTAAAAAGAAAGAAAACCTGTGCTTAAATTTTAGTTAAATGTGTAATAATTTGTGTGGAAGAATAGTAGTTTAGATAGCATTTGTTTTAAACTTGTTACTAAGACTTCCCATACTGAGTAAAACTCTTCAACGATAGATGCATACACAAGTTTTGGAGAACAAACTTTAGACCCAAATATGGGAAGAATAAGTTGGAAGCAACCTTCTTGAGTTACACACAGAATTTCATTAAGAGAAAGACAGAGACAGAGAAAGGGAGAGAGAGCATGACAAAGAAACAGACAGAAGGTCAAGGGACATGCAGGGTCCTTGTTAGACTCATACCATAGAGAAGGCTCAGAACATCACACAGACAAGGCCAGGCAGTAATCCACCCATCAGTGTAAGGTAACCATTCTCTAGGACCAGATGAAATTGTCTCCCTTACCATGAGCTTTCTTTGAACCAAATGCCTCACGGAAGGGAAAAATATGGGCAGGAGAAAAGTCTCAAATAGGAAAATGGGACTTTTTTTTTTTAAACTGATATGACTAATAAATGACATATGACTGAGTTTTCCCAGAAGCTGTCAGTTAATATAAAAATTGGGTTCTAGGGTGCATAGGTGGCTCAGTGGGTTAAGTCTGCCTTCTCCTCAGGTCATGATCCGAGGGTCTTGGGATCAAGGCCTGCATCAGGCTCTCTGCTCAGCAGGGAGCCTTCTTCCTCCTCTCTCTGCCTGCTTCTCTGCCTACTTGTGATCTCTCTCTCTGTGTCAAATAAATAAATAAAATCTTAAAAAAAAATGAGTTCTATAAAAATAAAGTTTTTTTTCCCTATATGAATTTGTGCAGATTTTCTATAATTTTGATCCCTTTCCTGGGATTTCCTGACCTACATGGGCTGAGGAAGTAAATGCCATTACCCATTAGCACTTCTCCCAGTTGGAGAAACCCAGGTTACCATGCTTTGATTAATGATGACTAGTGGCTCAGTTGGCTAAGCATCTGGCACTTGATCTTAGCTCATGTCTTAATCTCAGGGTTGTGAGCTCAAGCCCTGTTTTGGGCTCCACACTGGGTAGGGAGTCTACTTAAAAAAAAAAAAAAAAAAAAAGGGAAAGAAAAAGATGAATGAATCTATAAACATTCACAGGAGAAATTAAACATTTATTCATATCCACTTATATTGCTACCAAATGTTAGATACTGTGTACCTAACCTAAGCATTGTTTTTGTATAATGGGTTGATTCTGATTTTTGTTTGTTTTAGCAATTATTTTAGGGTACATTGACTCTTGAACAACTGGGTTTTGAAATGTGTGGGTCTACTTATATGTGGACTTTGTCCAATAAATACAGTACAGTATTGTGAATGTATTTTCTTTTATTATGATATTATTAACATTTTCTTTGCTCTATCATATTTTATTGTAAGAATACAGTTTATAATATATGCATATAACACAAAAATATGTTCTGAACAACTGTTTTTGTTATTGATAACGCTTCTGGTCAACAGTAGGCTATTAGTAGTTAAGTTTGGGGAGAGTTAAGTTATATGTAGATTTGAAAATTTTTTTAATTAATTATTTTTATTAACATATACTGTATTATTTGCTCCAGGGGTACAGATCTGTGAATCATCAGGCTTACACATTTCACAGCACTCATGATATCACATACCCTCCCCAATGTCCACAACCCAACTACCCTCTCCCTAATTCCCTACCCCCAGCAACCCTCAATTTGTTTTGTGAGATTCAGAGTCTCTTATGATTTGTTTCCTTCCCAATCCCATCTTATTTCATTTTTTTTTCCTTCCTTACCTCCCAAATTCCCCGCCCTACCTCTCAAATTCCTCATATCAGAGAGATCATATGATAATTGTCCTTCTCTGATTGACTTATTTCGTTCAGCATAATACCCTCTACTTCCACCCACATCGTTACAAATGGCAAAATTACATTTCTTTGATGGCTGTATAGTATTCCGTTGTGTGTGTGTGGGTATATCACTCTTAACTACACGGGTCAATACCCAACCCCCACAGTGTTCAAGGGTCAACTGTATTTGTTTTCCACCGATACTGTTTCATTCCTAATTAATTCAACAATATACTTCAACTCAGTCTTTCTAAGCATCTACTATATGCTAGTTCTCTGATAGCATTTAATATGTGCTAGAAATTATGCCAGGTATAAAGGATATATGGGTAAACTCTTCCTTCCTTAAATAAGCTTCCATTCCAAAACAGGTTTCTTTTATAATGGAGATGGCATGAATTATAAGATAGTAGCTATAGAGAGAGGTGGAAAAAGAAAGATTGGGCCTTCCTAAGTCGGGGCAGTGGGCAAAGGTCTTGCCTTTTATTCTCTGCTGCTACTAATCAGATCCTTGGTATTCTTCTCTCAGTTTATGGCTTTTTGCATATATTCCTTGCTCTCAAAACAATTCATCTTGAGCTTGTTTTTTTTTTTTTTTTTTTTTTAACATTTTATTTATTTATTTGACAGAGAGACACAGAGAGAGAGGCTGAGCAGGGAGCCTGATGTGGGGCTTGATCCCAGGACCCTGGAATCATGACCTGAGCCGGAGGCAGACGCCTAATGACTAAGCCACCAAGTACCTGTAAGTTTGGTCTTCTTGAGCCACATTAACTTCAAAATGTTGGGAGAGTAAAGTACCTATAAGATAATTGAAGATTAGTTACAGATTAACTAATTTAGTATAAATAACAAGTTAATTTTAACCAGTACGGTTTTGATTTTTAATCAGTATCCTGAATTCTAATTTTGGTTCTACTCTCTGCAAGCCAAGTGCAATAGGCAGGTTTCTAAAGATGGCACCTGCTAGATTCCTATCTTTTGGTTATTCAAACAGAAATCTAAGTACTACTATGAAAGGATTTCACAGAGGCAATTATAATCTCAATTCAGTTTACCTTAAAGAAAAGATTACCTTTCTAGGTCTAACCCGACTGGGTTCACCCTTTAAAAGCAGAGCATTTTTCTTGCTGGTGGCAAAAGAGAAAGTCAAAGAGATTTAGGCATGAAAAGAATCCATCGTGCTCTTGTTGGTTTTGAAAATGGTGAGGGCCACATGCCAATGAATGTAGCAATGCTAGCGGCTGAGAGCAGCCCCGAGCTCACAGATAGCAAGGGAACACGCATCTTATTCTACAAAAATGAGGAACTGAATTCTGTCAAACATTTCAATAAACTTGGAAGGGAGTTCTCCAACAAAGTCTTCCGATGAGAGCCAAAGGCCAGCTGATATTTTGAGACCAGAAGGAATTCAACCATAGCCTTCCAGGTTTATGACCTACAGATGTTTGGGCTAATAAACAGATGTTGTTTTAAGAGACTAAATTTGTGGTGGTTTGCTATACATCAGTAGAAAATGAATATAACAGGAAACCTTGTTGAAATCAGTTAGAAGTTCTGGGAGTCAGCTTCCTCGTCTACACAATGGAGGCATTTCTAGTATAAAAAAGTTTATTGTGAGGGGCACCTGGTTGGCTCAGTGGGTTTAAGCTTCTGCCTTTGGCTCAGGTCGTGATCCCAGGGTCCTGGGACCGAGCCACACATGGGGCTCTCTGCTCGGCAGGGAGCCTGCTTCCCTTCCTCTCTCTCTGCCTGCCTCTCCACCTACTTGTGATCTCTGTCTGTCAAATAAATGAATACAATCTTTAAAAAAAAAAAGTTTATTGTGATAGTTGAATATATATGGGAAATGCTTAACAGAGAGTAAAATCCAATGCAGGGGAACCATCATTATTAAAAAACATTAACAGGTCATGAATAGTTGTATTCACACTCTAGTTTTGGATGTAGCTGTTGCTAATTTTTACACTGCATAGTTCTGTATTCCATTCTGTTCCTATTCTGGGGTCCTTTTGTGCAGTCCTTTAAGTTCTCCTGTCTCCCCTAGCCTGTCAGTTTAGAGTTGCTATTACTTTAAGTGCCTAACAAGTATTTACATTAATTACCTTTACGCTTTCTTATTTAAAAAATTAATAATGTTTTTGTCCATTGCCATTTGTATTTGTGTAGTTACAGACACAGTCTTGTTATCTTCATCTTCAACAGACAGGTTAGGCTTATGCAACCGTGGATAAATGAGCTTGCTCGGGAGAACTCCCACATTTATGGAATGGAATGGGCTATTATCTCCTCTTACGTATTTACATAGAAATCCACCATGCTCACAAATGACTCCATGGGAACTGACTTTTCTTTACAAGGAGGCATTAGACCCTTTAGGGGCTTCTGGGGTAGGGACAAACACAAACAAAAACAAAAAAAAAAAGCACTATGTAAGAGGGATGATGATTACCTATTATAGGAAGGAATATATATTCAAATTGGTATTTTGACTCTCTGTGAAAAGCACAACATTTGGCAACCTTGGGAACATTATTTCTGATAATTATTTCATAAATATTATATTCTACTTATGCCTCACAAAATAGCATACATGCCTTATTGTAAATGTTGAATCAATCTGTTTTAGTATAAAATTGGAAAGTTGTAATACTATGGATAAGGCTGGTTGGATTCAGCCCAAAGTGTTGATCCTGCTCCTTGAAATGAAATGAAATGATTCCCAACGTGCATCCCATTCAGGATAGCTAAGTGACTTTATTCTTGTTCAGCAAGTGATTTTATTCATATCTATTATTTCTAGCAATATGAGACTAATTTCACTAATCCAAAAGTATTTTGAAATTGTGTGTGCTGAACATCTATCCCGCATATGAATAAAATTCTATTTCCAAATCATGCCCTGGAAATCACCCTCTAGGGAATGAAGAGCAAATGTTGGACCATTTGTATTTTCTCTGCTTAAATTAATCTTTTGTCTATAACTTTAAACTGTCTCCAAATGAAAACAAAATATCTGATTGTTTTGGGAATGTTAAATCTTAGCCAAAATATTCATGTGCATTCCCATATGTCTCTCTATATTTTCAGAAGTTTTGTCTGAGGAGACAGGGACACCCCTTCAAAAACTCTGTGACCTATAGGATGGCTAGACCTTTCAGAGATTGTAAAGTTATACCACAAAGCAGCAGAAACATATCAAGAATTCATAGACAGCTGGTCTGTACTATTTGCCAATTACCGTGTCTGAGATTGCAGTCTGGCCTTCATGTACAGCTTTGCTGTGCCTGATATTATCTTTGATAGTGTGACAGTTTTGAAAAAGTTGGCCTAATAGTCAATTAAATTTCCAACTGTGAGAACTCATTGATTTGAGAAACTTATATCATCAGGTTTTATCTCTGATTTATTTCAGTTTCTCACTGATTGACAATCATTACTTCCATATATTATTAAATTCCCTCTGAGGGGAAAAAATAATTCCCTCTTGTTGCAGACTCAGTTTTCCAATTTGGAGAAGAGTAACTAACCCACAAAACCTGGGACTCAGGATTCTCTTGGTTGGCATTAAAGGAGAATACATGATTATGATGTGAAAAATATGAAGATAAACTAGAATAGAAATATTCCTCTTTGAACACTTAATGCAGCTCAGTGGAAAAAGGATTTAGGACTCATTTTCTCAACACCATGCCACAACATTTCTGTGTGGCTGAAACTATGTGGTGATTATTATTTTTTAACCATTGTTTTGTTAGTTTGATTCTATCTGTGTTTTTCTGCTGATGTTTATACAGAAGAAGAAAAGCATATGCAAATATATTCAAAATATCAATTGCTGATACCCTGAATTTGTGAAAGGCAATACTACATTCAATTATTGCAGCATTTCAGCTGCATTGACTGCTGTGGACCAATGCAGAAGAAATATCAGTGCTAGAGTTCTCCAAGTACTGTCCATGTTTCCTACTATGGAGAATGTAAATGGTGGATTAATTATCTCTTTGAGAGAAGAATGCCTTTTATCTCTTTGTGTTGTCTCTTCCTAGCTGAGTGCCTGCTTATATTTTAATTTGAATGAAGGGAGCATCTTTCACAACAGGAAAAATTTCTCATTATATGGGAAAATGAGATATAATAAGAAACCAAAGAGACTCTTGGACAATCAGTGATCCATGTTGAACATATCAGGTCTCTGTGGTTTCATAAATTGCATGCCCACATCATTTCTTTGCTGAATGTTTATCGTCTAGAGTAAAATATTAATTTATTTAAATGACAATAAAACTCTTTTCATAGGCTAGTACTATGTACTATGTACTATAGTACTATGGTAGTATTATTACTATGTACATAATACATACGCTAGTACTTCTTTTTCCAGGATCATATCAACCACTTGCTTCTTTCTCTGATTCATTTGTAATTTGCTATATCCCAAATGCCTCATTTATTGTGGACTGTCTTCCCCATGCCTTTGTTAATGGTTGTCCTTTGATCTATAGTATCCCTTCTGCCTATCTTTTGCTTATTTCTTCATATGATGATCTTAAACTACTATTTGAAGATCAATCTTAAGTAGTGTAACCTATCTGAAGCCTTCTCTAATCTCTCAAGGCAGGACTTTCAGGGTGACCATATCTTTTCTGCAAACATGCATCATTATGATGATTCTGTATGACATACAATCGTCCATTTTTCTGGTGCATTCATTAGACTAGAGAGTTCCTTCAGGTGAAGAACTATGTTTCATTCATCTCCTGTACTTATCTTTATTAATGTACAAACAAACCCATTCTAACAACAAGACATGAGATCCAAAGGTATAATTGCATGAATAATACAGGGATTTATTTTTCTTGCATGATATAGTCCAGTTGGCTTTAAGAGCTTTAAATCATTAATAGAGGCAAGATTTTTTTCTCCACTGCCTTATTCTACCCATTCATTGGCTGTGGTTTTCATCTGCCTGGTTGAGGGTGGCTCCTGTCTTCTTTACATTCTGCAGAAAGGGAAAAGAGGCTTTGGTTTTAGAGATGACCTGAAGTTGCACACAATATACATATAATAATGCATGCTCACATCTATTGGCTTAAATCCTGTCTCAAGGCCATAGTCAGCTGCCAAATAGGGTAGAAAATTGTGGTCAGATTGCTAGGTGCCAAAAAAAATCCTGATGTGTGGGATGGATTTTATTGCTAAAAGGAAGAGCAAGATAATGGATACAAGGGAATAATTAACAGTCCCTCCCAATGTACCTTAATAAAGTACGTGGCATATAATAGGAGGTCAATGACTGTTGTTGAGTAGGTAAATGAATGAGTGAGTAACTAGAATTACATATAGAAATTAGCATAAAGGAAACTAATTTTTCTAGATATTTAAGAAATATTAGGAAATGAGATTCCTAGTAAATATACTAGGAAATGAGTTTTGGCACTGTAGTGAACATTTCATCTTACTGTAGGTGTTTTGTGTTTAGCGTTTTGAATGCCATCTTAATTAACTTCAGTGAAAACTGGAAGTTTCTCCATAGACAAAGTAAAAATAAGAGATAAAGCAAAAATATAGGGATTTCTAAAATGTAACTGATAACTAATAAATAGTTGTTTCCTCCTTCTGAGAATAAAAATCATTTCAATACCTTAATTATGCATTAACTATGTATATTAGTTATAATTACCTAAGTAGGTACAAATCTATTCTATTATATTACAACAGGAAAATCAAGATTTTGTCATTCTAGGTCGTCTTTTAAAATATCTCACCTTTCTGTCTTGTGTGGAAGTAAATGTAGGTAATTGAAGACATTTACTCATGAAATGATTTATTATTAAATAAGAATCAAAACAAATCTACCTGTGATTTACAATATCTGTAAACGCTAGATGGAGCTCTATTACTAATGCCAATACTAATACTAATATATATGTATATGAGTGTGTGTGTTTGAAGACACACACACTTAGGAAGGAACCTATTCTACAGATATTTTGAAAATAAAAATGTAAATATGGAACCTGTGTATGATGGCATTTTCAATTAACCACTGTTTCTTGTTAAAGATTATATGAACAGTAGTCCTATCTCTTTTTCCATGCTACTCTCACCATCCTCAAATTCATGATTGCATATATGTGAACCACAAAATTATACAAGTAAGAAAGATCAACTTTTCTTTAAATCACTGGATCATTTTGTTCTTCAAAATGATTTGTGTGCTTTCAAGACACTGTAGGTGCACTTAAGATGTTTGTAAAACAGAGTAGTATGTAGTAGAAAAGACTTTTCATTCATATGCAAAGAAGCTGATTAAATAGGCAAAATGCCTATATTTGTTACCCAAGACACAATTTAGAACCAGCCACAGAACTCCAGAAAATTCCAGAATAGAAATTTAATGACTCAAGTTGTTTTGTTTTGTTTGTTTTCAAGAAAGAGTAGTTAGCATTTTTTTTCTTCTAAAAAATGATGTGAAATGGTTCTGAATAGTCATCTCTCTGGTTTTCTTTTTTGAGTTTTTCTATGGTGATGTTTCACCCACCTAATCAAATAGAAGAATACAGAGGTAATTTTGGTTGTAGACTGAACTGTGGATTAGTTATCCCAAACAGAAAACATTTGCTTTGGTTGTCACCCAGTATCTAGTCTTCCTTTATCATGTTGTAAAATACTCTTGTGAAGTACCTGAGTGTCCAGGTACAGATTACATTTTCCAACCTTTCGTTAGCCTGGAAAACTAAATTGTTTCTGCGGTGTATGTATGATGTATGCAATGTCCGTGCTGTGACCTTAAAGGAAAGTAGTGTGCCCTCACCGTTTCCAGTAATCCTGCCCAATGGCTTTGATGCAGATATCCCAGCTTGAGCAGAGTCCCCAAGTGGCAAAAAGTGATATAATAAGATAGAAGAACTATAGTTCTGACACCATGAATGCACTATACTTAGTTTAGATTGCTTTTGACCAGATGATAACCTGAGGGGAAAATAAAATACTGCTTCCCTTAAGCCACTGTTATTTTGAGTTTCTTTGTTGTAACACTGATCAATGATTATTGTATCAATATTCTAACTACTATATGTTCCTTTGTTTTAGAAAGGATTCCTAGGTGATTTTGTTCTATTTTGGACTAACACTTATTTCAAAATAAAACGGAATCCATTTAGTGCTGATTATTTACTTTTCTAAGCCCATAGAACAAATGAAGAAGGAAAGGACCTCAGAGAACATCTAATTTGATGCCATTTAGAGAGGAAGAAAGTTAATTAAAAAAAAATGGACTTTGGCATTTTTTTAGTATTTTTTTTTCTTAACAAGTGAATTAGAGAACAGAATTGGATAACAGAGAGAATGTGGTTCTTTCTCTTCCGTAAGTGGATCTCGAAAACCTTAGTTTTCCTATCTGCACATTGGAAATAGGAACTTTTCCACAAATTATTTGTGGAGATTAAGTGAAATAAGTAAAAAATGTGTTTTAGAGTTTGACAGATCAGAGGCACTGCAAAATGCAAAACATCACAGAGTCATTATGTTCCTCAAAAATTTAAACTATTTCAAAAAAAAAAAAATTTCTGCCATTACTATTTCTTGGAACCTGTCTCTGATCATACACAAAAGAAATATCTTTCCAACAGCAGGTTCTGTACCAATTGTAGGCTCAGATCTCTTGAACTGTTTGCTCTTAGGAATAATAACAAAGTTTTATTGCCTTGGCTTATGCATTAAAATTTTGATTAAGGTTATCCTCAAGAACTGGCTAGTTTAAGAGACCCTGTTCTTTTCAAGTGTAGAATCTTAACACAGTTCTAATAATCCAGTGTTGGAATTCATGGAAACATCTATGTTCTGTTATCTCTTAGTAACCCTGAGTAGATATATCTTCATAAACATGGGTAAACAGAAAAAGTAAATCAGCTTGAAGCCTGTGTGGGAAAAAAGTGCTGAGGCACAAGAGTAAAGGATAAAGATTTAGAGACAAATATTTTCATTTGAAATCGATATTTTGCAAGTAACATAACCTTCATATTTTATTAAAAACTCAAGTAAAGAAAAATGGACTCTGCGTGTGTGAAGCAGGATTAACCCACATTCAGGAAACAGGAGGAGAGAAGAATAAACTGCATGGAGAGAAGTTCTAAATAACGACTGAGTCACTAGTTGTGCTGAACAACAAAAACAAACAAAAACCACCTATGGAATCAAGGACAATGAGGATTACTATGTTAATATGAGAAAATAGTACAAACATTTTATAAATAGTAGAAAATAATATCAAATAGTTTACCCTTAAGTAAGGAAGAAGCAAAATTACTTAACTTGTAACCCCCCAAAAGAAAAGGAAAACCCAAAACCCAGTTTACCTAAAGAAAGCCAAGTTGATAGAATAATGAATGCGAGGGTAGTGATAAATTTGTAATCATAAAAATAAAACTGAGATATTAAGCCCAGTTCTGTATTCTAAAGGTGTCTCTCCTTCTAGTTCTTTAAAATGAACAAAGCCCTACAAATCAGATCAAAGGAAAAAATATAAAAACAAAGAAAACAAATGAGTAGAGGCTGTATTAAAGTTAGTGAGGGTGACAGTAGTATGAACAATATGTATTTAGAGCAAAATCTTAAGTTATCATAACTCTCAGCTGATTTAACTGTCCCTCTCTGACCTTCTGGCACCTTCTCAATCCTTTTCCCTCACCCTTGTCCAACCATGTAGATGTTCTAGCTGTTCCTTAAACAAGTCCATCATTTTCAGCCTCAGGGCCTTTGCATTTTGTTTGCTCTGTCTGGATCTTTCTGCCCATACATGTCAAGCAGACGAACTTTCTTTGTCGTGGTGTCTGTTCATGTTTTATCTTATCATAAGGCCTTCTTTAACAGCTTAATATAAAACAAGCTACCTATATTCCTGTAGCTGTTTTCTTTAAAAAAAACTTTATTTTTCTTCATAACACTTTTTGCATACCATGTTACAAATTTGCCTGTTTTTGCTGCCCCCTCCTTAAAATGTAAGAAACTGTCAGTCGTTTACTGTTTTAGTAAATGTTTCCTATTATTGACTATATTAATAAATGGGATAATTGTATACTTAGCTAACACGGTTGTTTCACCAAAATAGTTATCTCAAAAATACAAATTATTATAATAGAGTCTATAAGAAATAGCACACCCAAATGTATTAAATTTAAAGAAGCAGAACAGAAAATTCAAGACAGAACTTATAAGGATTAAATGAGCTAAGTAAAGTGTTTGCTGTAGAGTTCGACAAGTCATAGGCACTGAACAAATGCTAAGCATCATGGAATCATCATGATTTTCATCCTTGGGTATTGGGGGCTCCTCATACCCACCTTGCTCCATCCAGGAAGGAATTCACTTATCACCTAGCTTTACAGGATAACTTCTATAAATACCTAGCATTTTAATCCTAACTACCTGACACCCGAATGGTTTGCTTGTCTCCCCAGCAATAGCCTTTATCTCATGCTATCTTAGTAAAATGGAAAAAAACTGATAAGGAGGTCTCTATTATATCCAGCATTGCCTGGCCCCATCGTTCCTCTCTGTGGGAGGAAAAGATTGGGAGGCTTTGGCTTCTGTTGCTGAAATATGAATTGTATATTTTCCCTTTAAAAATTTTCTCCTTAACTCACAACTACAAAATTGTGGACACAGGCCATGTTCCATGACACATGGTAGCCTTAATGTCATGTGGTACTTGTCTTCCCCTACCTTAAATGACAATATGCTTTTTACCATAAAAATTGTATGGATTTAAAGTTATGTTACTTCATAATCAATTTTAGAAAATTGGCCATGTAGAAAATGAATATACAGAAATTAATGCTATTTCATACTAGAAAAAGTCAGAATAAAAATGCTTACTAGATTGCCTCTTTAAAAACTAATGACATCTGAGTGTATGGCAGAATAAAAGGAATGCAAATCTTGCTTATTTTTAAATTCTATTAGATTTAATTATTTTTTAAAAATCATTCTCACAACAGACATTTTATTCTAGACAGTGCTTGAGGCATTTTCCTATAGTCCAGAAATCAATAAAGAGAGCAACTTCTCTACTTCTGTTTGTTTTGTTTACATGTGTGAATGTGTGTGAGTGTGTGTGTGTGTGTGTGTGTGTGTGGTGTGTGATGTGTTTTAACTTAAAGAAGCAGAGATAAATCTTGCTGCCTAGTAAGCTGTAGAAAAAAGTGTGGTCTAACCAAAGGAATGTGCTATTTAAATCTCTCTTGCAAGTTTCCTTAGACCAGTTTTAGCTGTAACATATCTGTTGGCAGAAACCTTAGCACTATATGATTTTGAGTTTCAGATGATGCATCCTCAAGATTCACTGAACAAATTATTTGCGACTTTTTATATACTAGATGCTTTACTAAGCTTCATTACATATGTTCTCCTGTTTAATGATATGTGCAATGGACCTTGAGAACTTTGAGGGGAGTCCAAGGAGGGAATGCAAATAACAGGATGTCCTATGGCTAATTAACAGTATTTCTCCCTGGTTCTTTCCTCAGCACATACTTATTTAGTGCTTACTATGTTGCAGACGTGTAGAATCCAGGGAGCAACTCTGGGAATGGAGAATGTATGCAGACTGATCCTCAGCCTGGTTTACTGATACCATTGATTTGCATAGCATTCTTTCTAATTAATGGGTTATTAAATGTTTTTCCATATTATCCTTACCACTGAGATCATTTGAATTAACTTTGAAGTTCAGTAAGGTGACAAATACAGCAGAAGTGTGACTTCATGTATTCCATATTTAAAGTTTTCAGCTTTAACATATTTAATATATCTTGGTGTAGTAAGTCAATTAACCATTGAAGAAACATTTGGTAATGGGTTATTTTCTATAAACAATACTTGCAGCATTCCAAGAATACTGGTGCCACTAATTTCTTGAAACTGGTACCACTACAATTGATACTATCCCTACATTGTTTACTAGCAATAAATTAATCCTCAGATGACTTCCCAATATATACCTAAAACAAAACCCAAGCTCCTAGCCACGGCCTCTCAGACTCAGTATAACCCAATCTCTGCTTACTGCTTCTGACTCATCCATCTTTATACTTCCTGCTGTTCTATTACTCTCAAGCCCATCTCAGGATTTTTGTACATGCTGTTACAATACTTTGGAATGCTCTTCTTCCAACTCTTTACATCATTAAGTTTTAAATTAGATGTCAGCTCCTCAGGGAGACTTCTTTCCAACATCCTAAATATGATAGTATCTCCCCTTCCCCAAAGTCAGCACTTATTTTATCTTTTTTACTGAACCCAGAAGTTGCTTCTCTTTGGGTATATTTATTAATTTGTTTATAAGATTATTGTCTATCTCTTTATCATGGAGCTTATATTTCTCTAGGCAAGTGATTTTACCTGTTCCATTCACTGAGAGTAGTTAGCATATATTACACTTAGGTGTAAATGGACTTGCTAATATTTATTGAACATTTATTATTTGATAGGTAGGTACTGAGATACATACTTCACATGAACTCTGTCATGTAATTTTCTTAACAGCCTCATTACTGTGTTAACATTACTAATACCAACCTCGTTTTTCCAATGGAAAAAAACTGAGGCTTAGAAATGTTAATAAATGCCCAAGGTCACAAATCTAGTATAGCCTGGAGCCAAGATGGTCTGACTGCTACATTTAGCATTTCTCCAATATTCTATTTGCATGAAACTGCATTCATAAAAGTCTCCGCCTGGTTGGGCATGAAAGAGATAAAGAGAGAATATCTACTAGTATATATTTGTAGGGATTTAAGGAGGTTTTTGCTATAAATTTTATAATATGACAATTTCATTTAATTCTCTAATATTAAATGAATGTCAATCATAGCCTCCTTTCTGCAAAATCAGTTATTAATTTGCAGAAATATTTCAAGAGAGTTGAAGGTAAGGAAAGGTATGAGGTATTGTTATTTTTCTAATATTTATTATTTAGAACATTCTTCATATTTTGAAGATGAATTCCAGTCATTAATTATTCCCTGTCATGTTGCCTTGGTTACAATTACTCATAGTAACTGAAGCTGTCAGATAATACAGGCAGAGCATGAGGAGTACTGGGTCAGATTAACACTGAGTTACACAGAATGAAAGTCTCGTCATCTTCCAATATAAAGCTCTCTAAATTCTCCTACAATGGCCTTATTAGAAACATATGGCATAAATAAAATACATGTTTGGGTAGTTTCCTTATTAAAAGACATTCACTTCCAGTTGGTGCCCCTTATTCTAAACTAGAACATCTTACCTTTCATAAATAATCTCATACAGCCACACATTCAGAAATTTTGTACTTTACATTCATTTACAATAGACTTCAATTAGTGTGTTCCTGCTTAGTAAGTAAATATTTGGATCATAAAGTGTAAGTGACAAAGATGCTACCTAATTCCACCATAAGTGACCTGGATATGCAGAGGACAGCAAATTTCTCCTAACTTGGAGAATAATTGCTCAAAGATGTGGATTGAAAGTATTTTAAAATCCCTGAAGTCTATCAAAAAATTATGCTTGTACACCCGGAAGGAAATGAAATTAAAGGAAAACCCATGATAATACTGTTCATTTTTATGTACGCTGAGAAGCTTTAACTTTTATTATTTTCCCCCTCAAGTCCCATTATACTAAATAAATATAAGATAGCTGGTTTGCAAGTGTTGGGTCAGTCTCCAATCACCAGCAATATAAAGGAACAACATTCCATCTCCATTATTTTCTGTTGGAATTATTGTTACTTTATAGCTAGGATGTGTTTCTTTTTGTGCCACTGATTATCTCCCATTTAGTAATAGTAGTGCTGGCACCACTGACCTCGTAAGGTTGTTGTAAAAATGACAACTCAGGCTTGAGGACTAGATTATACATCAGTGGGAATTGATAGTACAGGGGCGCCTGGGTGGCTCAGTGGTTTGGGCTGCTGCCTTTGGCTCGGGTCATGATCTCAGGGTCCTGGGATCGAGCCCAGCATCGGGCTCCCTGCTCCGCAGGAAGCCTGCTTCCCTCTCTCTCTCTCTCTCTGCCTGCCTCTCTGCCTACTTGTGATCTCTGTCTGTCAAATAAATAAATAAAATCTTTAAAAAAAAAGGAATTGATAGTACATACACAATGTGATAATATTATCTGAAAACGTGCTTCAGAAAATATATGCTTAGATGACAGGATAGACAGATTTTAAGACCATAGAACTCAATCATGGTTCCTGATCAAAAATGATAGAGAAGATATTTGATATGGCTACCCAACCATACAGCATGGGAAAATAAGGGAGACAAGATGATAACCTCTTATTTCAGAGGCAAAATCCAGGTGTCTGGATAAGAAACAGCCTCGAGATAGAATGTTGATCTGGCTGTGTTTCATTCTGATAGTGTGCTTTGGTTGTTAGCATGAGCAGTCTTATTCAAAGTTCATGCAACCTGTTTCATGTAAATGTTTTACTGAAAATATGAAGTCATTGATGAAAAATATACATTTCCTTAAAATCAAGAGTCGTGACAAAAATATTTAAAATGCCAGCAAAATGAGAAGAAGGAGATTATGGAACAATGTGTTCTGGTGCATCCTTAAACTGAATAAAAGAGTTATTGTCTGTCGATAATTCATGTAGAAACTTTGAGGATGAAGACTGGAAATAGAATAAACATTTTGCCAGGGGAAGGTCAACTATCAGCTCTTTGGGTCTAGACATGCAGTTATAGCAGCCGCATCAATCATAGGCACCATATGCTGGAAGTTGTAGTCTTTTTGTGTCTATCTCCTCTCATATTCTAAACTGAAAGCAACTCTAGAATCAGGACCATAAGAGGCTCAACTGCTTATTAGATAGACAGAGCTTATCCTACATGCATTCTGGAATCTATATATCCTTCTTCTGTTTCTCCAACCTTTACCTTCTCATGCCCTCAGAATACCTTTACCCCCATTTTCTGGAAGCTCAGCCCCAAATACTTCAGACTATAATTACTTTAGGGGTGCTCATGGGGGCTCCTTTCTATGCCTTAAAGAAATTTTAGGTCCCAGGGCAATGGTTCTCCTTTGTTCCTCATCTAATTTTTTTTTTAAGGTGCTTTTTTTTCCTCCCACCTTTGCTTTGTATTCTGTACCAAATTATCTCATTTTTTTTATGTCATATGAGATAGATACTTCTTATTCCTCATCTCACATAAGTAAAATAAAGCTCAGAAACATGTAATTCTTAGCCCTAAATCCCAAACCTGGACTAGACTACAGATCCTATAATGTCAAATCAATGAGAATTTCTATGGTACATGAGCATTTTTTATTTTGAGAATGATAATTCTATTTTTAAATCATTCTGAAAGGCAAATCATTCCCAAGGATGATAGAGAGGATACTTAATTTATTGCACGTTCTTAAATTATTCCAAATTTTGTTTTAACTGTATTTAACACTCATGCTGAATATTTTAGATTTGACAAATTACCTTATACTATTTCATTATTTATTTTTCATACTATTTCCTTGGTTATAGTATTGTTCCCTTTCCAACAGTATACATGATTTAACAAATTCTTTTTTATGTCCATTCTTAGGATATGGTATAAAACAGTTTGTCTCCTTCCTTTCACACCCAACAACATTTAAAGAAGATTAATTTGCATTAAATTATTTTAGAGAACAATGTTTCTTTATGCTAAGATCTTATTAATTTTCATGAAATATCTAGCTATGTCTAAGTGGGTAGCCAGAGACAAGGATAAAATAAGATATAAAACAAAGAATTCCTAAAAATTCTATCTAGTAGGGAGCATATTCTCTGTATTTTTTTTCTTTTTCTTTCTTTTTTTTTTTTTCAAATTCTGAAAATGAATTTGTATAAAAATTATAAATCAAGAGCATTTTTTTTAAGATTTTATTTATTTATTTGACAGAGAGACAGCAAGAGACAAAACATAAGCAAAAGGATTGGGAGAGGGAGAAGCAGGCTTCCCACTGACCAGTGAGCCCAATTCAGTGCTTGAACTCAGGACCTGGGATCATGACCTGAGCTAAAGGCAGACTCTTAACAACTAAGTCACCCAGGAGCCCTGAGAGCATTTCATTTCAATATTAATAAATACATAAAAAAGATGACTAAATGTTCCTTAAAATGCCATTCTAAAGGGTCTGCTTTGATCAATTCAAGAAAGAAGGAAAGTGGAAAGAAAAGTTTTTATCTGACAAATAAGAGTATTCAATCATTTTGGCCTTAGCTAACTTAAATGACTTTTTTTTCAAATAAAACAGATTATTTTAGAGATGTTAAAAAGAAGAAACAGGCAGGACTTCTGGCCATGGCCAAATGAGGAGGTTGGCAAACCTTTTAGAAAAGCAACTACAGTGCTGGGTATAAGTGAGAAAAAACAGATATTCCCATCCTCTGTAAACTGATCGTAGGCAATTTATGAGAAGCATTTATGTTTGAAAAACTGCCTAATTGGGGGTTTTAATAGTGAAAGTCTGTGGTGTTTTTACCTGTGGTTCTTCCTCACAACTGAGTCTATGTATTTTTTTTATTATAATTTTTTATTTTTTATAAACATATATTTTTATCCCCAGGGGTACAGGTCTGTGAATCACCAGGTTTACACACTTCACAGCACTCACCAAAGCACATACCCTCCCCAATGTCCATAATCCCACCCCTTTCTCCCAAACCCCCTCCCCCCAGCAACCCTCAGTTTGTTTTGTGAGATTAAGAGTCACTTATGGTTTGTCTCCCTCCCAATCCCATCTTGTTTCATTGATTCTTCTCCTACCCACTTAAGCCCCCATGTTGCATCACCACTTCCTCATATCAGGGAGATCATATGATAGTTGTCTTTCTCTGAGTCTATGTATTTTAAAGTCAATTATTTTACCAAGACAGGACAAGCTGAGAGGACAGACTGTTTTGTTACGGTTGTTAGGAAGGTCTCAATCTACTGGGAGAGAAGAACAATGGCTATAACCAGTGACCCTGTGACGAAATAGATAATCTTTGTGGTGTGTGAGTAGTGATGGCTAATGGTTTTGTTTGCTTGAGGTTGTGGTCATGCTTGGTTGAGGCTGCATGCATCCACAGTGGAGACCACAGAGAACCCAAGATGTCTACATGCTCCTGGTCAACCCCAAGTCTGTGTTCATGCACAGAGGATACTAGAAAATGATCAATAGAAAGGAAAAGGTGATATGTTAACTAACTAGAACTTAAATAAAACCTTGAACAAACAAAACAAAAACAATAACAACAAAAGAAAAGGTGGCATCAGATTGAAAAAAACAAAACAAAACAAAACAAAAAAAAACAACACCAAAAACCAAAACTGCCAAGTTTGGATGTGCATCCTAAACCACAAACAGATATATTGAAAGCTTGTTAGCTCAATGTTGTTGAGCACAATTTTTCTCTATTTATTAGTAACCACTGTATTATTCAGAAATAGAGGTGACTCCTAGGAATCCTGCTTTAAACACAAAGCAAAACTTAAGAACTAAACGAAGCTTAGTTCTTAGAGACTATAAATTGTTCAGCACACTAATTTCACAGATTCAGTACCAGCAAGTTCCTAATCCATACCCCCCCACCATTGAAACAAGCAAACAAAAAACTACACAGTTTTTAAAAGTAAAAACAGTAACACATGGATGGAGGTAGAGAGTATAATGTTAATTGAAATAAATGAGTCAATGACAGACAAATACTGTATGATTTCACTCATATATGGAATTTAAGAAACAAACGAGCAAGAGGGAAAAAACAGAGATAGAGCTAGAAAGACACAAGCCAAAAAAGAGACTTAAATGTAGAGAACAAACTGAGTGTTAGCAAAGGGGAGCTCAGCTGGGTGGTGAAATAGGTGATAGGAATTAAGGAGGGCACTTGTCATGATGAGCACTGGGTGATGGAAGGAAATGTTGAATCACTATAATGTATACCTGAAACTAATACAACATTGTATATTAATTATGCTGGAATAAAATAAAAGAAAAATAGTAAACACATAAATTTACTGGGGTAAAAAAGAATCCAGATATGCTGCCATTTATTATTTATAAAAAAAAAAATAAGAGACATGTAAAAAAACCAAGAAGAATAACTGGGAGAAACATTCATTAGATGTTGAGTTTAGCAGTTACATATGTCGGAATAGCTACTGAAATAAGGTCAAAGAACTAAAAGAAATCATGTCTAAAGAGTTAAAGGAAATTATAATGAAAGTGAACCAAGAAATAGGCTCAAAATAGGGACATAAAAATTATTAAAAAGAACCAAATGAAAATATGGTGTTAAAGAAATACAATTGAGGGGCACCTGGGCAGCTCAGTCAGTTAAGTGTCTGCCTTCGGCTCAAGTCATGATTGCAGGGTCCTGGGATTGAGTTCCATGTAGGTTTCCCTACTCAGCAGGGAGTCTGCTTCTCTCTCTTCCTCTCCCTCTACCCTCTGGAATAAAGGAAGAAAACCACATGATCATCTCAATAGACAGAAAAAGCACTTATCAAAATCAAATATACTGCTGTGATAAAAACTGGCAATGAGTTAGGAATAGGAGACTTTGTCAACTTGATAAAAGTCCTTCATGAAAAAACCACAGTTAACATCCTGCTAAATGATAAAAGACTGAATACCTTCCCCTTAAAATCAAGAGCAAGGTAATAATACCCAATCTTACCACTTACTCAACAAAGCACTGGTAGTTCTAGCCAATAAAGTAATCTCTCCCTCCCCTTTTCAAAAACAAAGTGATTGATATTGAGAAATAGAACTATTTTTATTCACTTACATCATATTTGCTTATGGAGAAAACACCAAATAACTATTTTTAAAGGCATTTAGCAAAGTCACAGGATAGAAAAATTAAAATCACCTAAATCACAAAAAGAATAAATAGGACTAGAAATAGGTACCCACAGAGTACTAGGTTCTTGATCACTCTCTTCTATGTCAATTAAAAAAGCAGTGACTTCTGACAACGAGGTACAAACACCAGAGCTCAGTTAGAAAGCAGTATGGTTATAGCTGCTGAGACAAGGTGATTTCAAAGCTGAAATAAATGGTATTAGTAATGGGTACCTATCCAGTCAAGCTACGGGTATTTTGAAAACATCAGAAGTTGATTTGGTTGAACATCCAGCTAGTAGTCAAAATTGAAAGTCAATGCAAAATCTTGGTCATTGGTGTGAAATAGTCTCTTTCTCTGTGTTCCTAATTCCTTTCTTCCCTCTAATCCAACCTTAGCTGCTTTAAGAAAAAGATAATTAAGGGTGAAGCCAAAATCCTTCTTTTCCCAAAAGGGACCACAGGGACCACAGCCATACATGTTCATCTGAGTAAACTGAGGAATTTGGGGGAGGCCAGGGACTCTGTTGGATGTAGGCAAACAGGCCATCATCCTATGTGGCAAGAATGGTTGAATTCAATGATAAAGTTTGGACAAATCACCTGTAGGGAAAAAGAAACAAATATGATTTTGTGGGCAGAGTCTTTTGGGCCAACTTAATGTACTGTTGTTATGGTTTCCAGTGCTGAACATTTTTAATTTAATTTTTTTAGTGTTCCAAGATTCGTTGTTTATATACCACAACCAGTACTCCATGCAATCTGTGCCCTCCTTAATACCCACCACCAGGCTCACCTAACCCCCACCCCCTCCAAAACCCTCAGTTTGTCTCTCAGAATCCATAGTCTCTCATGGTTCATCTCCGCATACGATTTCTCCCAACTCCCTTCTCCTTTCCTTTCCCATTGCTGAAAATTCATATTGTTTTAGTTTATACCCTTTTAATGTGAATGTTTACAAAGTGCCAGGGGGCATAACCTTGGTATAGGCAGGCAGTGGCATATAGAACAGTATCAGCACCATTGGGACATCACAAGTGTAATGACCCTTTGAGCTTTAGGTCTCTGTGTTGGATGATTTTGCTTATTGGAGCCTATGACAAAGGGAAGCTGACCCAGAGACACCATTTAACAGATCAGCTTTTTGACATGGCTACCAGTTCTATATCTTTTGAATTAGCTTTCTATTAGCTTCCTACTGGGTTCTGTTCAAAACAGAATGCTTAACCTATGGAGGTCTTGTGATTCTCTGGTCTGATATTTCTAACTGGAGCTGGGTCAGTTCAGACTCAATGACTAAAGAGACAGAAAGTGCCAAAAAAGACTCTCAGCCAAATGGAAATTCAAGAATACAATTGACCTCTGGTAGCACCTCAGCTTTACATGACAAAGTAGTAGTTAGGTATTGGTGGGAATTTTCCAGGCATCCTGCTGTTTGAAACTGAACTGCCACTCAATGAGACTGGTCCTGTTTCACTAATGATTTGGCTAAACGGAAAACAAATTGTGTCTGTTAAATTGCTGTTGATGGGGCACCTGGGTGGCTCAGTGGGTTAAGCTTCTGCCTTGGACTCAGGTCATGATCTCAGGGTCCTGGGATTGAGCCCTGCATTGGGCTCTCTGCTTGGCAGGGAGCCTGCTTCCCCCTTACTCTCTCTCTCTCTCTCTCTTTTTTTTTTTTTTTAATATATTATTTATTTATTTGACAGACAGAGATCACAAGTAGGCAGAGAAGCAGGCAGAGAGAGAAGGGGGGAAACAGGCTCCCTGCTGAGCAAAGAGCCCGATGCGGGGCTCAATCCCAGGATACTGAGATCATGACCTGAGCTGAAGGCAGAGGCTCAACCATCGAGCCACCCAGCCACCCTCTTTTCCTGTCTCTCTGCCTATTTGTAATCTCTCTCTCTCTGTCAAATAAATTTTAAAAATCTTAAAAAAATAAATTGCTGTTGATGTTCAATTTCAGTACCAGCTATTCAGAATCAAAAAATGCAAGTGACCACCTCACTCAGTATGCAGAACTCGTTAGTTTTCATAACTTTGGGCAATACTTCCCTTAATGAAGGTTATTATATTTTCTTGGCTCATGGACTGTTGCTTGCATCCTGCTTTGTTTTCAACTTGGACAGCTATAGACAGGAGGATAAAAGACAGATCAAAATGTCTGGGTCACTATACAGTTGTGCCTAGGAAGTGTCCATTTCCTGATGATACTAAGCAGAGTCAAACTGCTGATAGAGTTTATGCCACCCATAAAGTCACCATTGTTATCCAGAGCCATTATCCTACAGAAAAGTGGAAATACATGAACCATTATAGACTGGGCACAAAATAAAGGGCTCTGTTTCTGATATAAGGGCTACCATTGCATGCTGGATTTGTGAGCCTCTGCAAAATTGGACTGATTCCACCTGACATACGTTTCCAGGACTCCCAGGAAAAACTGTGGACACCAAGGCTTGGTTTATCTTTCTTGGTTGGCAACACTTTACACATGTTGTTAGACAACTTTGCTAGGAGAATTAAGTGTATGTTCATGAAAGACCATAAGAAAGGGACATTTGAAAGCTTGTGCTTGGTTTCATTAAATGGGCTTTTTTCCTTTTCTGAGTTTAAATTCCCTTTTCTGATTTAATATCTTTTCATTGTAATAAGCCATAACTTTGAATATAACAGTTTTTCTGAACCCTGTGAGTCATTCTAGTAAATCATTGAGCATAAGAGTAGTTTGGGGGTCCCCTCATATAGTCTTTCATCTTCTGATTTCTCTAACCATGACTTGATTGTAATTCCTCTTAACTTTACTGAGAAGGTTGGGGGATGGCCACAGGTCTTGTACCTCCTTATAAAATACCTTTAGATGTCTTCTACACCCACTCCTATATCCATCACTCAGTCATTTCATGGAGCAAAGGAATGCCCTTTGACTTCTGGTATGGGTGAAACGGGGCAGATTGAACAACTGCACTTAGTCCCTTCAAACAAGAATTTAACTCGATTATTTCAACTGTCAACTGTAAGGACTAACATATAGCCAAGAGTATACATTGGAAGTAATGTCAACCTGTGCCCACAGACTGATGAAGTTCACACAAGGAGGGCTTCAACAACTGTAAACAACACTTTTTTGGGAGAGACATGTGTGCCCCTTGAACTCTACTTTTTGCGTGGATGTCAGGCATCAATTTGCACTCCTCCCCAAAACACAGTAACTTTTACCTTAGAGGTGGTCCTAAGTTCCCTTCAATTATTTAAGGAAACAATAGCAGTAGATCATGCAATCTTTAGATAATTGTAAAGATCTCCCCAGAGGCAAAACAGACTGACTGACTACGCAGACCTTGTGGTCATGTACTTCTACAAAGAGACCCATTCAATTAGGAAACGTTATCTAAATTGGTTTCTGACTTCAGTTTATGAGAATAGTAATACCACCTCAGCTCTAGAAAGCATTCAGATTTGACTCAGCCCACTGAATAGGACTCTTATGAATGATAAAATTGCTTTCCATTTCCTCCCTTCAAGATAAAGCAGACTCTGCACATTGACTACTAATTCCTGTTTACCTGGATTAATTTTTGGATCAAGGGTAGTATCAATGTAAAATCTTAAGGAAAAGTAACCTGGCTTTTGAAGGTAGGCTATGATGAGTTAAGAAAGCTGTTAAGCTGGCTTATTTTGGGTCCCTAGGCCAAGGATGAGGTCAATACTGCTGGTTAACCTCATCTTGCTGACCATTGTCCTGTTGATTATAAAATTAATTAATTGCTATACAAGAAAAATTGAACAGATAGAGTCCCAAGCCTCTGTTGTCCAGATTAATCAGAGTGGCCAGCAGAATGGAATAATTGTGGAAAATTTCATCAGAAGCCAAGAGAGTGTAGAAACAAAGGATGGATATTATTAAGAGACAATTCTCTATGGTTTCCTATTTTCTGTGCATCTTGAAAGTCAGATCCTAACTGCTCTTTGTTCTGAATGTCTTTTCAATGATGTTTATAAAGTTAAGACAGAGATAGTGTTTCCCACTGAGACAGGGGTGGGGGTGTGGAGAAGACATGATTGCTGACCATTTTCAAAGAACTGGTTCCCAAAGCTTAGGACTCCTCTCCTGAAAGCAAATGCAGACATCCTTCTGTGTCCATCTGTGTCATTCCTCTAGAGCAAGGGGAAAGGGAACAAATAAGCTGTTTATGCTGCCTTTTATATCATGAGTACTAAAGACTTTTATCTTGGACCCAAGATTCTTGTGTCATCTACCAGCAGCTATGAATATGTGACTGGCTAATTTGTTAGCTTATAAACAGGATAAAATATCACAGTAACAACTTTCAGAATAAGAGTAATTTTGCTTGGGCTTCTCCAAAATATACCTTCCTCAGCTATCCTCAAAAAACAAACAAACAAACAAAAAACAGCAACCCAAAAGCATGCTTTCATACCTTCTGGGAAGCTATTTTGTTAAATATGAAAGAACATAGAGTGTAGAATCAGAACCACCTAAAAAGAAAAGCCAGGCTTGCTGCTTGTAAAAGCACAATAACATCCATAACAAGGGGTATTGTGATGATGAAATGTTATGGTGTTAATAATCAAGCTCTTATTCAGCACCTGGTCTGCTGAAATCAATCGATGCTTTTTTCTTTTTTTTTTTTTTTTTCCCGTCCTCTAAGAGTTCTTAAAGATTTGGACATTAAATTGAAAGCATATAAAGAAAAGGAGTGCAAATAAAAATATTTTATAGTATCCATATAAAAATCATATACTTTAATAAAGAAACTGAAAATACCCAGGAAAAAAAAGTAGAGGAAAATCAACTATAATTCCTTAGATAGAACAAATATTTATTGTTGATAAATTAATATATCTTTTATTTAGTTCCAAAGAGCATATTTTAGAAGATAAAATATATACAATTTTGTATTCTAAAAAAGGAACATTTTAACAGTGGTTTTGATGAGTTTATTTTTAAGAAAGAAAATATATTAATATCACAAATTAGAAAGCTTCGCTGTCTAATTTTTGTTAAATCCACAAGTTAGGAACACAAATGAGACTTTCATAGGCTTTTCTTTAGCCCAACCATCTGGACATTTGCTATATTTTGATTAAAAGCAAAAAACCCATTTGACAAAAACCTATATAGTACAGTTAAATTTCAGGCCTCTAAAGAGAGAACACCATAGTAAAATAATATTTAAAAAGTCTAGAAAAAAATCATTCTTGCATCAAAAAAATTCTATTAATTATAGTAATTATCTATGATTGAAACTTTTAAAACATCTGCAGTGAAACGAATGGCTATGCTTAAACATGCTCATTTCATTTTTCAATCACTTAAATGTAACTATTGTTAAGGAATTAGTTGGAAGTCATTAAGAAAGTAACTTTTAAAAAACCAATTCTGGCATATGACAGAGACAAAATTTAAGGAAAATGTGCTCAAACATTATGATCTCACTCATTACATATAAATTAGTATAAAAATGAAGAAAATCCAACTGACAATTGACTTCAATTATATGTCTTTATTTAGGTATTAAGTTAATTAATTCTACTAACTAATTAAAATATGTAATAATGCAATTACAATGAATGCTGATTCAATAAAGAGAGAGACCTTTTATTGATTTAACAAGCATTTTGGCAAGTATCTACCATATGCATGGTATGTGGTTGTCATCACAGGTACAGAGAAAATGTGGTAGTGCTTCCCATTCTAATGACCTATTTGAATCCTGATGTGTCTAGAATTAGAAATCCTGGGGTGCCTCGGTGGCTCAATCAGTTCAGTGCCCAGTTCTTGATGTTGGCCCAGGTCATGATCTCAGGGTTGTGATACTGACTTCTGCCTCTGGCTCCACACTGAGAGCAGAGCCTGCATAAGACTCACTCTCTCTCTCACCCTCTGCCTCTCCCCCACTTCCCTCTCTTTCTCTCTTCCATTCTCTGAGAAGAAAAAAAGAAAAAAAAAAGGAAATGAAATCCCTTCAAAACTGCAAGTATATATTTTTGAAAACACTTTTTTAATTGAAAACATCTTAAAAAATAGATTATCACATAAAATGTACTTTTTGTAAAAATATAATTGAAAACTTGAAAAATTTCAAATATAGTAATAAATTAAAAGAATGAACAAAACAGTATATATAATCTTAATTTGTAAAATAAAGAATATTAAATTATATATTTAGATGGAAAAGGTGCAGATAATCTTTGTGCTTTTTGGATTTTCAAAATTTCAGCAACGGACAAGTGTTTATTTTATCATCTAAAGCAGTTATATCTAACAGAAAAGTTGGGGTCCCTGGCTGACTCAGTTGGAAGAGTGTATGACTGTTGATCTTAGGGTCATAAGTTTGAGCCCCAAGAGAGATTACTTAAATAAATAAAACTGTAAAAATTAATAAATAAAAGGAAAAAATCATGTATGTTTTATATCCCATTCTCCAGATACTTATCATGTTGAATACATAATTAATGCTAATATATGAGTACAATTAAGGCAGTAAGATTCAAATTAGAGAACCTGTGTTTTGGTCTAAGTCCATTCATCAGCTCTTTGATCTTGAGCATAAGGTTTGGGGCCTATGTTCCTTTACTTATCTTTGATGGATTTCGACTGGGTGAGTGCTATAACCTTCTTCATGTCTGAAAGATAATTATTTTTCTTAAAGTAGCTAGAAGTCGTATAGTGCCAGGTTCTTTTTAAAATATATATGTAGGGGTGCCTGGGTGGCTCAGTGGGTTAAAGCCTCTGCCCTCAGCTCAGGTCATGATCCCAGGGTCCTGGGATCGAGCCCCGGATTGGGCTCTCTGCTTGGTGCTGAGCCTGCTTCCCCCCTCTCTCTCTGCCTGCCTCTCTGCCTACTTATGACCTCTCTCTGTCAAATAAATAAATAAAATCTTTAGAAAAAAAGTATATATGCATACTTTCTACACATTTACTTAATCTTAATGATTCTTATATGTCAGAGTCACCACTATTTTCCCCATTCTAGAGATAATCGAAATTTAAGCTTAAACATAAAGAAGATAAACTTTAGAATCAGATAGTCTGGCTTTAGGATCTATAATCTTAACTCCTATCTCATAATGCTTGAACTTTTAATATCTCTTCTTCATTAGTATATTGATTAAAATACTTATATTTCCAATAATAATTGTGTTAGGGTTCTTCAGAGAAACAGAATATACATGTCTGTCTGTTTATCTACCTATCTATCTATCTAGAGATGGTTGGTAGATTTTAAGGAATTGATTCACTGTTAGGGAGGCTTGAAAATCCAAAATCTGTAGTTCAAGTTTGAAGGATGTCACGCTAGAGATCCAGGAAAGACAATGTAGCAATTGAAGTCTGTAGGTTGTTTGCTGATACAATTTCCTCTTGCTCAGGGGAAGTCAGTCTTTTGTTTTCTTCAGACCTTCAACTGATTCTGTGAGGCCCAACTGCACTATGGAGGGCAGACTGTTTTGTTGAAAATTCCACTGATTTAAATATTACTTTCATCCAAAAACACCCTCACAGAATCACTCAGAATAATATTTTACCACATATTTGGGGTCTGTGGCCCAGCCAAAGTGAGATATGAAATTAATCATCACAACGAGTAAGCACTAGTTACTTAAGATCACCATGGTCCCTGATATTTAGATATCACAGTAGAGATATACTGATCCCCTTAAACAGGTGTTACATATCACTTTTTCAACCTCTAGGACTTACACTTACTACAATAGCTTCATACGCTCTCTTGCTTATATAAACTTACAAAATGGGTTTAGGTCAAGGTATACTTCAGTTTGCTAATAAATTTATTCCTAAAGATCTGTGCATACATTAAATGCTATCACATAATTCCCCATGTAAAGTTGGACAATGTTTCTCTGTATTTCATACTGATTTCCAGTTGGATGTGGCTCTCAGACTTTCAATCTTAAGTTTTTTGTATTTCCATTTATTTTCATTTATGTATCCTAAATAGTGAATAAATCTGGGCATCTGGGTTGCTCAGTGGGTTAAAGATGCAACTCTTGGTTTTGGCTCAGGTCATGATCTCAGGGTTGTGAGATTGAACCCTGTGTCAGGCTCCATAATTGTTGTGGAGTCTGCTTGAGATTCTCTCTCTCTCTTTGCCCCTCTCTCTGCTCCCACTCACATGTTCTCTCTCTCTCAAAAAAAAAAAAAAAAAAAAAAAAAAGAATACTAAAGCCCCTCACCAATTTCACTGAGATCTGTAACAGTGATTTACTTTGGTAAATGGAAAGATATGAGTAAAATATCCAACCTAGTAGTTATTTGTTTAATGGCTGACATGAAATGTTTCATAGATGAAACAAAAGTGAGAATTTTTGGTTTTTTAGCCTAAGCTTTCATAAGATACTTAGTATTTTAAATTATTAGTGTTCTGATATATATTTGTCTTGATCTAGTGATTCCTTCACTCATTGAGAAAACTACCTATTGAGAGGGTACCCTGTGTCAAGAACTGTTCTGACTGCTGAGATTACCAATAGTAGCAAAAAAGAGATTTCCCTCCTCCCATAAAAATCAGTGCCTTGATAAAGCTTATATATAAGTTAGTCATGAAGAATAAATATCTATGTAAAAGGTATAGAATATTTTTAACAATTGCTATAGAAAAATAAAGCAGAAAAGAGACAAGAAAAACATGGAGTAAAGGTACAGGTGTAAGTAGAATGGGCTCAAAGAAGGACTCGTGGAGAAAGTGGTGAAAGGTGCAAATAAAAGGGTCCTAATGCAGAAGTGTCCCTTGCAGTTTCTTAGGAGATTCCGGTTGGCCTATGAGGCTGTTGAGCTGTGTAAGTAAAGATGGAGAATAGTAGGAAATGAGGTCAGAAGGGCACTAGAGCATTGGGTTTGAGTTTGAGGAGCAAATTGCTCCTTGTTGAAGACATTGGTTTTTACTTTGAGCAATAGGAGACAGTACTGGCAAATTTTGAATAGAGGATTGATGTTAAGTGACTATAATTTTACTAATCTCACTTGGCCCAGAAGGAAATGTGTTAGGAGAATAAGGAAATAACTCAGGACCAGGCAAAGCATGATGGTGGCTCAGACAAGGGTGGGTGAAGTGGGTGAAGAGAATAAACTCATTTGGGACTAGACTGAGATGGAGACTTATCGTGTTCGCTAAGAGAGAGTGAGAAATCAAGAATTGCGATAACCCGTACAAGTGGAAGCAAAGCGAGAGTGTGAACAGAATAAATTTCAGATTTTTTTTCTTTTAACCAACACTTTTAAACACAATGGTAAAGTGAATAAAAATATGTAACTTCTCCTTCCATGCTTCACGCAGCTTGTAGGGACAAGCAGTCAAAGTTCCTGAATCAATAATTGTTTTGATTATACCGTTCCAGAGAAACAACGTATAAAAACATATTCCAGTGCAATTTCTCTGTAATCTGTTCCTCCTGTCCCATCAAGTGTGACAGTGTATTATTATATATCGACAGAAAACATCAATATGGATGATGTTAGACAGTGGGAGGAAAGCATTTTGGTGTGTTGGTTTTGTCTTCATAATAAGCATTGATCTGTGTTGCAGCTTACCGGTTGTCGGCAGCTCACAGTTAATTTGCGTGTATCTACATTGGTATGAGTGGTAATATGGTGAATGTCACATGGGATCTGCAATTCATAGGAACAGCTCCGCAGCCTAATGATTTTTGTCAATTGTGAATTAATTATTAATCTGATTTGTCTTGTTTGTTCATATTTCTGCAAATGTTAGTGAATCAGGGTCTGTTCAAACTTTCAGTTGTATTGGCATTTGATAATCATAACCTTTTTTTAGTTTGCTTACTTTCCTCTTGCCTGATTAAATCCATTATTCTGGTACTTTCATGGCCTTGGGACTGCCATTTTCTCAATTTTATAATTATTTATTCAAAATGAACCGTCTGCTTAGTGGTTTTTATATTTTACAGTCCTGTTTATTTGGAACTTCTTTCTAGCATTCTTTTTAAATAGTATGAAGCCAAAAAAAAAAAAAAAATAGAATGAAGCCTTTCATCCTATTTTTCAGGTCACCAAATCATAGTAGCAACTAAGGAAGGGGCTTTGGAAGATGAATTCACTGTTAATTAGTTAAAAACTTAGGCAAGTCACTATAAAGAGTGTCAAGGTCTTCATCTATGTATATTTAATTAAATATACTTCACAGTCTTAACATGATCATTTAACCGGAATGAATATATATCTATATATATAATCACATACATATATACATCTGGAATATACATTCCGGTTAAATGTTTGTGTGTGTGTGTGTGTGTGTGTGTGTGTGTGTTTTCTTTTTTCCTTAGTTTCTGCCAATTGCTTTTTCATTGTGCCTATTATGCTTGGAATGGGAAACAGACCATATTCCCTTTAAATCAAGTTATTTCCCTTCAGAGATGACTAAGGGCATGACTGTCCATTTATACACAGCCTGTTATCAAATTATTAACTGAATTGGTGGAAAATCAACAGAATTCACTAATTGGCATACAAATGACTGTTAGAAATCATTATTACACTATTCACCTGATGCGCACATCTTCTATAGAGAGAACCTATAAGGAAAGTTGTACATTAACATGATCTGCATCCTCTGGTTAAAAGCTAAGGACCCTTATGCTCTGTTGGCTTTGTTTTTTCATAGTATATTAGCTGAGTTTGAAAGCACCTAGAAGTCTAGAAGGCAGAGAGGGCCATGTTAAATTCCAACTTAACTGAAGAACAAACTGGGCTTGCAGAGGTTATTCACACAGCCTGGCTTTTTAGTTCATTCGTGTGGATGTGACAAGCAGAAAATTAGACACCTGGCAGCTACAAGGGTTTTGTTTTTTGTTTTTAGATACATGGCCAAGATTACTTTGTGAGTGCCAAATTGCTACCTTAATTTAAAGGCAGAAAAACACATTAGATTTTTACCACCTAGAAAATCATGTTATGTCCTTGCTTAAAAATATCTTCTTCAACAAAGAGAGGGGAAAATTTATTATTATTATTATTATTTTTTTTTTTTTCAAAATTACCCTCAACCCATTTTGTAGGACTTGGATCTTGAGTAATGTCTGATAATACCTAAACTGCCATAATAGGTTCTGGGTTTTGAAATGTTAATTTTATTGCTGGAAGCCTATTAAGACAGAGTGTAACTGAATGCCATAGAGCCTGGTGGTGATAAGCAAAAGTCAAAGGTCTGTTTTTGTTTTGTTTTGTTTTTCATTTTGCTTTCAGTGTGGTTTTATGTGGCTTTCCCATTAGACACAATCCTCAGGCTTAACACAAGGTGGAAAAGAAAGCAGTTATAAGGTAGATCAAAACTCTATACAAGTTAGACCTAACTCTAACATCCACTTGAAAGACAACATAAAACACAGTGCGTTTGAGCTAAACAAAATCCAAGAGGCAAACATGACATGTATTTTTGCCCCAAGGTGATCGTTTAGAATTTAATGGTAAAATATCTGATTATAAAGAAAAAGAAAACTGGTGACAAAGACTGAGAAATGTGTCTTATTGCTTTATAACAAAGACATTTCTAAAAAAAAAATGAGCTTTGAACCCAAATTCTGAAAGAAGGTTTTTTTTTTTCCCCCTGTCCTTTTGGTTACATTTTTATTTGTTTATGCTGAACAATTGTAACATGAATTTGGTTAAACAAGGGCAAATATGCTGGGCAAAAGTATTCGGGCTTTTGAGTGCTTCCTAATTTGCACTATTGTTCCCTGTTCATCTATTTGCTTATGTAATGTTATGCAAAATTTGTCCTCGCAGCCCCTTTTCCAGGCCACACTCCTGTTCTATTCAACATTCCCATTCTATTGTATCTATTGCCTCAGAGTTGTTAACTCTGCCACTTTCCCCTGGTCTGGTGCTTAAGCCAATTGTATCGATTTAGGGAGTATGTAACAGCTTTGGCTCCTACACAAGTCATTTTCCCAAACTTCCATTTCCTCTCTAAATTTCTTCCAGTGCAAATCAAATACAGGATTTGGTGTACTCTTGTACAAGTGATAGCTCTTCCTTAAAGCCCCTGTTGGCATCCTTTACATAAAGATTTCTCTTTTGATTTCTTTTCTAAGATTCTAGTTTTTATCATGTTAATTATCTCAGGCTCCTTTCAAAATTGGAGATCTTCCAGAAATCCAGTAGACTGGGAAAGAACCTGTTACTTACTTTTTCCTGTTGCCTACATAAAAGCAAATTACCTTAGCATGTTATTCAGGATCCTTCCTGCTCTGTCCCAAATCTCACTTTCAAATTTCATTGTCTTCCCCTTCCCAGGGCATCGCAAAGCTGTTCCCTTCCATATTACTATATGCTATTGCAAAACTTTTTTTTTTTTTTTCCCTTAAGCTCTTTCCTCTGGTGGGTATTCCTTTCCTACTGTTTCTTACCCAGCACACTTCTACTTATCTTTTGAAAGTTTAATCTTAGTGTTATCTCCTCTATGAGGCTGTTTCTTCCTCTATGAAGTCTTGTACTTACATTTAAAAATAATTATTACTCTCCCAAAAATATCATAGCACGTAGAAGAGCTCTCAGAGAGGCCTTAGGATTCAGAAGATGGTTGAATCATTCTGAATGAGGTTATTCCAGAATACACTAAAAATGTAGCATGGAGAAATTTGAACCTACTACCACCCCCAGCAATACAAGACATGGACGGAGAGAAGAGAACAGAATGTACCTTCCCCAAAACGCATGAGCGACTTTACATCTCAAAAAAAGAAGTTCAGTTTCAGAGATTAATTTCCAATACAAAGTCTCCTTTGCATGGGAAGTGAAGGAAATGGGTTTTATTATACTCTCTGAACATTCTTATAATATTATGGCTTCTTGTCAGGAGTTGAAGAAAATGACTTTGGCAAGAAGCTGTATAGATTGTTGACAAGGAAGTTTCCTGAGTCATTACAAGATATGGAGCAGGGGATATACTTACGGAAGAAATACCCACCTACATAAGTATATTGTTTATGACTGTGTTTTGTTCAGTTATGAAAATCTTGTTTCAAATTAACTAGATAATAAAGATCAAAGAAGTGTCAGTATCATATGGGGTTCTTCTCCTTAATGAAAAAACTGAGTGCAACTTTTATTTAATCAGGGGTGAGAGTGATGCTCTCTTGTCATTTCCCCTCTTCTTCTGAAGAACAGACTCAAGTATTAGATGACTGAGGAGAAAAAAATCTGGAACTAGGCAAAAGGGACAAAGGTAGAGTCTTACACAATTTGTTATACAAGGAAAAAGGGCTGACTTCAGAAAAGGTGAAGTACTGTCTTAATAGAAATTGTAGGGAAGAGGATAATATCTGCTGCTTAATACTGGGCCATATCTTGGTTGGATTAGCAAGGAGAAAGATTAGGGAAGATGGGGCCAAAAAGTCAGCTATGGGCCATTGCACCCAAAGACAAATTATCTTAGAAAGCCTGCTCAAAAATCAGACTTTATCAGGCAATGCTTAAATTCTTCAGAATTGGTCATAATCAGAATTGGTCATAATCTCTCTTGTGGAGTGGAACTGAGCGTGCAAATGGGACCAACTTTTGGAAAATGAGGAAGATGGAGATAGGATAATTGGGATGGAAGCTAAGAGTCACTCCTTCCATCAACACATACAGAGGGGCTGTGAGAACTAATAAGTGAGTGGACTAAAAATATTGATGGGCAGATTTAGATTCAGCAAATAATTTTAGGAAAAGCTCGTAGGCTTATTTCACCACCAGTATGCCTGTCTAAAACATAACGAGAAAGAAGGAAGCTATTAGTATCTAATTCCATAAGATAACATTTACACCCAAATCACTTTTTTATTTTGTCACAAAAGAATTGAACAAAGAGGAAGAATTCCTTTCTTGTGAAAAATGTCTTTCTTCTGGAAAAATTGATACAGGAACAATAAATGAACTATCTATGATGATATTGGGTGACTCCTGACACCTGAGGAGAGTCTCTGCTATCTTAAATTCTAAGTTAATTTTTCTTTTTTTCTAAAAGACTCAAAAATTTTCTCATTTGTTTATGACCTTAAATGCATATGGAAGTTTGCTTTTGAAAATCTTATTTATAATTTGTATGTTCACCTAGCCAATGAGCTTTTTAAATGATAGGATCAGTTTTCCTTTGTTTGTTTGTTTGTTTGTTTGTTTGTTTTTCTATTTTCATGTTATTTTCTTTTTCTGCCCAGCTAATCTCTGCAAACTCCTGATATGGCCAAATTCACCCTATCTATTTAGTTTATTAACTTTCCTTTCTCTTGTACTGGATTGTGACCTCTAGAGACCAGAATTTATAACTTTTTTTTTTTCCCATTTGCATGATCCTAACATCTATTATAAAACTCCATATTTATTATTTGATAAATGACTCCTTTAACTCATTTTATATAAAATTCTGGGAACTAGGATGACCCTTCTCATACAAAACTTTGGGGGATAGGTTTTTCTAATCATCTATGTCTGTGTAATAAATTATATAGCACTTAGCAGCTTAAAGCAACACCATGATTTTGAGGGTCAGGAATTCACACAGGCATTCCTGAATCATCATCTGAGTGACTGGTAGGCCTCCATTGCTGGTGCCCATCTGGTGGCTGGGATGGTCTCACCTGGGTTCTCTCCATCTCAATGCAAACTCAAGGCCTCTCCAGCAATTCAGACCTTTTCTATGATGGCTAAGGATTCCCAAGAAGCAAGAGAAAGGCTGATGTGACAGCATCTTTGAAGTAGAGGTTCAGCTCTATATAGCTTTACTTTAGTCATATTCCATTGGTGGAGTACTCACAAATAAGACTAGATTCAAGAGAAAGAAAATAGATGGCATAACAATGGGAGTAGTATAAAGAATTTATGATTGTTTTCAATCTGCTATATGTGAGAAGAGAAAGAAACATGGTATATATTTAACCTTACTTTCTGTGCCTGCATTAGATCTTTGTGGAAGCCTGAATAGGAAACTCTTTTTTTAAGAAAGGCAAAATATTTGTTCATTTTATGGTTCAAGCAAATTTGGCATATATTTCTCTGGCCTCAATTACTTTAATTGCTTAAGGTCCTTCAGTATGCAAGTTAATCAGAATTTATTTATTTTTTTACAATGCCTCTATCATTGCCTTTTATGCTTTCACACTGAATGCTGTCAGCCCAAAGAAACCTAGTTAGGTCCATAGTAGTTCATTAACTACATCAATACTTTTCCGAATAGAAATGAGGAAAACAAAGGTCAAGGCCTCTAGAATTCACCTCCTGTATGCCACTGCTCTTTGTCCATTGCACTTCTAGATGTTCTTTATCTCGATTGTACATTATTCTTTCATGTCTTTGCTCATAACCTTGTCAAGTGAAGTGCTAGTATTTCCCTTACATTTCTGTTAATTTAATTTTATTCTAGTTTTAATATTTTTATAATTGAAATCAAATATATTTTAACATGGTGCAGAGTAGTAACAATAAACTGAATATAAAGCAAATTTAAACTTTGTAACTTGGCACACAAGAACTTTGCCAATTTGTTTCCAAATTATCTCACACTCTTTCCCTGAGTAAACACCCTAGTCAGTCCCTGTGATATGCCTCAAATACTCTTTGCCTTTTCCCAGATCTTTGCCTTGGTTGATGCCATTTCTTTGACTCCATTGATGGGACTCCAGTTATCTTTTGAGGCCCTTCCTCAAATGTCACTATTTTAATGAAATTCTGAATCTCACAACTGAAATTATTCCTTCCTTCTAAGGATTCCCAACCCCCACCCCCAGGCATTCCTAAACAGCTTTCTCTCTACTTCTTAATGTAGTTCTTATGTTATAATGTTGTCATACTGATATTTATAAAGCAGTTTTCTTTACAAAAATAAAATGCTCCAGATGAGCAGAATTTGTGTGATTTGCACAAGGTTAAAAACTCTGTGGAGGTTGGAATTAATAAATAGATGGATGAATCAAGGACTCAATAGTAGGGTAATTTTAATAGTTGTCTCTTAGTTGAAAATACATGAACTATATTGATAAAGCAATTTTTGGGGAAAAAAAAATCTAGGAGAAGGTCCTGCAGAGAACTCAGACATTTTATTAGGTAGAATCACTGCTTATGTTCTCCAAAGGAGAGAAGAGTCTTTTATCAGACACTAATAAAATACTTCTCCTTGTACATTGAAAGTTCAAACATAAAAAAGAAAAAGGATGTCAAATAACATTTGGTATAGTTGTGTGTTCTTATTGTGTATGCAAAAATGTCCTTGTATGTAATTATCAGTATTTAAAAACATTTAATCATTAATTTAAATCATCAAACAATAAATTAAGAAAATTAACAGTTTTATTTTGTCTTATAAATTTAAAAAACTTCAGCATTAACAATGTTTCTATAATTTGCAAATATAATCAACAATGGGCAGATTTTATTAGAGATGAGGTACAAAGTGTTTTGTTTAAATGTTTTAAATATTTGTTGTCCCTAAATTAAGATATGGCAATGGTATTTTATATACTTTGGAAAACATAGGCCTTTAACTTAATAAGAATGTCCTTTTTTTATTGTATTTTTGAACAACTAATACTAAATGCAACTAGAATAAGTAGCCCAAAACGTCGGTGTGGATTGTGTTGAAATTTCACAAAAAATTTTGTTTGCATTGATCTTCCAGTGACACTAGTTATTCATTCATGTGTGACTAACTAAAGCATTTTACTGATGGTCCTAAGAAAGTACAAAATTTAAAGTTTTTGCATGGCTAGAATAGGTATGGATAACTTTAAGACATTATTAAAAGTCTTTTAAAAGTCTTTAACATTTACAGAAATGTCTCACTTTGCGCCAGTACAACCCATTTTCACTCTGTCACTGGTTCAAATGGTTTTAGTCCCATGCTGAATGTCCCTTTAGGAAGGCCCCTGGTCTCTCAAAGGCAGTATACATAATGAAAAGGAAATTTAAATGACTTTTTTTCCAGAAGTGTGGAACAATTTAGTAGTCTCTAGTAAATGAATATCAATGGATAGCTTGGTAGTCATATGAAACTTGTTCAAATTAGGTCGACTTCTAACTCTGCAGTTTCCCCTGTAAAAGATGCTCACATTTGTTTTTAGAACTTTTTTCCATTAAAACATTAAAAATTCTCAATCTTATATTGCCTATTTTAATCTTTATATTGACTAGTTTGTAAATGTTCCTAATTCATTGCTATACCTAGACAATTGTTGAAGAATCAGGTTTGGGGAATGTTTAAGGAATAAAAATAATAATATTCATGATACCATGGATAATAATACCAAAAACCTAACTAGGTTAATGCCTAATTAGTTAATACCTAATAACTACATATATGGAATGTTGACTCTCTATTGATTGCTCTAGTGATCATTTCACATACATTATCTCATTCTATATTGGTGATCATATGGGAAGATAGTTTTTATTTTCCCTTCTCAGTAGATAAAGAAACAGAGGCTTAAGGAAGCTGAGCATCTGCTGAGCTGCTAAGCATCAAATGCCAATTAAATGGTAGAAATGGGATTCAGACTCAGGCCTCGCGGACTAAGTCACATGCGCATGTCCGGCATACATATAACCCACTCATTCATTCATTCGTTCATTCATTCGCTTAGTCATTAAAAGTCAGAATTTCTAATATGTAGCAGGCTGAAAAGAAAACAATAAAAAGACAAGGTTCATGCTTAAGTTTAATTTAGGTCAACAAAGTCTTATCAGTACTTACTAGGCTAGTTATTGTGTGAGACACTGGTGATAATTATTTAACTAATTAGAAAACGTGTTAAATTCAATAAAGTAATATACATAGGGCACTTTAAGGGAACAGAGGAGAGATTGGAGATGAAAGACAATGACAGTGTGGTTATTGAGTTGGGTTTTAAAGGATATTGGAAAAGCCAAAGATGGGAGAGGTTTCTAAATGGAGTGAGAGTATATACAAAGGTACAGAGACGAGAATGCATGCATATAAACACTGCATATGACTTAATGCAGAATTTGAGATGAAGCTGGAAAAAACCTTTTCTCATGTTTTCCCATTTTATATGACAGTCTTTCAAATCCTGTTTTGTCCAAACTGCAAATTTTTACCTATTAGAAGCTGAAGAGCTTAAGGCTTATGATTTTACACTCTAGAGTCCCACTAACTGGGTTCAAATACCACTATCACCATTAATGAGTTGAGTGATCTAGAGCCAGGCTTGTCATTATTGTTCATATGATGGATGAACGATACGTTCATTCATGTGTTCTTATGATGTCGTTTTTGCATTAAAGTAATTAATAAATGTTATTATATGTTTTTTAGAACTGCAGCACCTGCATGAAGTCTAACTATCCCTATAGAATTAATTGTTCATTTCTTTATATGTCACTTCCACATACATATAGTAGATACAAATTAAAAGAGTTGAATGAAAGAATGACGGTATTGTTTTTCAGTGTGTAAGTACTGAATATTTCTAGGTACATACTTTTCCCACACAATTGAAATCAACATGTGATCTGGTTATCCCTTTAACATTGTAGAAACTGTACAACATATCTCATATAATTTCACACATACACATTCACATAAATAGAGTGAAACAGCAAAATTATCTTTTGAACTTCTACAAAGGAGGTGGGAATTGTAACCCAGGTAGTTCTTTTACTTTGTTTGGAAAAACAAAGTGACTTGATTATAAGTCACATAAAATGCTTTTCATAAAAAATAGAAAATATCAGACTTAGTGCATGAAATACTTTCCTATGGAAATGCTTTTTATAATCAAAAGTAAGAAAGTATTATCGTTCAACTAACAGATGCAAAGTTATACAGAGGAAACAATTTCGAACTGGTCAAAATCTCATTAAAATTGTATGAGGAGAATTATGTATGCACCATTTACAATTTTTCTTTATAGCAGAATATCAAGTAATCCATGATTTGAGAGCAAACTTTAGTTTTACCCTAGACCTACTTGACCTTGTAAGTGTTTCTTGATTTTAAAGGATGACATTTAATTAAAGCTGCCTTGCTGAAGTACGGTAATTATTGGTGCAGATAAAAAAGATTTACAGAAACCCAAGCCAGTGGATTGGTAAGAGCAACACAGATTTTTCTTAACATCATGATGTATCATTTGCAAATTGTGATATACTATCTAGCTTTGTATCATTTAAAAGCACATCAAGTTTGCTGGTTGAATTAGCACACGAGATTGTAGAAGAGGCATTTCAATTAAACCAAAGTCAAACAGACTTCAAGAATTTTCTACCTTTATTTGTAATGCTGTGCATAAAATTATTCAAGCATTACTATGAAGAATGAGAACTCATGGAGTATAAAATCGGACAAAAGTCTCTCCCCTTAATTGATGGTATCTTTCCTTCTTCATAGTTTGCTGCTCTTCAATGAATGACATTTAGTAATATGTATGAGCAATTGCTAAGTTTACTGCTCATTACCTCTTTAAAAATCCAAGGAAGTAGTAAGCACACTTTGATCTTTTTATGAGAAAACAATTTTCATTATAAAGATTAAAACAAAATACGTGATTTTTATTTCTAGTTTAATAACTCAGCTACTGATTCTTTGTGATATCAAAATACTATGATTACTCAATTATATTTGTGCAGATTGTCAAAAAAATAAAAAAAAAGAAGTACGTAGAAGGCAATCTTTTCCTTTTATACAAAAAATTATTTTATAATCCTTCAAAATAATACTTTAGTAAAAAGAGGTATCCTAATAAAATTATGTCTGACTTATTTTCCCAGAAATGTATGAGAAATATTCTTTATACCTATATTCATAATTAAAGATATCATGGGAAAATAATGTAAAAATATCAACTCTGTAAGTTCAATGTGTGAAATCTAAGAATATTTCCATTTTCCAGCTTGATATTCTCTTAACATTGCATGCAAAATTATCATAAAACATTTTTGATTTGTGTATAAGCTATAATTTTGATGGCTAATATTATTAAAGAGAAAAGTTTTAACATTTTTTCTTCTTTTTTTTTTAAAGATTTTGTTTTTATTTATTTGACAGACAGAGATCACAGGTAGGCAGAGAGGCAGGCAGAGAGAGAAAGAGAGAGAGGAGGAAGCAGGCTCACTGCTGAGCAGACAGCCGATGCAGAGCTCGATCCCAGGACGCTGGGATCATGACCTGAGCCGAAGGCAGAGGCTTTAACCCGCTGAGCCACCCAGGCACCCCAAAAGTTTTAACTTTTTTTTTTAAAGATTTTATGTATTTATTTGACAGACAGAGATCACAGTAGGCAGAGAGGCAGGCAGAGAGAGAGAGAGGGGGAAGCAGGCTCCCTGCTGAGTAGAGAGCCTGACGCAGGGCTTGATTCCAGAACCCTGGGATCATGACCTGAGCCAAAGGCAGAGGCTTTAACCCACCAAGCCACCCAGGTGCCCCAGTTTTAACATTTTTTTAAACAATTTTACTCTCACTGATGTTCTTTGATCACTGTTCACATTGGTGTCTCTTAACAGATTCTACTTATTAGCATAGTACTTCATACTCATTTATTTTTGAGCCCAAGATAACAGGTATTTAGCATATTGTATTTTGATTCAATACCAAGTATTATGAATTCCTGGTACTTGAGATATTTTATAGATGTTTTCAGAACTACCCTGATGACTAAAATTATAAATGGGTTTAAAATAAGTTTAGCTAATTATACCTTTTCTAATTTCAATAACGATGATATCTATCAGTTTGCCTACATAGACCCTAGGTTATAATTATCATTCAGTTTGATTTCTATAATCTCTAAATCAGATAGAAGAAAAGCATATATTATTAGATGAGGCATTATGGTTTGGGCAGATATCACATTATGGTGTTAATCTCTTTCAGGATCAGCTATTGATTTTATTTCATGATTTTGGAAGGCATAACATTTCTTCCAAGAAAGGTGACAGTGAATATTAAAGTAGCCTTTATTTTGAGTGCAACATGACGATAATAAAGATCATATCATAAGGCAATAATGAACAATAATAAAACTAGCTACTTTGAGGTCCAAATTAAAAGTAACAAAGGAAGACAGGATCCACAATTTAGGGAAAAATCTACCTCTTTTCTTACACATTTGTAGTGAAGGACAGTTGAAAATGGAAAGTTGCACAATAAGGACTGCATAGTATTGAAGTTGATCCTTACCACTCTTGTGGTAAAATATAAGACACAATAGTAAATGTTTCTTCTAGAAAATTCCTTGACAAACATTGATTTAATGACTACTGAGTGCCAAGGAATGAGGATCATTCCATTACTCTTCTTCAGATCTTTTAACCACATTTACATCCCAAACCTTTGGCAACAGTATTGCCCCTTTTTTATTCTGCCAAGAAGAAAAAGAAGTAACGCATAGGAGACAAAACTTAATTACCTTTACATTTTAAAATCATGTTTATCTTTCTTCTTTTTGTTTTGAATTAATAATTTATTATAATCTTTCAACTAAAAAAAACACATTTTTCCTGGAAGAGGAAATTAAGATTCAAAGAGATTACAAGATGTAATTAATATCATAAGGAAAGATTTTCATATTCCATATTTTTCATAAAGGATTTCTCATAATTCAACTTTAGTTGAACATATGAGAAAGGTGATGGGACATTAGGTTAAGGGGTAATCAGAGGAGAAGCAAAATGTTCTAGAAGAGAAGAGTTGTGCAAACACTTTGGTAAACTAAGAACAAAAAAATAATTGAGAAGGAAAAGAAAGAAAATGCAGCACAAAGAGGTGATAGGGCCTGGTCATGAGGGGAGAAGAAGATAAGTTGAAAGAAACTCCTTTGAGTGAAGACGTTTTCCTTGGAAATACCAATACAGATGAGGAAAAAATGAGGAGTCAGAGAGACATATTCAACCAGAAAAAGAAAATTGAGAGCACGTGCAATGAAAAGATGATCATATTACATATAATTAAAAGGTGAATTCTTGGTACTTAACTCCTAGGTGGTGTATAGATTAATCTTCCAGAAACTTCAGCTACTTAGTGCATAAAGACAGTTCATTTGGGGAATTCCTGATGGCTCAGTCAGTTAAGCCTCTACCTTTGGCTCAGGTCATCATTTCCAGGGTCCTGGGACTGAACCTCTGCACTGGGCTCTTTGCTCAGTGGGGTGTCTACTACTTCCTCTGCCTCTTGTGCTCTCTCTCTCTCAAATAAATTTTAAAAAATCTTTAAAAATGATAATTCATTTAGTTGTTTCTCTTATATTGTGTGTTTAAATTAGAAAGTACAAATTCTATTCCAGTTTCTAGACCCCACAAAGCAGATTCCATTTACCATTGGGGAAGTCCTGGGGAAGAAAGTGAATTGGAGAATTACATGAGTCCATCATTGATATACACTGTTGATGGATTTAGTGTTTCTATAAAATGAGAAGATTTATAGAATTGAGGATACTAAATTTACTTCCTATAATTAAATGGAGACAATAAGGAGAGGAGTTTATCTTTTATCAGACATATCTGAGTTTATTGTCAATGTATCAGAAAGAACCAGTACAGGTTACAAAACATTAGTAATTGTGAGAAAGATTCTTCCTGGCCATTTGTCAATTTCTTAAAACTGTTATACAGGGCTTAACCTTTCAAAATTCTGAAAAATCCCAAGAAGTAGTCCCTCAAAGACTCTATGACAAGGATCACATGTAAATATAGATATGAAAGACAGTAGTTACTTTAAAAAAATGAGTACTGATAAAAACAAACAAACAAAAACAGTAACAAAACCAAACTCAAAAAAAAAAACCCTTAAAAATAAAAAAAGAAATGGGTTCTGTACTTTTTTGTCTGGGTAAGAAAGCCTCTTGAGGAACAGGTGGGCCAGAGGTGGGGAAGATAGAACCTAGCATACAGAGTTGATTTTGTCTTTTTGTTCCAGTGAATGATATTTCAAGCTATAGGATCTCAATAATGGTTCCTTTCCTCTGATGTTCCTAGTAGGGAGTAGATGAAGGTGAGATATACCATGATATAAACTGTGGGTAGGGTATGTTTGATAAAGCAGAGACCAGGGAGCATAGACTGCTCCAGCATCAACCTCAGAGCATATGACAGGTGAAGGAGAAACAGTAATGCCAGGCTTTCAAGGAGGTAGGAGATGAGTCTTTTATATAGGCAGGCACCAGAAGGAGGACCTAGCAGTAGGAGTCAAAAGTCAATAAGTAAAGTTATTGCAGGCATTGGAACCCTGACTCTTTGCTGAACCCCCACTGTTTCTGAATAAGTGAAGTTGACCTAACAAAGACATTGTATCTTCTTGTTACAACATGCAGCACAGCTGGTAGGAATTGCTTGATTTATTTGGGCTGGTGAAAGAGCTAGAGTACTAGAGTTTAATAATCATATCTTAAAATATTCTACTATTTAGATGACAATGATTTCCAAAAGTAGGTCCTGATCTGACACATCGCGTCCATATTAGGGAGTGCAGATATTTGAATTGCAACTCCTTTTTAGTTCCATTCCAAGCACAGCAAATCTTCAGAAACATTTTCAAATGGAAATACAAAAGCAACTCAGATTAGTTTTTAATCAAGTCACTTCCTTCTGAGGAAGGTAATACAGGTATGGTGGAAACAAACAAACAAATAAAACAAAAAACAAAAACAAAATGAAACAAAACAACCCAAGTCTTTTAAAATTGTCTTCTGAGAGGAGTTCTGGTTCTGACAAGAAAGTTCCGTGATCTTCAGCTAGCTACCTCTCTGACCTACGGAAAATTTTCTAACATATAAAATGAGACTAAAATGCAATTTTAGTGTTTAGCTGCTGACAGATTTAAAGTGTTATCTCCTCCCCTTGAGCTTTTCCTCAAAGCTGAAGAAGCTGTGGGGCGGTGGTGGAGGAAGCCTTTGGTCAGGGCAGGAAAGTCAAGCCATGCAGGATCTATAATCTAAGCCCCAAATCTAAGTGCCATTAAAACCCCAAATTCATTCTTTCCTTGCTTCTCAGGCCATTTTCAGACCTGCATGAGCCCCAAACTGCTATCTCCTAAAAAGTTCCAGCTTGTAAGCAATAAATATTTTCACATCCCCTTAGTGTGCATATGTGTGTAGCATCATCAGTCAGAACATCTAAACCAGATTTTGGGTTGGGAGACCCCAAGGTGTGACCCTGACAGGGAAATTCAATAAAACCCTACCATAATGTAATAACTGAGGTTTAAGAATTCTACCAAGTAAATTGCAGGCTTTTACTAATCCGGATTAATGACAAATGGTATATTTTTTTTTCCATTCAGTCTTCATTACAGTATAAAGCATAAAATAAAGATAGTGAAATTTCCATGTATGTAATTGATGATATACTGAGAAAGCTTCAACTGATCATGAAACCATGAATTCTAAATCAATCTTTCCCTTTCCAACGGAAGACAAGAACATTAGCCCTCTTCTTTTTGAAAACATGGGCTGAGCTGAGGTGGGGAGCCAATTGAGTATATTTTTATTATCTCATGGAATATGTCTTTGGAAGTTTTCTTACCACTTATCTTTTAAGGATGCTGTGAAGATTAAAGAAGCAGTGTCTGATCAAGATAGCATGTCAGTAAAGTATATTTCTTCATGTCTCCTCTTACTTCAATACTCATAAAATGTAGGCAATCCTGAACCCACAAACTCATAAATCTGGCTTTAGTGAGTGAAGGAATGGATAGCCAGATGATTTCTATTACTTTTAAGAATAATTTCTAAATAACATATATTACATAGACTTTCACTTATAGCAGCTGTAACTCTATGATAATATTATTCCATGGAGGGAATAAAGAATTTAGATTTTGCCAACTCTTTTAGGCTTGAGAGAATAGGGCTAATAAAAGTTCTTTATTTTCTGTATTATTATAATACAGCATCTCCCTGGGGAAGGAAATACGAATTCATAAAAATCTACGCTGTGACTTTCTGAATGGCAGTTGTCTTAGCAGTCCTTGTATATGGCCAAAATCATGAGAGTTGTCATAATGGAGAAAAACTCCAATACCATTTGTTGAGGAGCAAAATAGTTGCTCGTCTTTCATTTTTGTAAAACCCATATAAATTATGAATATGTGGTATGTAGCAAGCACTAGGACCAGTGATGTTTAATGATTCAACCATTCACATGGATGGTTTGGGGACAGAAATACTGCTGACCTAATTTATGAAGACTAACTCATTTCACAAACATATATTAAGCACTTCCTATATGCTGTCTACTGTGAGGAGACCTGGTTGATAAGTTAAAAATGGAAGTACATGTGGAGTTTAGACTCAACCCTTAAGCAATTGAAAATTTAGAAGTAGGGGATATTTGCTGAAAATTACATCTATTACTATATGTAAAATAATAGAGATAAGTGTGTTTTTAAAAAGCTTTGGCAAACAAGAACAAGCAAATTGGATTTTAAGGATATAAACTAGGTAACTAAATACTTGAATTAGGTACTAGAAAATAGAAATTTGAAAGCATAGACAGAAAAGGAAAATATAGGCATGGCATCAGGGAATTGATGACATGAGAATTGCTGGTATGGAATGAGGGAGAGCTAAAAAAGAGATGTTGGTTACTCATAGGCTTTATTGCTAGAAAAAGTGATGTGCACTACAAAAAGAAGAGTGATGATGAGTTCAACTGTGCAATAGTGAGTTTTAAGCACTGAATCCGTGTTTGTCAAGTAAAATTTAAAATATGAATCTAGGCGCCTGGGTGGCTCAGTGGGTTAAGCTGCTGCCTTTGGCTCAGGTCATGATCTCAGGGTCCTGGGATCGAGTCCCGCATCGGGCTCTCTGCTCAGCAGGGAGCCTGCTTCCCTCTCTCTCTCTCTGCCTGCCTCTCCATCTACTTGTGATTTCTCTGTCAAATAAATAAATAAAATCTTTAAAAAAATAAAATAAAATATGAATCTAGAGATAAAATAAATTTGTGAACTATCATGATCTGGGCTCATAGATAAACTGAGATTATATAATTCTCTTAGAGGAAAATATAGGTGAAGAAGAATATATTTTGAGAGGCATCTGTGGTAGAGTGTGGGATACAAAGAAAGATATCACGTAGGAATCAAAAGCAAGAAGGCAAAGAGTTAGGAGAATGGATGCCATCGACACTAAGTTAAAAGAAACAAGTGGTGGTATATCTAAGAGGAATTGTGTTCTAATTGCAGTTTAATTAAATTCTCAGAAGGAATAAGGAATATTATTCCTTTCGATTCTGAAAGCATTTCATGACTTCGTTTAGACTATAGGTATTCATTTAGTTGTTCACTTAGCAAATAATTATTAGTGTTTTGCTCTTCTGTGCATGGGGGATACAGGATAAAGATTACACAACCTGCCAGTCTTGGATTTACCGAAGCTAAACTAAGTCTCCCTGGGGTGGAGAAATTGGGGAAAGTTTAATATAGTAGAAATATGAGGCCTTGGCAGCTGAGAAGGGGAGGAAAAGACATTTTGGGATCTAGAATGGCATAAGCCAAAAACCAGAGTGATAAAATTGTGTAATTTTCCAAGCATGTTGGCTTTTGTGGGAGTATTGGAGTCATAATTATAGGTATACAGATGAACAGGAGCAAGATATGAAACTGCTGATGGCAAATTGTGGAAAACCTTTTATATAATATCACAGAGATTACTGATATAGTCAGTACCAGAAAACCTTGAAGATTTTATTTATTTATGTTTTTGTTTGTTTGTTTATAGAGAGAGGGAGAGAATCATAAATGTGTTCCCTGTCCAGCACAGGGCTCGATCTCACAGCTGTGAGATCATGTCAGATCTCATAGCTCTGAGATCACATCATGAGCCAAAATTAAGAGCCTAACACTTAACCAACTGAGCCATCCACAGAACCGAACCTTGAGAATTTTAATATGTGGAGAATTTAATACGTGGAAGGATTACAGACAGGTATACACTATAGAAAGATAAATGGCAATATCAGGAGAATGTATATGAAGCAGGGATTCAGAGGGGAGAATGGTTTGAAGGTTATTGTAAAGATTTAGAAAAGAGACAGTTATCTATTGTTAATACTTAGTATAAGAAGGAGCAAGACTTTTTTAATTATAAAAGTAAGTTGTATTTCTTGAAGGACATTTGAAGTATGATATGGAGACTTCTCAATTTGTTGATGATATAATGAAAGCCATAAGTACTGTTTTGTACATTCCTTGCCAATGTGTACACATGTGTGTGTAATGTACGTGTGTACATACATATGCAAGATATATAAGTATATAAAAACATTTGCAACAAATATAAGTAGAGAGAGAAAAAGTGTTTGGATGGCTCAGCTGGTTAAGCAGCTGCCTTTGGCTCAGCTCATGATTCTAGGGTTCTGGGATCAAGTCCCACATTGGTCTCCCTGCTCAGCGGAGAGTCTGCTTCTCACCCTCCCTCTGCCTGCTCCTTTGCCTACTTGTGCTCTCTCTCTCTGTCTAATAAATAAATGAAATCTTAAAATAAAAAGTTATATTAAAAAAATAGATCAAGAAATGCAAAATTGTCTCAGGTACTTAGCTTCACTTTATGTCATAAGCACTTCCCCATGTATCACCATAGTCTTCAAAACACTAGGCATGATTCTGTAGCATTAAACATCACTGGAGTATATCATAATGTACCTAACCATTGTTTGAAATACAGATTTTTTCCAATGTTTCACTATTGTGCAATATTGAGCATCTTGATTTACATTGATAGATGCTCTGCAGAAATGTTATAATTTTCCTTTTTTTTTCTGTATATGAGATCCTTGTCATTCTACCCTCACCAATTGGCAGTAACTTTTAAAATGAAAAATGAGGGGCGCCTGGGTGGCTCAGTGGGTTAAAGCCTCTGCCTTCGGCTCAGGTCATGATCCCAGGGTCCTGGGATCGAGCCCCGCATCGGGCTCTCTGCTCAGTGGGGAGTCTGCTTCCTCCTCTCTCTCTCTGCCTGCCTCTCTGCCTACTTGTAATCTCTGCCTGTCAAATAAATAAATAAAATCTTTAAAAAAATAAAATAAAATGAAAAATGAAATGAATGAAAGTGGTATCTTATTAATGATCATATATAGGTACACTTTTATTTCAGGTTCATTTGGTACTTATATATCAACCTGAGTGAATTACTTGTTCACATGGAGATAAATTATTTGTGTTATTATTGCTTGTGTATTACACTGACTTGATAAATTCAGCAGATATAGAATTCTAGAGAATTTCCTAAGATATACTGATCAAATAAACTTTTTTCTGTCCTTGGTATGTTCCAGGAACAGTTTATACTGCATGGGCATTTAATATTTTGAGGTATAGCATCAACATCCTCTTCATCTATAAACAGTCCTTAATTTTGCTTTGTGAAATATCATTACTCTGACCTCAGCTCATGTTTTGGGTGAAGCTGGCCTCATTTCTTCTGGGCACCAGAGTTGGAGCATGTGACTAGGGAAAAGCCAATCAGCATATTCCATCTTTCTTGTTGTGATTCTTTCTTTAGGGAGGGGCACCAATTCAAGTAAGGTCAGTCAAAGTTAATGATGACTAATTTTCTATAAGGAAATCAAACTCTCATCCACTGTTTTAATTGATGTAAAGCTGAAGGAATCTGGGGCAACTAAGTAGTTAGGAGTGGCAGCAACTTGATAGAAGCAGCCCAAGATGATTCTGAACTTATCCACCCCAAAGCTACACTCAACCTTGTTTTGTTGAAGATTTTTATTTTTTCTTAAACTTGTTTGAATTTGATTTTCTATTATCTACAACAGAGAGTTTTAACTGATAGGGTAATGAAAGACTCACAGACCTTCCCTCGGCTTTTTTTTATGAACTCTTCTAATCAGCTATTCATTTAGTTTGAGAAAACATACATTTTCAAACCCTTCAACATGTCAGAGTCTCAGGATCCTGGATATTGAGGTCACTGTTCATCAGTGTAAACATAGTATAATGATGTGTCCCAGAATTTGTCATTTTCTTTTTTTGAATTAAATATATTCTTATTGTTCTTAGAATAACTTCATTATGAACAGAGATTAAAATTCATGACTATTTTATGAAAGTGTAAAGGGATTGACTCTTTGTATATTTATGAGTCAGTTGCTGCGTCTTATGCAGTTCAAGGATTACAGGTGTTTCCTACATCATAAGGGCAAGGCAAAAACATGCATCTTCAATCACATTAATAAATTCATGTTTTTAACTCCCCAACTTTCTTAGCTTATAGGAAAATAGCATAGGAATTAGGTGAACAAATTTAATATAAACACAATCAGTGTGATTTCATTTCTTATTCCATTGGAGTTGTGTTATTGATGGAGCCCATTTTTGCATTTAACATATATTGAGAAGTATTAATAGGGTATGAAATATTTTTCCCTTTGATCAGAGATATGTCTTTTCAAAATAAAAACATTAACATTCTGACTCTAAAAGAGCAGTGGCTTCCTATCCTTGCACTTCTTTCTTGACTGTTTTATAACCTCAACATGAACAAAATTTAACTCATTACTTTTCTCTCCAGTTCCATTATCTAGTTAAATAATACCCAAGACAGAAACCTGGATTTGTCCAGTGCTACTTTTTAAGCCCACATGCAATTGTTCACCATAACTTATTATTTTACCTCCTAAATATCAATTGCATTCCTCTCTTCCATCCCTAAAGCTTTGAATTTTTTTCAGCCCTAATAATTTCCTGTTTGGATTACTGAAATAGTTTGTATACATTGTTTACCAGATTCTCTTGTCTCCCTGAATCCACTAATCCATATCAAATCTGGCAGTACAGAACAGAATAGTGATTTACACAAATGACACAAATCACACAGAAGAATGATTTATATAAATCACAAAAATGTGATTATACATTTGTTTTTCATTATAAATTGTCATGCAGTAAGGATTTTTTTTTAATAATAGCCATGTTCAGAATTAATTTGAAACTCCCGAGAAGGCAGAATTTCCTTGTCCTCTTCACTCTTGTCCTCATGCCTACCTGTCAAGTTCATGTTTCCAATGTCCTCCCATTCACCCTTTCTTTTAGCCATTTAACCATTATATAGTAAGTTTCTGCTTAAATAGTAGTACATTTGATATGCTTAATTCTCACATCAATATTGTAATGTAAGATTTATTATTTCAAGGTAAGAATTAGTTTAGAGATGGGAAATTCAATGACAGAGATCTGGGAGAAGGAATGATAATGCTTTTGCAAAGGTTATCAGGTGAAGGAGAGTTTAACTGACCCACCATACTATAAGGTTTAATCACATTGAATAAATTTATTTTTAAAAAGGCACCCTTCTTTCTCTTCCCTCCATGATTCCTTCTATTTGAAACACTCCTCCTTTCCCACCCACTTCAGTACCCATGCTTGTTCAGCTCAAGGAAGTTGAGATGAATCTTTGATCCAGTATATATAAAATGATGTTTACTTGACTTGGAGGAAACCTGTATAACTTACTTTGTTCCTGTTTGCAAGCACTTAAGAAGCTATTCATGTAGGTTAATGATTCTCAACCCTTCAACACACACTGGGGAACCTCTGAAGAATATTCCAACAGTTTTCAGAAATATTGCTCTTTCTAAAGGCATTGTTTTAATGTTCAATTTCATTGTTTTGGATAAGTTTATGGACTTGGGATCCAAGAAGATCCAGGTCCCAATGATAATTCTTTCATTACCAGCTAGGAAGTCACTGGTGTTAATTAAAGTCTCTGAAGTACAATTTTCTCCTGAGAGAAAAGAATAATAAAGGTCTTCTCTTTCTGGTATGAGGTTATTGTAAAGATTAAATGAGATAGATCATTTAAAAAAATGATCAGAGCACAGGGCTTGCCACATATTATTTCCTTAATAAGTGTTATATATTTATTACAAATGCTGTTGACATTGTTTTGTTGTTATTTGGTTTTTGGAAAGTCTGTTTTTTCAAATACCTTTATCAAAACATACAATATGCCAGTTATAACAGATAAAATGGTAATAACCTTTCAGAACAATGTAAATATGCTACAGAGACTGACATAATATTGATCTCAGGTAAACTGGTTAGATATCTTTCAGTAATTATTTAGTCTTGCTTATTCCTATCATCCTGCTTTTATTTTACTTTATTATTATAATTTTTAAAATTTTTTTAATAAACATATAATGTATTTTTATCCCCAGGGGTACAGGTCTTGTGAATCACCATGTTTACACATTTCACAGCACTCACCATAGCACATACACTTCCTGTTTTTAGAATAGCTTTCAGATTTACAAATTAAGTGAAGTCTGATATAAGAAAATCTATTTTTATAATATTGCATTTTTCTACATGATAGTAAAAGAATTTGATGAAAATTTGAAGGACACAAAAAGTAATCATTAATTAGAACACATATTTTTTGCAATATGCTTGGATTTTTTTTTTTTGTATTTCAAAAAGTGTCAAATTACAAAGGCTAATATAATACCTTTCAAAAACCTAAAACACTGAAGAGACATAATCCCTCTAAGGAAGAAAGAAAAACTCCTTAACAATAGTGTAAATTATTTGTAGACCTCCTGCTTGAACAAGATAAGTTATTAAGATTTTCTGAAATGATTAACTATTGTTTTAACTGCTATTTGTATTTCAACGCAGGGGAGATAAAAGCACTTTGGATTGAAAGTCCAGAAGCCTTGTCTCTTACTTGGTAATTGCATGGCATTCAGTAAGGCATTTTGTCTCTCTGTACCTCAGTTTCTCATCAGAGAAATTGATGCTTTGAATACATAATGTCTAATCTACATTAATGGCCATACTGTGGTGTTATAGGAAGATCCTAGAACCTCACAGATCTAGAGACTCTGTTGTTTACAAGTTGGACAATTAAGCACATTACTTAATCTATTTGAGCCTCATGTTTTTAATTAGAAAAATGTATATAATTACATATAAGTTGCAGATTTTCTGTATATACTATATACAGAATACCTATATACCTATATACTTATATACTTTGCCTGGCAGACGTAGGTATGCAATACACGTAGCTAATAATATTTTATAAAAGATTTGAGACTATGTGGCCTCTAATTTTCCCCATTAATGTTTAATAAAACTCCATATTCATTCCATTAATTATTTGAGCACTTTTCATTTATTTATTTAATGAATATCTTATTCAGCTCGGACCATGTGCTAAATTTCTATACAATTCTTTTGGTATACTGTGATTAACATAGTCATAGACCCTGTCTTCTTGAGGGAAATAGGCAATATACTGGTAAGACATAGTCAACTATTTAATTAGAAAGCACAATACATGCCAGATATGAAAAAAAAAATGGTGAGGGTGAAGAATAGAAGAAATTTTTCAGTTTGAGTAGTCAGGGAAGGCCTCTCGGAGTAAGTGTTGTTTAAGCTGAAGTCTAAAAGGAGCCAACAAAGGTGCAGAGTGGCTGGATGGATACTGCAGAAAGATTGACATGGGCAGGAGGGATGAGTAAGGCCAATCAGGGGAAAGAGCTTTGCATGATTTAGGAAAAGAAAACCTCTTTTGGCTACGGGGTATGAATGAGACGTGACCAAAAGCTGGCAAACATTGAAGTTGGGATGATGGGCAGGGGCCAGATTGCATTCAGCATCATAGAACATACAGTTTTCAGAATCAATCTGAGTGCAAAAGGCTGTCACAGAGGATTTTCAATCAGAAGAATAATACGATTACTAGTTCATTAAAAAATAATTCTAGCTGCTGATTAGATATGCATAGGAAAGGGGCAACAGGGAAAAGAGAGAAACCAGTTAAGTGACTTTATAGAGGATGAGCCTAGTGTTGTGGGCTAGGGTTGTTAACATTGGCCTTGGAGTGATAATAACAACACTGACTATGAAAACAGTTATAATAGCTAACCTTTAATAAGAGTTTACAATGCACCATCCTGTCCAGATGTGGTTTTTTCCTTTGAAGTTTGTGAATTTTATTTTGTAACTTTATTATTATTTATAATAATAAAGCAGTGTTAGGCTTACAACAAAACTAGGAAGACACATAGATTACTCTAATACCCCTACTCCCCCAAGTCATAGCCTTCGTCATTATATCACTCACCAGAATGGCACTTTTTGTTTAAATCAAGAAAGAACCTAAATTAACATTATAATCACCCAAATTCCAAATCACTCTTGGTGTTGTGCATTCTGAGGTTGCACACTTGTATAATAACGTTTATCCATCATTATTGAATGATATACATTATTTTCACTGTTAGACAAATCCTGTGTGCTCTGCCTATTCCTCTCTCTTGCCTTTTACCCCTAAAACTGGCCTTCTGTTGCTAGACATCTCTCTGGCCTTTTACCACTGATCTTTTTTGTTATCTCCAGAGTTGTGCCTTTTCAGGAATGTCATGTTTTTGCAATATTAAAGTATTTAGCCATTTCAGATTGGCTTCTTCCACTTAGTAATATGAATTTCAGTTTCTTCCATGTCTTTTCATGGCTTGATGGCTCATTCTTCTTTAGCAGTCACTAATGTTCTATTTTCTGGATGTACCACAATGTATTTATCCATTCATTTGCTAAAGGACATCTGGTTTCTTCCAAGATTTTTTGAATTATAAATAAAGCTGCTATAAACATCTGTGTGTGGGGTTTTATGTGGATATAAGTTTTCGAGTAAATGCCAAGGAGAACAATTACTGAGTCTTACCACACGCTAAGAGAATGCTTGCTTTTGTAAGAAACTGCTAAATGGCCTTCCAAAGTGGCTGAACCATCTTACATTCCTAGCATTCTCTTTTTCCACATCCTCATGCATGTGGTGTTCTCAGTGTTCCAGATTTTGGCTATTCTAATAGCTGCACAGTGGTATCTTGTTGTTTTAATTGCATTCCCCTGATGATATATAACATGAAAGATTTTTTCATATGCTATTTGCAGGCTGCATATATTCTTTGTTCAGGTGTCTTTTATGGCCTTTAGCTCATTTTAAAATCAGTTCCTTTTTCTTATTGTTCGATTTTAAGAGTTTGTTGTATATTTTGAAGGGATGGTCCTTAATCAGAAATGTATTTTGCAAATATTTTCTCCCATTCTGTGGCTTATATTTTCCTCTTGACAGGGTCTTTTACAGAACAGCTTATAAATTTTTTATTGAAGTATAACTAACATACAATGTTATATTAGTTTCAGGCATGCAATGCATTTTTTTAGGCATAGAACATACTGATTCAACAAGTCTATACATTAGTGTTCACCCTGGTAAGTATAGTCACCATATGTTACCAAAAACTGTTATTATATTATTATTGACTATATTCCCTATGCTGTATTTTTATCCATGACTTATTCTATGACTGGAAGTTCACCTTTTAATCCCCTTTATTTCACCCATATCCCCACTTACCTCCCCTCTAAGGATTTGTACCTCCTTTAAATTTAATGAAGCCCAGTTTATCAATTAGTTTTTTTATGGACTGTATCTTGGTGTTATATCTAAAAAAGCCATATCCAAAGGCATCTTTGTTTTCTCCTATATATTTTCTAGGAGTTTATAGTTTTGTGTTTTACTTTTAGGGACATTTCAATTAATTCCTGTAAAGAATGTAAGCTCTGTGGGGCGCCTGGGTGGCTCAGTGGGTTAAAGCCTCTGCCTTCAGCTCAGGTCATGGTCCCAGGGTCCTGGGATCAAGCCCCACATGGGGCTCTCTGCTCAGCGGGGAGCCTGCTTCCTCCTCTCTCTCTCTCTGCCTGCCTCTCTGCCTGCTTGTGATCTCTGTCTGTCAAATAAAAAAAAAGAAAAATCTTAAAAAAAAAAAAAAAGAATGTAAGCTCTGTATATGCTAAATATCTCATATGTGAATTACTACAGTTAGTGTACTGATGAAGAGTTAGAGCTTGGGGAGGTGATCACTTCATACAGATCATGCTATTAATAATAGGACAGAATAGGCATCAGGAAGCTTGATATCACAGGGCATGCTTTTAATCATCATGCTACACTACTGCAAAATAGTGATCTGATTAGAGATAGGTTTTAATATATTATATGTAGAATTTAGAAGTTTGTTGGATATGGAAGGTAAGCAGAGGGAGGAATCAAAGAGCCAAAGATGACTCTGATGTTTTTGAGTTAAAATTTCTGTGTGTATGTTCCATTCACAAAAATTGAACAAGACTATTTTATAAGTAGTATGATATTTAAAGTCATGGGTTTGCATAAGATTATGTACAGAAAGATGGTAGAGACAAAAAGAAGAGCCAACATTTCATTCCAAAAAAGAATTTTTTTGTATATGCTAGAGGAGGGGAAAAAAAGAGAAAGGATCTCAGGAGAAGCCAGAGAGGTGGGAGTATAAAGCCAGGAGAGTGTGAGAGCAGCTCAAGGAGACTTGATAACAGTTGATTGTCACTGAGATGTTCAGGAAAATGAGGAATTGCAAATGGTTTATTTGGAAACAGAGGTGGTCTCTGTGCTGCTGAGTGCTTGTTACTACTGGAGTGATAAATGTTTGTCTTTTCATGAAGACATTTTTCTGGCAGTTAAACAGACCAAGAATCTTTGTATTTTGTGTTTGCTCTGTCTGAAATGCACTAGCCTAAGAACTTTGCAGAATATACTTGTTATTAGTTGGTGCTTATCTTGAGCCATACATCTCCAAAGAGTATATTATCTTTTTATCCTAAAATGGTATTTTATTTTTAAACTCTTTTAAATATTGTATTTATCATTTATCTTTTTTTCTTCATCTTCCATCGATAGAATAAACTTCATGGAAATTAGGAGCCAGTCTATTTATTCAGCATGCATCCCTAGCACCTATAATATTACCTACATTGAATGATATTCTATAAATTATATTAAATGGATGAATGAAGTAGTAAAAGGATCAGTTACTGCCAGAGATTTGGGGTGATGGAGGGAAAGGGAAGAACAGGTGAAACACGGGGTACTTTTAAAGCAGAGAAAGTATTCTGTATAATGAGTGACATTATACATTTGAAAAAACAGAATATACTACAGAGTAAATCCTAATCAAAATTATGAACTTGGGGGTAATAATAATATATTTATATTGGTTAATCAGTTCTAAATATGTACCACGTCAATTCAAGATGTTAATAGAGGAAACTGAAGGGGTGGATATATGGGAATTCTGTGAACCTAATAGTGATCTAAAATTAAAGGCTACAAATGTAAACAAAACAAAAAACCACAAAAACCTGTGATTTTCCTATCATCAAATCTTGTGTTCATTCAAAATGTCTTCTACACCTTTCCTATAGTATTTAAAATACAAATCTTATAGTTTTCACTTAAAATCCTCATAACCCTCAAAATAAGCACAATAAGGTTATTGAAAGGTAAAAAATCTGCTGTGCCAGATGTAGTAAATACTATCATAAACAAGACAAGTATGTCCTTATTCTCCTATATTTTTAATTTTCATGGAAATTACACATTCTAGTTTTGGTGTCAGAGTACTTCTCTTTGTTTTATTGTTCATATACTTGTATTACATCACAATGCTTTTAGATTTTGAAGAAGTTAGTCTACCTGTGTCTTAGTTTTCTGTCTATTGAGTATTTTAGAGTGAACAAATACATATCTTAATAATTAACATTAATATTAAATATATTTAATGTATGTTATTTAAACATAATTCATAAGTAGATCTGAAATAAAAATATAATTTATAAGCTGTATTTTATAAATTTAAAATATTTATAACAATAAAATATGTTGAAATTTAACATTAAAATAAATTGCAATCTTTTTGAAACTATTATCACTATTATGCTATTAATCTGTGCAGTGTACTCTTTTATACTTAACTAATCATTCATGTACACAATCCTTGCTTCCCAAATAGGTTTGTAGGCTCAGCTAGGAGTAGGATGCACACACAACAATGATATCTTTTGATTTGTCCTCACCATAAGTAGTCTCCTAAGATTTTTTAATTTTAAAGTAACTATCACTTTCCTCTGAATTCTTAACTTTAGCTAGTTGAGCACTAGCACTACAACATTGAGCAAGTACAGATTTCATGGAGCTTACCCTTTTGCGAAGGGCAGGAAATAGACATTAAGTAAAAACCTCTGAAAGTTTAAAATTGAAGTTGTGATAGAGCTCTGAATAAGAAATGTGTATTACTAAGGAACTGTGTGATAGGGAGATTTTAACTGAGGAGCTTATCCAAGAAAACATTCTTGTGGCAAAGACAAACAAATATTAAGGAGGAATAGTCATAAATTAGGCAAAACAGGAAGTAAAGAAGTTCAAGAGAGAACTGAATTCCAGGATTAACCAAAATGAGGCAGGTACCGAAAGAAGTCCTCATGACTGGGACAGAATGCGCACAGAACACAGTGTGAAGTCAAGTTGGAGACTGACAAGATATAGACTGGGCAGGTCTTCTTGTTATGGGATTTAACCTCTTATTTTCTTAAATAAAAGAAAATTAAAAAAAAAATAGTTTCTTAGGAGTAATGAGAAGCCACAGAAGGAATTTCAGCACTTGGGTGTCATATTAACATTGTGCTTTCATAAGATTAGTCTGATTGCAATATGAAAAAATGATTTCAAGGATGCCAGAGTGTGAGTTGCCCTAGGAGACTACTAGAGTAGTTCTAGATAAATGCAGATGGAACAATCTATCTTGACTCACTCTCCTCTGAATTGAAGTCTTTTCGAAACTGAACCAGATAGTTCACCCTTAATGATATTCTCCTTGCCATTAGAAAATGATGGGGAGAGTTTACCAGAAGGACAATTGTTTCTCACGGTATGCTCTATCTCTTTTAACATCCCACTTCAGAACAGATACTGCAGTCATGTGATAAATACCTTGTTAGTGACAAAAACAAGTTACGATCATATGAATTCTCATACCTCATCTGCTCCTACTCTATTTTTGAATATGTCTAATTTGTTTCGTAATGATCTCTTACACAGATCTCCTATGTACTGTTGCTACCATCATGGCTGTATTTAAAGAATGTTTGGAAGGAATATCGACAGATTGCATACCCCAAATAGGCAAAATTGAAATAGTAAGCAGGCACTGATAAATTCAAGGATGGTAACGTATTTAAGATCGACTGCAAAACCTATCTAGGGGCCTTTAATCCATAGATCGGATCCTGAGGGCAGGAAAACCAGAATGGTGGCTTCACAGTATCTTTGCTGGTGGTAAGAACACTTCTTGATTGAGTATGTTGAGTATAATGTATTTAATTTTTTCTGGTGATATTCCAAATTCCAGTTGAAGAAAATTATATTACAAACACATGAAAGTGTCTCGTATCCCTTTAAGTGCAGCTTTAAACCATGTTACCCAACCAGTATTTCTTAACTGATCTTTTTTCTCTGTGCCCTTATCTACCATCTTACTTAATTATTGTTCTGCCATCATTTTGATTTGGTTTCAACTTTCTCTGTATAGTCCTATTTAGAGAAGCCTTTCTTTATGTATAAATAATAAGTGATATTATTTTCCTTGGAGGCAATATATTCTCTTGGTCCTTTCTCTCCTTGCCTATCCAGAATCTAAATTAATTGATTACCTGATTAATTCATTTATCTGTTCATTCATTTTGCTTGTGTCTTGATCTTTAAAGTTTTGACATTTAAGATCAGAGGTTTTCAACCTTTGTTTGAAGGCATTATATGATTAAATTTCTAATCTATCTGGTTGTATATATTATGAGTATTTTGTTCTATATGAAACAACAGGGGATTTGTTTCAACATTCTGATACTGGATTCATCTTCAATATTATGATACACCCTTTTTTTTGATAAACTGTTTTTTCTGTAATTCAGGTTTAATGCTAAAATAACTAATGTGCATTTATCTGGTAAATAGATTTAATTGAATGCTATTAATTTTTTAAGAAGATTTTATCATTCTTGAAATTTTTAGAAAAAGAAAAATTTTGAAATATATCTCATTCTAGTTTATATGCAATCATACATCAGAAATCATAATCTTTCAGGCTAGTTTGGTTTTCTTCTTTAAAGATCAACTATATTTAGGACATTTATGTCTATCCAAAGGACCATTTTTCTCAGGAATCTACTGATGTCAAATGTGCATGTGTTTCACAGGCATAAGAGCATAAATGTCTTCAAACTGACCACTAGAACTTGATCTCTGATTTTGTTTGGTTACTCAGAAAATTAAAGTCTTCCAAACCATTTTTATTAAAAAAAAAAAAGAGTATAAGGTTAGTAGTCATTCTGTCTACTCCATGATAACAACAAAAATATGAAAGCCTCTAAACTTTATTTAAAATCAAAGCAATGCTATTCTCCTCCCTTCTTGGTTGACTATAGTTAAAAAAAAAAAAAAGTGAAAAGAAAAAAGTAGGTTTTCCATATGTTACCTATGGAACCCATTTGGCATTAGTTTCCTCAGGATGCAGCAAACATTTGCATCTCTCTTAGAAATACTTTTAAGGGTTATTCAGGAAATTCTCTCCTTAAGAGTCTCTCTCATCTCCACTTCCTTTGACATGTGTGCATATCTCCACGAGCTGACCATTCCAGATTCCTCCCTCATTTCTTAAGCATTTGGGATTTCTATCCCAACATCTTTCTGCGGAGGTCCACTTGCCCCTCCATTTGTCCCTCTTTGCAGGAGCTAAACCAACTCTGGCCAAATTTCTCTTATGTAGAGTACAGGAAATATGCCCCCTTGATCTGCCATCAGTAGGAGTGTGTTATTTTCAATTATACCCTGCTTTTCATTTAGCTGCCCAGCAGGCAGCTTCGGCTACAGCCTTTTGCCCTTTAAAAGTCTCACTGGTGAGACTGACCCTCATCCAGCATGTCACTAGACTGCTGGGAATACAATCGAGCTTGCTGAGTTATTTCTTTGAAGTTCCTTTCACTAAGATTAAGGTCATAAGACAGCTATTCTACCCCAATCTCCCTTGGGAGATGGGACTCACAGAAGAGCTCTTGTCAAAGAAATACATTAATTCCCAACTTACCTCTTGGCTTTTCCAAATTCTCTGACAGGCTGGAGATGGTTGGTCAGATAACAGCAGTAAAACAGTTATGTTCTTGCCCATCTCCTTGGCAAGTTGATATGTCTTGAAACATAAAATAAAATATATTCTGAGACAGAGATAAGGTAATATTGAGATAGAGAACCTCATTTTATACATTGTGTGTGTGTGTGTGTGTGTGTGTGTGTGTGTATAAATTCAGCACTTCCTAATGTGCAGGGTATATAAACAGTCTTTTGTATCACACACACACACACACACACACACTCAGAGTAAATGTTAAATCATATGTGAGGACATTAATACCGAAGTGATGTATTGTTTCCAGTGGTATCCTGTGTTTACAAAACTGTGGAAAACTCTATCTCTTGCTAGTACCTTCCAGTACCAAGGATAAGCAAAGGAGTCTGGGTTGGCCTTGTTGGGGACATAGTATGACAGAAAAACAATGAAAATGGATAAATGGAGTGTACCTAGAAAATAACAACACACTTGGGTTCAAGTTCCAACTCCTATTCTTAGTGTAAGATAAAAGGAATTCACTTTAATTCCTTGTGGAAAAAATCACAAACTCTTTAGTATTTTCTCAAAAGTAAGTTAGTAATATCTACACAATTGTGGAGATTAAACAAAATAATAAAGTAAAAGTTCTACAGAATACAAAATGCAGCCTTTATGTACATTAGACGAAGACATTTTAGGATGCCTTCATAAAGGGAAACATGACATGTTAGTCTGGTAACAATGTATAGAATGGATTGGAGTAGGTGCAGATCAGAGGCAAGTAAATCAGTTAGGAAGCCATTACCATATTTCTCTTGTATAACAACACTGATAAATAAATAGATAGGGATTAAAAAGAAAAAAATTCCATTAACAAAGTGCAGAGTGGGAAATGGAATAGAGCTCAGAATGTATACTATTTCTCACATAAATTGGTATTCCCAGAGTGCTTGCAGTGTGTTTACAGCTATAGATGAGCCACAACAAAGGGAGTGAGTAGTCATAGTCATCCTCTTGGCACTCACCATTGTCAGATATATTTACAGCTTCTTCCTAGAAACTATAGTCTGGATGTGAATATCTATCTGAGATGTGGCTGCGAGAATGTGCTTGATCCATGCTCAGGGTAAACTGGAAGTATTGAGGAGTTAGTGCAGCCAGTAGTAGCCCACAGCCAATGTTAAGGGAGGAATTAGTAGATCAAGAGCTTATCCCTTTAGCAGGATAATTCAGAAATGTGTCCTAGACAGTCTTCCTGCATCTCCAGTGGTCATGTGCCAGGTTGCCATGGAAATAACCTGTTCATTTAATGAAGCCAGAACTGGCTTCCTTCCTTTTCTGTCTCAATTCTTCATTCTCCTACCTTCTTTCTTTTTTTTTTTTTTTAAATTTACTTATTTATTTTTAATTGAAGTAGAGTTGACATACAATGTCATATTAGTTTTCAGTGTCCAACATAGTGATCTGAAATTTATATACATTATGAAACACTCATAATTATAGCTACCATCTGTCACTATACAGAGTTATTATAATGGTATTGGCTGTACAGCTGACCCTTGGACAAAAAGGGTTTGCATGGGTCCACTTAATATGCAGATTTTTTAAAATACAGAACTGTATATATATGTTTTTTCTTTCTTGTGATTTTTTTTCTACCAGTGCTTTCTAAGATTAATTTTCAAATAAACTACTTGCACTCAAATCCTTATTTCGGGGACTACCTAAGGCAAGGAAAGCATGAAGGATGACAGAGAATTGTATTGACCTTAACATGTCCTTATAATGTATTTATGGATTATGGAGTAAGAGTAACTTGTAGTTCCTTCTATTATATTTAGATATTTACCCATCCCAGTAGATTTTATTCTCATGGCACAAAACATTTATAATACTCACCTGTGATTTCTTTAGCATGTAGAATACTGTACTGCCCAGAAAGATGCACAATAAATGTTTTTAAAAGGACAAGTCAATAAAGAACTAAACGTCCTCTTTAATACAAACACTGCTCTTGCTTGCAACTGATAACCTTTGCATTCAAGCCCTTCTCACATGATTTTCCTGCCGGGTGCATCTATTTTATTTAGGAATTGGACTTCATACTTGCTTTTGAATCTAGGCAATCTTATTATAATGAATATACAGCAAGTCAACAGAACAAAACACACAACTGTCCACAGTTAGGTTGACAGCAGATTCATCATAGCCCTTTTTCTGTGGCCTTTATCGTGTCTATTGACAAAATCATAAGTTACATGCCAGACTTTCAAATGTAAAGCCACACCGTTTCCTAATACTGAGTAAACCATTGTTGTGTTAGGCCTTTCAGATTGATGCTTCATTCCACAGCCATTGGTTTACTGCTCTGGGCACACAGTTTCAGGAATACAGCCTGATTCCAACAGGAAAACAAGGCTTACTGTTTTGAATGAAGCTGGAATTCTCTTCTCTGTTGAGGACACTAATGTAAAGATAAAACAGATTTAGAACCCAAAACTGGCAGAAAGTATTCCCTGCAGAGTTACTCAGTACTGTGCCATATGCAGCAATCTCTCAATTCATGTGTTCGCCTTGCTTGATTGAGAGCTGGCTAACGAAGTGGCAACAATCCAGTTCATTGCTATGAAGGAAAGAAACACCATGCACACAGGTATAGAACCCTAAGACATTCTTTAGGAGACTGTTTCACCTGTGAACAATAAAACTGTGCTTATATATTTAGGAAAATATAAATTAGGAGAGGAAGAAACATAAAGTTGAACATGACATGTAAGTTTTATTTAATAGGCTATAAAACATAGCATATGTGTGAAATAATTATTTCTAATCACCTCACTGCAAAGAAAGAACAATATTCATTTATAGGCTGTTTTATGGCTAGATGATACTTTATTTTTAAGCTGGCACATGTATTAATTGACAGTTTAACTTTGCAGTGGATTGGAAAAAATACTGCTTTTCTGTCAGAGCAAATTTATGGCGTTGGATGACCTCCATAATGTGTACTGGACCAATTCTCATCGAAGGAGAACCTTCGGAAGTTTCCAGATTGGCTGGCCTTGGCGGCTCCCTTCCTGACAGGAGGAGAAACACAGGATAGCCCCTAGGCCAAGAGCTGAATGGTTCAAGTGTAGTGTCTGACCTGCTATTTTCATAGTCTCACAAGAGTACCACGCTCATCTGAAGTCAGAGCGGTGGGCACACTCCTGCATTCCCGGCCACAGTCATTAAGGAACTATTCAGGTCTCTCTGCAGCTGGCTCAGAGCATGTGGGATTTTTCCTAGACTCTTTTCGTAAGTGCAACTGGCTGAAAAGTGAATTTTCTCTTGCTGGCTGCATCCAAACAGAGCAAGTGGAGTGGAAAAGGAGAGAAATCGCCCAGTTGTCTGTAAAAACTTGGAGTTATTATCAGAGCTTAAACCCATAATTGACTTTTCTTGTCTATACTTTCTTAAAAGCCCTAACCTATCATACTTAGGGCAAAAGCTTTTATCCTGACAGAAGAACATGAAAGGAGAGAAGTGTTCACAGAGGATAGGGAAAACGACAAAATCCTTGTTTTTCTAAGAAACAAATTCTCTGCTAAGGAATAGATTCTTCATTTTAGAAAACTAGGTCATCTTCCCATCTCTCTCATTTTGAAGATGCAGAATCTGAGGCTGGGAGATTTTTTAATGTCCAGCATTAGATATGCCCAATGTCATCCAGCTGGCAAATGTTGGGGTTTGGTTTCATTTAAATCTGCATTACAGGGAAACCTTTCCCAAGGAATTGTTTATGTCGACTTCATGAAAAAGAAGTTGAGAATTAGATTTGGCTGGTGTAGTTCTGTTATATTATAGTCCTAGAGTTACATCATTTTTGAATGGAATCTTCAAAGATATGTATTATAACTTCATCATTGCAAAAATAAGAAATACATAGCCCTACATTATTTAGTGATTTTCAAGGTAATAAGAAAACCAGAGTTAGACAGTCCTGATTCTCAAACAAGCTTTGTGCCCTATTCTGTCCAACACAAAAAAGTAGTTGGTTCACATGGTATGTACTTTTCCCTCACTTTGGCTGCAAGATTTAGGAAAATTTTAGGAAAGTATGGAAAACATTAAGAAGTAGGGATGAGGGACGCCTGGGTGGCTCAGTTGGTTGAGCAGCTGCCTTCGGCTCAGGTCATGATCCCAGTGTCCTGGGATCGAGTCCCATATCGGGCTCCTTGCTAGGCAGGGAATCTGCTTCTCCCTCTGTCTCTGCCTGCCTCTCTGCCTACTTGTGATCTCTCTCTCTCTCTCTCTCTGACAAATAAATAAAAAAAATTAAAAAAAAAAAGAAGTAGGGATGAATTTCTACATATAATCCATATTGTGTGGAAGCTGAATGGTAATTCGAAAGGAATGGAGTCTGTAGGCTTCCATGGAAGCATGTGACAATCTAATAAAAGAACTAAGTCCTAGGTTTTATCTCCATGAATATTAGATAAGAGAGACACTTATTAGACCCAGTGAGAAAGAATTGTAATACAGTGAGACTCTTAGACTAAAGATTAGTATATTGCCTAAGTTCTTGCTGTCCCACCTAAATAATTATAATATCTATTCAACCCTGAATATTTCAAGAAACCCAGATGGGTAGAGAAAGCAAGTTTCTAGATCTAGCCTGAGAAAAATCTAGCATCAGATCCATTCACTTCTGCCTTTTATTTTAAATGTAGAGGGATCATGCAATTTATCATCCAAATCACGATATGCTTTGTCAGCTAAAGGGTTTGCTCATGTTAGTTCTTGGGGACAACATCTGTAAATGAGAACCAAAATCTGGGAAATCTGTGATCTGTGATAACCCTATACAAACGCTGTGTAGTGTGGTTGTTGAACATTTGGTAGAAGATGCTGGTCCGCTGCTAGGACAAAGTCTTCTGTGTATTTTGTTGTTGGGGTAATAAGTGAAGGTCATTCTTTTACCTCATTGATAGTCTGGGCTCAGTCACTCTAGATTACTAACCTCACTTTTTTTTTTTTTTTTTTCCAATTCAGTTATTTTAGTTTCTTTCAAAACTACTTGTAAGGTTGTGAGCATCCATATAAAATCTGTATTTGCATTCATATCTTTGTTTGCAACCTCATAGCAATAACATCAATGAGCGTGCTTCTCTCTGGGAGACACACACTAGGTACTCTTCTAAAAACCATGTGTCGAATTACCCTTTCTTTTTCCCCTCTCTTCACTGTGGTTTGCTCACTGTAGAAGAGCACCGATCTCCAGTGTGATTGTTAAATATGACAGACTGCATCTTTCCTATATCTTTTCCGAATGATAGATAGTATTGTCAGTGACTTTGTCAATTCAGGTTCCTCAAGGAGGCTATACTTTCTGATTCTGGAATGATTTACTTGTCTTTGTTTTGTTTTGTTTCTTTAAGGGAATCACACAAGTGAATCCAAGAACTCTTACCAGTTTTAGACATTTTCAAGGTGGTTTTCTGATGCATTGCTCACCAAAGAAATACATTCACAAATACACACGCAAATGTATATACATATAAAATGCACAGGGATGTAGTGATACACACATGCTAGAAATAAATTTGTTTTTCTGTAGAATATCCTTTTATTATGGCAAATTGTAATATTATTAATCATCAGTTGTTCTGTATTTTAGTTTTGAGCATTCTTATTTATTTGCCTTCAGAGGCAGTCTGCACAGAATATCATCACTTGACTATAATATGTATTTTCCCAATATTTAAGTTGGAGGTCAATCTATGTGCACTGAGAGACGGCAGAATAGTTGGTAAAATGTTTAAGATCTTTCTGCAGTTTATCTGTTGCCTGATATGCAGAATCTTATCTAAGAAATCAGTGAACAGCAATTTCTCTGGGAATAAAAAAAGTAACACTTGATATGCTGAGAGGATTCTGTTTAGTCCCTTTCTCCCTCTGTCCTTCCATCCTTCCTGTTTGCTGTGTTTACTCAGTGAAGATGAACTCTAGGGTGGCTGTTACATAGGCTAAACTACAGTACTCTTTTGTGATTAGCATTTGTAAAGGTAGCTTTAAAAATTCAGATAGAGGCAAAGTTTCTATTTGATAGAAAAGTAGTAGCATTGACAGTTTCAAATTGTGAGATTTGGCCCTATAATTGACATCACATGTTTCATCTCCGTTTTATTTGCATGGGCTATAGGCTATAATTAACATCAAGTGGAAAGACAAGATCACATACAATAGAATTCTGGAGTACAATCAGGCCACCAAAATTGAAACCAGCCTCTGATACCTAGCTATGTAATACTGGGTCTTCGTGGTCATTGCGAGTTGACTATGGTGTATGTAAAGAAGCGCTGTGTGTAGAGAATGAAGTGAGGGTATACTCAATTCACCACTTAATCTAGTAGTAAATAAGACTTCATTTTATTTTGATATTCTTTCACTTGTCTTTCTAAACTTGATGCCTAAATTCTTTAATAATTTGGCCTTTGCCAACTTAATTTTCACAAACTTCTACCATGTATGTCATGTGTATGGATATAACAGGAAACTCCTGCTAAAACGAAAAAGAAAATAGGGGTGCTGGTTGGCTCAGTGGATTAAAGTCTCTGTCTTTGGCTCAGGTCATGATCCTGGAATCCTGGGATCTTGCCTCTCATTGGGCTCTCGGCTCAGCAGGGAGCCTGCTTCTCTCTCTCTCTCTCTCTGCCTGCCTCTACCTACTTGTGATCTCTCTCTCTCTGTGTCAAATAAATAAAATCTTAAAAAAATAATAAAAATAAATAAATAAAAAGAACATAAGGCAAAGTCAGCTTTGTTTCCATGCTATTACGTCTTTTATTTCACAGGCAAGAATGTTTCATGCATGCCCCTTCTCCAATAACTCTCTATGTTTTTGGACTAATTCTTACTCATCTTTTAATGTTTGACCCAACTGTCAGTACTTCTGGCGTGATCTTCCCAGGCATGACTTCTACTGAGGTAGGTTCCCTCCCTCTGGTATTGCATTTATCACACTGTATCATTATTATTATCTGAACTACAAATCCTTGAGGCTTTTTCTGTTATTTTTCCATTCTTATTTCACAGACATTTCATAATATTTAACTAATAAAAAGTCCTCATCATGTTCCTCCCTCTTCTTCTGTGCCAAACACCTAATATATGTTTGTTCATGCAAGTGTTTCTATACTAACAGATAAAACCTTTCATATATCCAAATAACACAGATTTTTAGAGTGAGTATTTTTGAAGGTTGGAAATCTTCTAAAAAGAAAGTCAATAATGTTGGAGTATTAAATAAGACTTGAAATATTATTGGAGTCAGTGGTGAATTTTCAAGCTCTTTTTTTTTTCTTCTTCTTTTAATCTATCAAGCAGAGAGTATATGTCTACTTTCTAATGAATTGTTATAATTACTGATTTCAGATTGAATGACACCATACCCTCTCATAAGCAATTCCTTCTCACAGGATGCCTGAGGTAATGTGTAGATAATTACTTCTAGCTGGGTTGGTTTAATCATGTGCTTACCTTAGACCCCAGATTGGAGCTCTTGAAATGCTAGTTGCTCCTCAAGAGCCTTCTTCATTGCTTTAATGGGATATGAATGGGATTATCTCTCAGGACTACTCTTCCCTCTGCTGTATCTGCATGCTACTGAATTGAATCTACCAGTGGTCTTGATAGGTCTAACTCAAATTGTAGAGATTCAGTGGATATATTTCTTGTGTCCTGTAATCTTGCCAGCAATTCTCTGTCAGTGGCATTTGAAATCTTCCCTTAATATTTTTGTGAAGTGTAAGGTAGCAGTTTTATTGATAGAGTACCTTCCTCCTTTTTTTTTCCATTATGAAAATTAGCTCAATTCAGTCAAAAGATACCACTGGAGTGTGATTTTCACAAAATAGAAAAATTCCAGTTTTTTTCTCCACATAATTGATGGGTAAATATTGTTCAATTTTTAAAGTATTCAAAATAAATAGAGTAGGGGTAATAAAATTATATTATCAATATTTTGAAAGAGTTAATAAAATGAAGTATCTAAGCAATCATTGGCAGAGGTTACTAGCATTATGAAGATAAATATAACACAACATTATGGGACATCTGATGGACTTACAATCCTGAAGTATTCATGCCCAAATAAAATCAAGCCCAGATCTGACTGGGTCTCAAGTTCTCACTACCAGTGAAGATATACAGGAAAACATACTGAAACTTAGAGATACAACCAGTAAAATCTAGGCTGTATGAATCCTTACTAGTAAGTAAAATAGAAGATAAACAATCTAATTTCCCCAGAAAATAACTTACCGGAAAAAAAAAAAAAAGTAAGATGGATGGGAAGCCTAAAAATCAATATTGCCTTTTAGAAATAAAATGTAAGCCACAGATACAAGTCACGCATGTGCTTTTAGATTTTTCTATTAGCCACATTAAAGTAAATTTTTAAAAGGTAAAATTAAAATTAAAAAATGAAATTAATTTTAATATATTAAAGCATTATATATAAATACACAAACACATATAAAGATATATATTTTAATATATAATATAATATAAAATTAATATATGTGATATATAATTATATAATATATGCTATGTATTTATGTTATACCATATATACACATACATATATATAAGAAACTTATTGTAAGAAAGCAGCTTACAGTATTGTGGGAGCTTGCTAAGAAAGTCTAAAATCCAGAAGGCAGGATGCAGGCTGGAAACATCTTGGGAGAGGCTAATTCTGTAGTCCACAGTTAGAATTCTTCCTCAGGGAGACCTATGTTTTACTCCTAAGGTGTTACCAACTAGTTTGATGAGGCCTACCCAAATTAAGCAGAGGACAATCACCTTTCCTTAAAGTCAACTGATTGCATATGTTAATCACTTATAAAATACCTGACATCAACACTTAGATTAGTGCTTGATTAAATACCTGCATATTGCAGCCAATCCAAATTGAGAAAATAATAGTAGTCCTCACACCAAGGATTTATAGGGAAGTTATAGACTACAATAATTGTAGTTACAGACTAAAATTTAGGTTCTAGGAGAGCTCATTGCTACTGGGTTGACCATTTTTTAATAGGCACTTCTAGAAGATAGAGTAAGAAAATACATACATTTTTTAAAAGATAAAATACTTTGTGTTTAAATGATATTTCAGGCTCAGGACTATGATCTTTCTATTTAGCTTTTAAGTTTTGTTATATTTTTTATCCTCTTTTTCTCTTATTGATATTCCCACTTATCAACCACATTACCATAAGTATTAATTTTCTTTATCCCTCATGCACATTTAGACTTAAAATCACAACACCAACATTTCTACCAAGAATATTATTATTAAGTGATGTCACCAAGATGACATAGGTTGGTGATAGGTTGTTTCTGACTTCACTCCCCTTCACGAGAAGAATAACTAACAACTATTCAAGAATAAATACATCATTGAGGGAATCCTAGAGTATAGAGGTGAGGCTGAAGTACCTCTCCCTACACACATACCACAGAGACTAAGACAGACTGCATTAGAAGAGATGTGGCTAACATTGACGGCATTGCTCCTGCACCAGGTCAGTGCACCAGGTCAGTGCAATGTAGAGAAGTCTCCCCTAAGCCTTTGGCTCCTCTAATAGAAAAAGAGAATCCAGGGGGGTGATAACCAGCAACATCCAGCATTGGAGCTACATTGTGAGAGTCTCTACTCTGATCTCGCATTGCACAGATTAGAGAACTCTGAGGGCTCAACCACTAGGAGTTTGACTGTGATGGAAAAGGGAGAGGGTGTTGCAACAACCAACCCTGGAATCTTAGTGGGCTGAGTTCACACCTGCAGTGCCCAAATTGTACTCCCAACCAGAGATTTTTTTCATCTGCAAAAGCAAATCACAGATGCCACTCTGACCACAAAACTTAGCAGTGCAAAGATCTGCCTGATTCAGATCCTCACATGAGTAGATCTGCCAGTGTTAGAGCCTGGTTTGCCATGTCCTGGAAGGAATGGCGTCACAGCTCCATTTGCTATGGAGATCTTCCAGTTTCACCTGATCAGAAGGTGAATATATTATAGAGGTGAATAATTGTAGAGGACTTTAATACTCCACTTTCAACAATAGATAGATCATGTAGACAGAGAATCAATAAGAAAAAAAAAACAGATTTGAACACTATAGACCAAATGGACATAACAGTACAGATAATGGACATAAATGTACAGAGCATTTCACAACAGCAAAATACAATTCTTTCTGAGCACACATGGAAAATTTTCTAGGACAGGCCCTATGTTAGGCCACAACAAGTCTTGACATATTCAAAAATTTTAAAATCATATCAAGTGCCTTTTCTGACCACAATGACATGAAACTAGAAACCAAGAAGATGAAAATTAGAAAATTTATGAACACAGAACATGAACACATAGAAATTAAGCCACACTCTCCTGAATAAACAATGGATCAAAGAAAAAATTAAAGACAAAATAAAAAATGTTTTGAAACCAAATTGAAAACATAACATATCAGAACTAATGGGATATAACAAATGCAGTTTTAAGAAGAAAGCCATTGCAATTATTGACTACATTAAGAACTAGAAAGATCCCAGATAAACAACAGAACTCTAGAAGAGAACAAATTGAGCCCAAAATTTTAAAAAAAAAGTAGGAAATAATAAACAATAAAACACAAATAAATGGAATAAAAAAGAAAAACAATAGAAAAATTAAACAAACTAAGAGTTAGTTCTTTGAAAAGACAAAGTTGGCAAACCTTTAGCTAGATTAACCAAGGAAAAAAATCAAAACCCCCAAATAAACAAAATTATAAATTTAAAAGGAGGCATTACAACTGACAACACAGAATTTCAAAATATCATAAGGTGCCACTATGATCAAATATACCAAAACACACTGGAAACATAGAAGTGGAAAAATTCTTAGAAACATAAAACTTACCAATACCAAACTTGGAAGAAATGGAAAAATTGAATAGAACAATTATTAGTATGGAGCTTGAATCAGTAATAACAAAACCTCCCAACAAAAAAAGAAAAAGAAAAAAGAAAACTCCCAAAGAAAAATCTCCCAAAGGAAAAAAGAAAACCCCAGGGCCAGATGGCTTCAGTGCTGCAGTGGTAAATTTTGCCAAATATTTCAAGAAAAATTAACATAAATCCTCAAACTCTAACAAAAAATCAGAGTAGGAAAACTCTCAAACTATTTTATGAGGCAAATATTATCCTGATACTAAATCTTAAAAATGACACTAATAAAAAACTACAAAAAAAAATCTCTGATGATTATAGATGCAAAAATTCTCAACAAAATACTAGCAAACTGAATTCATCAACACATGAAAAGGATTCCTCACTATGATCAAGTGGGATTTATCCTGGAGATGCAAGGATGGTTCAATAGGTACAAATCAATCAATGTGACATATTACATTAATCAAATTTAGAAAAAGAAGAATCATATCATTTCAATATATGCAAGAAAAGCGTTTGATAAAGTTCAATATCCATTAATGGTAAAAACTGTCAACAAATTAGTCATAGAAGTAACATATCTCAACATGATGAAGGTTATGTGTAACTAACCTAAAACTAACATCACACTTAATGATGAAAGGTTGCAAGGTTTTCCTTTAAGATCACGAAAAAGGGTACCTGGGTGGTTTAGTCAGTTAAATGTCTGTCTTCAGCCCGAGTCATGATCTTGGGGTCCTGGAATGGAGTCCTGCATTGGGCTTCCTGCTCAACAGGGAGGCTGCTTCTCTCTCTCCCCCTCTGGCCCTCCCCCCTGCTTGTGCTCTCCCTCTCTCCCCCCTCAAATAAATAAATAAAATCTTTGAAAAAAAGATCAAGAATAAGATAAGAGTGCACAGTCTACTCAATATAGTACTAGAACTACTAGCTGGAAAAATCAGGAAAGAAAAAGAAACTAGAAGTATCAGAATTGGAAACAAATAAAGAAATTGTCGGTACTTGTAAATGACATGATTTTGTATATAAGAAATCCTAAAGACACAATAAAAAAAAATCCTGTTGGATCTAATCAACAAATATAGTAATGTAGCAGCATTCAAAATTAATTTAAAAATCAGTAAAATGTCTAAATGAACAATACATTTCTGGAAAAGAAATAAATCAATTTCATTTTTTAAAAGATTTTATTTATTTATTTGACAGAGAGAGACTCAGTGGCAGATGCTTAATAACTGAGTCACCTAGGTGCCTCATCAATCTCATTTTCAATTGTCCAAACCTATAAAGTATTTAGGAATGGATTTACCTTGGGAAATTAAAGTTTTCTCTTAAACTATAAGATGTTGATGAAGGAAATCAAAGATACAATGGAAAGGTTTCCCACATTAGTGGATTAGAAGAATTAATATTAAAATGTCCGTACTACCAAAAGTCACCCATAGATTCAATGTAATCTCTATGGCATTTTTTTTAAAAACAGATATAGAAAAAACTACTCTTAAAATTTATATGGAAGCACAAAAGATCTTAGATAGCCAAAGAAATCCTGAGGAAGAAGAACAAAGCTGGTGAAATCTATTTCCTAATTTCAAGCTATACTGTAAAGTTAAAGCCAACAAAACAATATGGTACTGGCATAAAACAGACAACAGACCAATAGAGTAGAATCAGGAGCCCAGAAATAAACTCCAACGTATACTATCAACTAATATTAGACAAGGAAGCCAAGAATACTTAATGAAGACATGACAGTTTCTTTAAGGAATGGTACTTGGACAATTAGACTCATCCTTAAAAGGATAAAACTGGAGCCATATTTTGCATTATTCATAAAAATTAACCTGAAATGAATTAATGACTTAAATTTAAGAACTAAAGCAATGAAACTGTTGGAAGAAAACATAGAACAAAACTCCTTGACATGAGTCTTGATAATGATTTTTGGTTATGACACTTAAAACACAAGAAAATAAGTAAGTGAGATTAAATGAAATTGAATATCTTCTACACAGCAAAAGCAAAACAAAAACTTACCAACAAAGTGAAAAGGCAAACTATTGGAATGGGAAAAAATATTTGTAAACCATATATTTGGTAAGGGGTTATTATCCAAAATATATAAAACTCATACAACTCAATAGCAAATAAATAACCCATTTTAAAAATGGGTAAAGGACCTGAATACACATTTCTCTAGAGAAGATATACAAGAGGTACACAGATCCTATGAAAAGATGCTTGGTATCACTAGCCATTAGGAAAGTGCAAATTAAAACCACAATGAAATATCACTTCACACATGTTAAAATGGCCATCACTGAAAGACAAAAAATAACAAATGCCAATGTGGATGTAGAGAAAAGGGAACATTGTATACTGTTGGTGGGTTTGTAAATGGTTAGAGCCACTATGGAAAATAATATGAAGTATCCTTTAAAAATTAAAAATAAAACTATCATATGATCTACCACTTTCACTTCCAGGCATATATTCAAAGGAAACAAAAACACTAACTTGAAAATATATCTGCACCTTCATGTGAATAGCAGCATTATTTGCAATAGCCAAGGCAGGGAAGCAATCTAAGTGTTTTGACTTTTCTAGAACATTGTACACTTGAAATCATACAGTATGTAACCTCTCAGATTCACTTTCCTCATCCAGTAATAAGCACTTAAGTGTCTTCATTATCTTTTTATGGCCAGATAACTCATTGCTTTTTACTATTATTTCCTTATTTGGATGGACCAGGCTTATTTATCTATTCATCTACTGAAGAACATAATGATTGCTTTCAAGTTTTGTAAATTATAAATAAACCTGCTATAAACACCTATATTAAGGCTTTGTCTGAACACACGTTTTCAGCTCACTCTGGGTAATATTAAGGAGCACAATTGCTGGATCTTATTGTATGGTAAGAGTATGTTTAGTTTTATAGAAAAGCACCAAGTTGCCATCTGAAGTAGCTGAACCATTTTGCATTCCCATCAGCAATACATGAGATCTCCTGTTGCTCTACATCCTTGTCAGCTTTTGGTGTTGTCAGTGTTCCAGATTTTGTTAAAGATTTTATTTATTTATTTTACAGACAGAGATCACAAGTAGGCAGAGGGCAGAGAGAGAGAGGGGGAAGCAGGCTCCCCGCCAAGCAGAGAGCCAGATGCGGGGCTCGATCCCAGGACCCCGGGATCATGACCTGAGCCGAAGGCAGAGGCTTTAACCCACTGAGCCACCCAGGCGCCCCAGTGTTCCAGATTTGGTCATTCTAATATATGTATAGTGATAGCTCATTTTTGCTTTATTTTGCATTTCCTGATGACATGGTGTGGAGCTTCTTTTCATATGCTTATTTGCTATCTGTATATCTTCTTTGATTCAGTGTCTTAAGGTCTTGGCCAATTTTTTTTTCCATTGGGTTTGTTGTTTCCCAATTGTTGAATTTTGAGAGTTTTTAAAATTTTTTTTTAAATTAACAGCCTTTTATAAGATGTTATTTTGCAGATATTTTCCTTCATCCTGTATTTTGACATTGTCTTATTTATCCTTGTCTTTCTCAGAGCAGAAATATTTAATTTTAATGAAGTCCAGTTTACCAATTATTTATTTCATGTATTGTGCCTTTGTTGTTGTATTTAAGTCATTATCATATCCAAACTAATGGTAGTTTCCTCTGACCTTTATTTCTGGTAGTTCTGTTTTGCATTTCACATTTAGTACTAAGATCCATTTTTAATTAAGTTTTTCAATTAAAGTCTGTGTCTGTGTCTAGATTCATTTATCTAGATTCTGATTCTTTTTCTGTTTCTTTTTTTAACATGAGGACATCCAGCTATTTTAGCACCATTTCTTAAAGAGATTACCTTTGCTCCATTATATTACCTATGTTCCTTGGTCAAAGACCAACTGACTATATATATGTAATTCTATTTCTGGGCTCTTTTTCCTGTTTAGCTCATTTATTTGTCTGTTCTCTTGGCAATATCACACTGTCTTAGTTACCATAGTTTTATAGTAAGTCTAGAAGTAGGATAGTGTCACTTCTCTAGTTACTTTCTCCTTCAGTATTAAGTTGGCTGTTCTAGGTCTTTTACCTACCTATATACTCTTGAATCAGTTTGTCAATATCCACAAGATAAATTGATGGAATTCTGATTGGGATCTTATTGAATCTGTCAATTGGTCAAGTTGGTAAAAATTGACACCTTAACAATACGATCCTTTTATTCATGACTAGGGATCATCTCTCCATTTATTTAGTTCTTTGATATTTTCATCAGTTTTGAAGTTTGTCTCATATACATTTTATATTTATTTAGATATATTTATGTGTAAGTATTTTATTCTTTGAGTTACTATTGTAAATGGTAATGTATTTTATTTTATTATTTTTTAAGATTTTATTTATTTGACAGACAGAGATCACAAGTAGGCAGAGAGGCAGGCAGAGAGAGGACGAAGCAGGCTCCCCACCAAGCAGAGAACCTGGTGTGGGGCTCGATCCCAGGAGCCTGGTGTGGGGCTTGATCCCAGGACCCTGGGATCACGACCTGAGCTAAAGGCAGGGGCTTTAACCCACTGAGCAACCCAGGTGCCCCAATGGTAATGTATTTTAAATTAGATTTTACTTCATCATAGCTGGCATATAGGAAAACTATTGAGTTTTTTTTTTTTTTAAGATTTTATTTATTTATTTGACAGAGAGAGATCACAAGTAGGCAGACAGGCAGGCAGAGAGAGAGGAGGAAGCAGGCTCCCTGCCGAGCAGAGAGCCCGATGCGGGACTCCATCTCAGGACCCTGAGATCATGACCTGAGCTGAAGGCAGCGGCCTAACCCACTGAGCCACCCAGGCGCCCACTATTGAGTTTTTTATACCAATTTATAATCCTGCGACTTTGTCATAATCACTTCATTTCTGGATTTTTAAAAAATTTTTTTTTAATTAGATTTTTGGGTTTTGTCAGGTAATCATGTCATCTGCAAACAAAGGCAATTTTATTTCTTCCTTTTCAATATGCAAATTATTTATTTCATTTTCTTGACTCATTGCATTAGATAGTACTTCTAGTTAGATATTGAAAAACAGTGATGAGAGAGAACATCCTTACCTTTTACCTGATTTAGTGGAAAAGCAACAAATTTCTCACCATACAGTATGATATTCATCATAGGTTTTTTAGATATTCTTTACATTGAAGAAGTTCTCTAATCCTACCCTAATGAGCATTTTTAATCATGAAAGTTACTGGATTTGTCAAATGCCTTTTCTGTATCAATTGATATGATCATGTGATTTTTTTCTTTTTTTAGAAAATTGATGTAATGGATTACATTAATTTTTTTATTTCAATTTTTTTAATTTTAATTTTTTGATTGTATTATGTTAGTCCCATAAATACATTATTAGTTTTTGGTGCAGTGTTCCAAGATTCATTGTTTATGTACAACACCCAGTGCTCCATGCAATACGTGTTCTCCTTAATACCCACCACTAGGCTTTCCCAACCCCTACCCCCCACCCCTCCAAAACCCTCAGTTTGTTTCTCAGAGTCCACAGCCTCTCATGGTTTGTCTTCCCCTCTGATTTCACCTAATTCACTTTTCCTTTCCTTCCTCTAATGACCTCCATGTTATTCCTTATGCTCCACAAGTAAGTGAAACCATATGATAATTGACTTTCTCTGCTTATTTCACTCAGCATAATCTCCTCCGGTCTCATCCATGTTGAAGCAAAGGTTGGGCATTCATCCCTTCTGATGGCTGAATAATTCCATTGTATATACAGACCACATCGTCTTTATCTATTCATCTGTTGAAGGGCATCTCGGCTCTTTCCACAGTTTGGCTATTGTGGACATTGCTGCTATAAACATTGGGGTACAGATGGCCTTTATTTTCACTACATCTGTATCTCTGAGATAAATACCCAATAGTGCAATTGCAGGGTCATAGGGTAGCTCTATTTTTAATTTTTTGAGGAATCTCCACACTGTTTTCCAAAGTGGCTGTACCAACTTACATTCCCACCAACAGTGAAAGAGGGTTACCCTTTCTCTATATTCTCTCCAACATTTGTTGTTTTCTGCCTTGTTAATCTTTGCTGTTCTAACTGGTGTAAGGTGGTATCTCCGTGTGGTTTTGATTTGAATATCCCTGATTGCTAATGATGATGAACATTTTTTCATGTGTCTGCTAGCCATTTGTATGTCCTCATTGGAGAACTGTCTGTTCATGTCTTTGGCCCATTTTTTGGCATGCTTATCTGTTTTATGGGTGTTGAGTTTGAGAAGTTCTTTATATGTGTTGGATATCAGCCATTTGTCTGTAGTGTCATTTGTGAATATCTTCTCCTACTCCGTGGGCTGTTTGTTGACTGTTTTCTTTGCTGTGCAAAAGCTTTTTATCTTAATGAAGTTCCAAAGGTTCATTTTCACTTTTATTTCCTTTGCCTTTGGAGACATGTCTTGAAAGAAGTTGCTGTGGCTGATGTCAAAGGGATATCTGCTCCTCTAGGATTTTGATGGATTCCTGTTTCATGTTAAGGTCTTTCATCCATTTTGAGTTTATCTTTGTGTATGGTATAAGAGAATGGTCAAGTTTCATTCTTCTATACATAGTTGTCCATTTTTCCCGGCACCACTTATTGAAGAGACTGTCTTTTTACCACTGGATATTTTTTCCTGCTTTGTCGAAGATTATTTGACCATGGAGTTGAGAGTCCATATCTGAGCTCTCTATTCTGTTCCATTGGTCTGTGTGTCTGTTTTTGTGCCAGTACCATACTGACTTGGTGATCACATCTTTGTAATAAAGCTTCAAATCAGTCAGCATGTCCCCAGCTTTTTTTTTTTTTCAACATTTCCTTAGTGATTTGTGTCTTTTCTGGTTCCACACAAATTTTAGGATTGGTTTTTCTAGCACTTTGAAAAATGCCACTGTTAATTTGATTGGGATGGCATTTAAAGTATAGATTTCTCGGGGTAGCTTAGACATTTTAACAATGTTTATTCTTCTGATCCATAAGCATTGGAATGTTTTTCTGTCTTTTTGTGTCTTCTTCAATTTCTTTCATGAGTATTCTGTAGTTCCTCAAGTACAGATCCTTTACCTCTTTGGTCAGGTTTATTCCAGGGTATCCTATAATTTTTGCTGCTATTGTAAGTGGAATCAATTCTCTAATTTCTCTCTCTATAGTGACATTGCTAGTGTATAAGAAAGCAACTGATTTCTGTGCATTGATCTTGTATTCTGCCACATTGCTGAATTGCTGTATGAGTTCTAGTAACTTGGGGGTGGAGTCTTTTGAGTTTTCCACATAAAGTATCATGTCATCTACAGAGAGAGTTTGACTACTTCTTTGTCAATTTGAATAACTTTTCTTTTTGTTGTCTGATTACTGTTGCTAAAACTTTTAGTACTATGTTGAACAACAGTGGTGAGAGTGGGCATCCTTGCCATGTTCCTGATCTCAGTGGGAAGGCTCTCAGCTTTTCCCAATTGAGAATGTTATTCATTGTGGGTTTTTCATAGATGGATTTTATGGAGTTGAGGAATGTTCCCTCTATCCCTATACTGTGAAGAGTTTTAATCAGGAAGGGATGCTGTATTTTGTCAAATGCTTTTTCTGGATCAATTGAGAGGATCATGTGATTCTTCTCTTTTCTGTTATTGATTTGTTCTGTTATACTGATTGATTATGAATTTTGAACCACACTTGCACCCCAGGAATAAATCCCACCTCATCATGGCAGATAAACTTTTTAATGCACTGTTGGATCCTATTAGCTAAAATCTTCTTGAGAATCTTGGCATCGATATTCATCAGAGATATTGGTCTGAAATTCTCCTTTTTGATGGTGTTTGCCTGGTTTGGGGATCAAGGTAATGCTGGCTTCATAGAAAGAGTCTGGAAGTTTTCCTTCTGTTCTTATTTTGTGAAACAGCTTCTGGAGAATAGGTCTTATTTCTTCTTTGAATGTTTGGTAGAATTCCTCAGGGAATCCATCAGGTCCTGGACTCTTGTTTTTTGGGAGGGTTTTGATCACTACTTCAAACTCGTTACTAGATATTGGTCTACTCAGATTGCTAATTTCTTCCTGTTTCAGTCTTGGATGTTTTTAGGTTTGCAGGAATGCATGCATTTTCTAGGTTGCTTAACTTACTGACATATAGCTGTTTATGATAATTTCTGATGATTGTTTCTATTTCCTTGGTGTTAGTCGTGTACTTTCTCCTTTCATTCATAATTTTATTAATTTAGGCCCTTTCTCATTTCTTTTGGATTAGTTTTGCCTGTGGCTTATTGACCTTACTAATGCTTTCAAAGAGCAGCTTCTAGTTTCATTGATGTATTTTACTCTATCTATGGTTTCTAATTCATTGATCTCTGCTCTAATCTTAAGTATGACCCTTCTTTTGTGTGGGGTTGCCGTAATTTGTTGTTGATTCTCCTGTTCTTTAAGGTGTAAAGAGGGTTTGTGTATTTGGAATTTTTCAATTTTTTTTGAGTGTGGCTTGGATGGCTATGTATTTTCCTCTTAGGACTGCTTTTGCTATATCCCATAGGTTTTGAGGAAATGTGTCTTCATTCTCATTGGTTTACATGAATTTTTAAAGTTCTTTGACTTTCTGATTGATCCAAACATTCTTGAGCATGATAGTCTTTAACTTCTAAGTGTTTGAATTCCTTCCAAAGTTTTTCTTGTGTTTGAGTTCCAATTTCAAAGCACTGTGGTCTCATAATAGGCAGGGAATAATCCCAGTCTTTTGGTATTGGTTGAGACCTCATCTGTGACTCAGTATGTGGTCTATTTTGGAGAAAGTTCCATATGCATTCGAGAAGAATGAATTATCTTTTGTTTTAGGGTGGAATGTTCTGTATATATCTATGAAGTCCATCTGGTCCAATGTGTCATTCAAAGCTCTTTGTTTGTTGATTTTCTGCTTCGATGATCTGTCTGTTGCTGAGAGTGGTGTGTTAAGATCCCCTACAATTAATGTATTCTTATCAATATGTCTCTTTATTTTGATTAGCAGTTGACTTATGTAGTTGTCTGCTCCCATGTTGGGGGCATAAATATTTACAATTGTTAGATCATCCCAGTGGTTGGACCCTTTAAGAATGTTGTAGTGTCCTTCTATAACTCTGACTATAATCTTTAGTTTAAAATCTAACTTATCTGGTATGAGAATTGGTGATCCAATCTGGTCCTAACATTTTCTGTTTTGAAGGGTTTTTAATTATTGATCAATTTATTTATTAGGTATAAATCTCTTCAGAGTGTCCACTTCTTACATGATTATTTCAAAGAATTGGTCAAGTTCATCTGGATCACCAAATGTGTTGGTGTAGAGTTGTTCATAGTATTCTTTTATTATCCTTTCCATGTTCATGGGAATCTGTAATGATGTTCCCCCACTTTCACTTTTTTTTTGTTTTTGTTGTTACTAGTAATTTGTGTCCCCTCTTTATTTTTTCTCTTAGTTTCCTTAGCTAGAGACTTAACAATTTTATTGATTTTAAAAAGAGTTATCCATTGGTTTTATTGATATTCTAAATCCACTTTAATTTCATTTTGATCTGAGAGCAGACATTGTATGATTTCTCTTCTTTTGAAATTTTTAAGGTATGTTTTATAACCTAGAATGTGGTCTATCTTGCTGAGTGTTCCAGCTTTAGAAGAATATGTATTCTGTTATTAGATGAAGTAGTTTACAGACATCTATTATATACAGTTGATTGATTGGTATTGTTAATATTAACTATGTCCTTACTGATTTTCTGCCAGCTGTATGTTAGAATGTTAGAATGATGTTGAAGTCTCAAATTTGGACTCTCAAAAATGGATGAATCAAGAGATTCATCTATTTATCATTGTAGTCCTATTCGTTTTGCCACATGGATTTTGATATTCTTTTGTTAGGCACATACATGGTAACTTTTGGTATGCCCTTTTAAAATACGGAGACTTTATAATTATATAATGTCCCTCATTACCCCTAAGAACTTTCTTTGCCATGAAGTCTTCATTGTGTGAAAATAAATAGCTGCTTTTTTCTTCCTTTCAGTTAGTGTTATCATGGTATCTCTTTATCCATTCCTTTAATTTTAATCTATATATGTCTTTGTACTTAAAGTAGATTTCTCATATACAACATAGAGTTGGCTCTTGTTTTTCAATCCACTCCTATCACCTGTGTCTTTTAATTTGTCTTTTTAGGCCAGTAATGTTTAAAGGAATTATTGATATAATTATATGAATATCTACCTTATTTGTTACTGATTTGTTCTTGTTGTCTTTGTTGTTTGTTCCTAAATTTTGTCTTCCAGGCTTTTCTGAAATTTATGGTTTCAACTGGTCATTTTATATGATTAAATTTTATCTCCCTGGTATATCTATTTTATATGTATATATATATGTATATACACACACACACACACACACACATATATATATATCCATAGATATATCTATATCTCTTTCTATATATACATATATATAGGTATAGACCTATATCTATATAGATATGTATATTTTTGTATATTTATTATTTTTTAGTGGCTACCCTAACATTTATAATATGCATTTATGACCAGTGCAAGTCCACCTTAAATTAACACTATACTGCTTCACATGTAGTTCAAGTATCTTATTATAACAAAATATTCCAAATTCTTCCATCTCTATTGTAACTGGCGTTATTTATTTTACTTATATAAACATTAACATATATAATATATAATTGTTCATAATAAAATGCATTGTATCTATTATTACAAATTTTTGTTATATTAAGAATAGGAAATCATAAAAGTTTTTATTTTAATTTCATGTGTTTTTTCTCCCATGTTCTTTCATTATGTTGCTCTGAATTTCTGACCTTTATCATTTTCCTGCTGTCTGAGGAACTTATTTTAGTATTTCTAGCATTACAAATCTACTCATTAAAAAATTCCCACAATTTTTATGTCAAGAATTCTTTTTTTTTTAACCTTTGAAAAATAAATTTGCAGAGTTCAGAATTCTAGGTTGGTGTTTTTGTTTTTCTCTCACCATTTTAAATATTTCACTGTACTCTTCTTCTTCCTTACATGATTTTTGAGGTCAGTGTCACCAACCCATTTAGGTAAAAGAAGATAGGTAGTGGGAGCTCAAATTGGCCATTTCCTTTCCTCCAGGTAGACTAAACTGAAAAACATATCCTAGCAGGTTAAGCTCTGTTGAAGGTGTTTCTACCTGCAGGGAGGCTTTATTAAGAAGAAGAGAATACTTTGGTGAGTTTCACAATATTACCTTTCTCTACTTTCCAGAAACATGAAAGGAATTTTCTCTGATATTAACTCTGTGGAGCTAATAGATCTCCAGAAGATAAAATACAAAAATGTGAGGGACCCCTATCACTGGGTTCTTCTGGAAATATTTACTCTTAGAGTTGTCTGTAATGATTCTCCAATTATTCATCAATTACAGTTTAGTTTTCCTACCCCAATACTGGTTCACATAAAGATTTTACTCAGGGATTATGTTGCAATAAAATGTGATTCTCAGTGTCCAATTTTGAGGGCCATGGTTTGCCCTGTGACCTCACTTTTCTGAAGGTCTAAGAAGTGCTATTTAGCTATTCATTTGTTCTGCTTTTAACTTATAAAGGTGGAGTGGTGACTATGTGTTTAACCAGAAGCCAGGAGTCCTCTAAAATCAATTTTTAAAAAAATCACTTGAAACAAGCCATCTTTTATATAGTTATGCTAATGAAAGAGACAAATTCCAAGATGTCCTTCATAATCCTGATTCCTTGGGTTTATGACTGTATGATTCCTAACTGCTTAGTGCATGCAAGATTAGTGAGTTACTCTTAGTAATAGAATATTACAATATTACCTGTATTTGTTTGTGTTTACATGATTATATTACCTTAAACCATAATGACAGCCTTGAAAGGAGGTTCTGTCTCTTGCTGGTTTTAGGAGGTAAGCAGCCATAGTGATGTCCATTTGGCAAGTCAATAAGAGCAGTCTGTAGCCCTTGTTTACAGACTGCAATGGACTGAGCTGTTCAGTCCAACAGTATCACAAAGAACTAAAAGCTGCTAATAACCATGTAACCAGGAAGTGAATCCTTCCTCAGCTGAGCCTTGGAAAAGGCCACAACCCAAGATAATGCCTTAATTATAGCTTTGTGAGACCTTGAAGCAGAAGATACCTAGACTCATCATCCACAGTTCTGTGAAATAATACATATGTATGATTTTAAGTCTCCAAGTTTATGGTCACATCTTAACACTGCAACACTAATTAGTATAGCTGTCAACTTAAGAAGATTATAATAAATTGTTTAATTTCATTTTCAGTTTTTAGGGTGTCAACCTTCATTTATTTTTGAACAGCATCAAGTCTTCCTTGCTGAAAAGAATAACATAGCTAGAGTAGCACTGTTTACCAGTTATCCTTAACCAAGTTATTGGGCCAAACCTTCTATTTTCGGGGCACCTGGAGGGTTCAGTGGGTTAAGCCTCTGCCTTCGACTCAGGTCATGATCTCAGGGTCCTGAGATCCAGCCCAGCATCAGGCTCTCTGCTCAGCAGGAAGCCTGCTTCCCCCCTCCCCTCCCCCCCCACTTGCTTCTCTGCCTACTTGTGATCCTTGTCGTCAAATAAATAAATAAAATCTTTTAAAAAAACTTCTATTATCAAATTCTATCTTGATTTACTATAGCCTGTAATTACAAAAACAAAACTCAACACTTAAATAACAGCAGCAACAAAATAGTGTATTTGATATCTAAGCAGCACAAAATATTCTTTACTATATAGGAGGAAGAAATAGGGTTAAGAAAAAATTATTAGATGAAGAAAAACTTTCAGACAATATACTGATTTGGGAAGGTGAATCTTGGGACCCAAAACTGTTACATAGAATACATACCTGGATGATTATAACATCTTGCCCTCAATTCTGTGTATAAATTCGATTGCAGCTTTGAATAAGTCAACTAAATTCCCAGTTTTGTAATCTATGTAATATGACTATACAGATGCTAAGACTTCTAGCTCTAAATTGTCATGATTTTCTGAAATGACAGCATTTTCAGAATAAGAAACAGGAATAAATAAAGTGATAATCAGTGCCTTCCAATCAGTGTTGCATCAATCATCCATAAATATTTTGACTCATATGTTTCTAAATTTTATATATTTCAGGGTAGATATACCACTTGTATAACATGTATAAGGACTAGAATTTATAGTTGCTTCAGAAAAAGGTATAGACTAAAAAATTACTACTATTTACTAATTTTTACTAATTTCATAATTCTTAATAGTTTTTCTCTCTCAGTTGTTGAGTATGATTTATAAAGGATTTCAGTATTCTTCATATCCATTAAATAAAAAAATACAAAGTATATTACTTGAATAAACTTGAAGTAATTCATCCAAAGAAATAGGAAAAAAACTGCTTTCATTAAATTGGTCTGCTTACCTGAGTTCACATAAAATAAGTATTTCCTTTTTTGATCTCTTTTAAAGTGAATCACTACTTCTACAAACATTTATACAGATATGATCTAACCCAACCCTGCACAGTTAGGGAATCATGTATGTTAAGCATTATCAGTGGAAGATTTTTGAAAAGGCAGGCCTCTTTCAACTACTTTTATCATGAGGAAACTTACCAGTTCTGTACATGCTACCTCCATAGCCTGAAGAAGACTTCTAAAACAAACAAAAATATTGCCTTCAAAAGCTGATTGTCACATACTTATTAGGATCCATGAAAGAAAATGATAATATACTAACATCTCACAATGTTGTCATTGGTTAATGAGCGAATGTTTGCTGCCAGAGTGAAGCAACCAGGAGTGAACCATGAAATGACTGTTATTCACCCTGAAATATCAGCAAAGCAAGAAAGTGATGAGTAGTAAGCAACATTTCCTGAATGTGTGGGACATACTTACTAGAGCTGCAAAAATAAGTATCTTAATATTTATCTTTTATAGATAAAATAGTGAGGGACAATTATGCTTTTGTATAATATGACTTTAGGAAACAGAGGCTGGGATTAATATGTAAATGCTTATTTGGATGTGTTACTGTATTCTCGCCCTTTTCCTTTCCCATTGGCTGACCTTACTGCTTCCTTCCTTTCCTTCAGATACAAACCAAAACTCACCAGGACATTATTCCTAATTAACTTATCCATTTTTGTTTTTTGTTTTTTTCACAGTTTCATCGGATTTTAGACTATTAGCAGTGAAATATACGTTGTAAATAATTTAGTTCAGCCCTGTTTGCACATCTTATCTTACTTACAAGACCCGTGTATCTATACATATGTGCACATGCACATGTGAATGTGTTTCTGATTCTTATGTGTCAGTACAATATTTCCATTAGTATTTTAATGAAATATTATATTTTAATTATTTAAATATAATATTTAAATATTATATTTTAAGTCACCTGGAAAATATTTATTTAAATATTTTTGGATCCTTGGATATTTAAGAAAATTTTATTGAAAAAATAATTTAAAGGATTAATGATCAATTTTATATTTTCTCTTAGGCTATTCAGCTGGTGTTAGATGCACCCCATCCTGAAATTACTGAGGTGAATGTTACAAAATGTGTCATCTAACCTATTACAACCATTTTTTAAATGATAAGTAACATGGCAGCCTCAAAAAAATGAGACATATACCATAAAACATTTGTGAGAAAAATTATGTATATTTCCTTAATATTCTAACAACTTCACTTATACTCTCTAATTAGATATTGGCTAGTTTAGTCCTTGAAGAACATCTAAGCCTAAATGTTTACTTCCAACCTATGAGATGTAATTCAGGAGTTGGATGATTGGGTGATATGGCTTCGGTAAAAGCATCAACAGCTTATTGTTAGCTGATGTAGTTAAAAAAAAAAAAAAAAGGTTTAACATCCACTATCTTCAGAAAAAAAAAGTTTCACTGTTGGTACTATTTGTTATATAAGAGAAATGTGAGTCTTATCTAAGAAATGAAAATTAGTGGTAGAATTGGAATCTGATACAGTGTCTCAGTGATAAGATTATTTGAATGGTTTTACACATTCTAGTCTTCTCTCCCTTGTACTAGAGAGTGATCTAATTAGTTTAATGAGAAATGGGTTTATTAAAGAATCTCACTCACGGAATTTTTGGAGGAACTGAAGAAAAATACTCTAAGAGCATTTCCAGAGTTGACTACTAGAGTCACAATCCCAAACAGGTCGAGAAAATTGCTTCTTCTATTTAGAAGCACTCAAATTTGGGAAACCAAAAAGAAAGCTTCCAGCTTTATAGCCATTCCACTTTCACTACAGTCAACAAACAACTGTAGCCAGAAGCTATGATACGTATGAAAATTCTAGAATCCTACTGCTTCTATCACATTCCATGCTATCAAAATGGATGTCTCACATTCTTTATCTTTCTCTAGGTAATTTAATCCCTAATTGAAGCTTCATGAAGATATATCTTATTACCAGAAGATATAGCATGAGTCTGTACCTTTTGGTACAATGGCAGATGCACAATGAAGTTGTGAGATTTAGTGTTAATAATTCCACTGTGAGTGATCCAGCTAAATGTGGAGAGAGCCTTTTAAGAATGTGGACAGCTTCCATTGAGAGCTATTCTCTACAGTGTCCAAATACTTCTGTAGTACTTAGTATGTGTAAATTATCTAGTGTAAAGATTCCCATCTGAAGATCGAATAATAAAAGGCATTACTTGTATTTACTATTTTGGGCAGAGGCTGTGTAGGAGACAAAGGGTAGAAAAACACAGTAAGATATGTTCCCCCCATCCCACAGTATTGCACTGAGGTAAACAAAGTATACATACCAGTTTAAATCATCGTCTCTTTTGAGAAAGAGATTAGCTAAATACATGGTTTGAATCTCTTTTGCCTATTATTTTTCATATATATATATGCATATATATACACACACATGCAGCATATTTTAAGATTAGTTAGTTGTCTGTATTATTTATTAGGAATATTAAAATAATTAATGCCAGGTTGATACTTATATAATTGCATAACATAGTACAAACAATGTTCATCCTTATTTTTGAAAACTTTCATATTGAAAGATAGAATTTATTATTAAATATCAACATAATATTTGCTATATGGTTTAAAGGAGTCACATTACCCTTTGGTATTTATTGACTAATCAACCAAAATCAATATGGTAACAATAATATGGTGACAATTTGGTATGGTACTGTAACCATGGCATGGTAACAATAATATTGTAACAGTAATAACTAAAAATATGTTTGCAATTTGTTTATGAATTATCAAAATTCTCAAAATAACTTCTGGAAGATAGCATTATTATTATTACTATAGCTATATACTATAAAGGAATTAAAGTCATTAGAGTGTAATTTGGCCAGAAAAATTTCACTCAGCTGATCTAGGTTTCTCAGGTCCTATACATGCCCCATATAGGCCTGTCTTCACGACAAGCCCTTGGAATATTCTGCTTGATAACATTATTTTTATATGTGTGAGCTCTTGGACCTCTCTGCCATATAATTTTTTATAACCACATGATTTATGGAAAAGGCTGGTTTCACCTGGGGGAATAGGGGAGGGCTAGAATATCAGTAACTGAGTTCAGTCATGTGGGCTGATACCCAATAAAGTTCCCTACACGAGGCTTGGGTGAGCTTCATAACATTTCACGCAGATTTTACCTGGAAACCCTCCATTAATATTATCCTTCAACACCTGGAGAATTAAGATCATCCACATACAATTCCACTGGGAGGGCACCTGGAAATTTGCACTTGGTTCCTCCTGGACTCTGCCTCATATGCCTTTCACTTTGCTGATTTTAATCTGTATCCTTCTGCTGTAATAAACCATAACCATGAGTGGAAGAGTTCCTGAGTTCTTCTAGTTATTACACTTGAGAGTGATCTAACAGACTCCTGACACACAAATGTGGTGACTATCACACAGATCTCCAGAATAAATCTTGAGATTTTTGATGAAAAATATCACACATTTCCTTTTAGAGCATATGACTCTTACACGCAAGGCAGTAGCACGAGTTGACAGAGATGTAGGCATATTTACCTACTCTTTGGTAATGTACAAGTTGTGAGCAGGGGCAATTTGCCTTCTAACACTCATTAATATTATCTTACTGGGTTGGAATACTCATCTCTTATAACAAATAAAACAGCTGTTTTCTCTAAATGAGATATTATAGACAAAGTGAGTTTTGAATGAGCTTTTAACTTCTTATTTTGGAGGTGAGGAAGTACTGCATTCTTTGAATCTTTCTGTTGTTATTGGGAAATATCCAATGGAGAAAATATTGATCTTTCTTTTCTGTTGTCTCAGTGAGCAACCTTTCCTCTGGCTTAGTTTGTAATAATGCTTAAGCCTACTGTTGAGGAAATGCCATTGGCTTGGCATCCTATAGGTGCAAGGAGTCCATTGGGACCATCACTTTATTCTCCCATTTTTCTAGTTGAAATATTTTCTCATAAATTGGACTTAAAACATTAGTTAGTATTGTGATGATTTGTTCTCCCATAGCTTTATTTGTTCTGATATCAAGAAGTCCCAGTGATGATCTAACATGCCTATAGTTATTAGAATTTGGAAATACTTATTAACTCTGAAGTCATGTTCAATCCATATATCTTTTTATTTTGTTTAGTTTACTATAAGTGTGAAATTGATTATATATTTTGTTTATTTACAAAATAAATACAATTTATAGTTTTGAAATATAAGTTCATATATTTGAGGGACATGATACTTAATTCTTTTAACTAATGTAAGTGACTACCTATTTAGAAAGCAACTTATTCTATTTCTATTTGCAAATAGATAATAATTTTATATAATAAAACTGAAAAGCCATTGACATAATTGAGATTTTTAGAGTTTTACTTTAGTTTTGACTTTAAAATACTGCATGCTATTTTAAGAAATTGGACTACTTGAAAAAATTTCAAATATTGGCAATCCACAAAAGGAAAGGAGAGAAAAATTCAATAGTAGTTCAGTAGGATATAAACCCTGCAGGCCTAACTGATAGTTACATTCCATCTGGTCCATGCTTATTTCTAGGGGAGGAATACAAGCTACACACTGAAATGAACCTGATGATTTTCCATAGCTGGCCAACAAGCTGTTGCATTTGAGCCAGTTATAATATTCATATGTTATTCAGTTAGGTTTACTTTGAAAGTATTTTTCCAGTCTAATGAGATTTATGGATTTCCTTTTATGTGGAGTTTCTCTACATGTTTTATATGTTTATTCTTATCTTCTTGTCTTTTTTAAAGACTTTGCAAAATAAGAAACTATCAAAACATGCAATTTTGTTCTGATTTTGACTGTAGGGCATATGTATTATTCAAGGAGTAGACCAACTGGAACACGAATATGGCACAGAAGTATTTTTATTATGGTCATATAGGATTATTTGAATTTCATTAGTTGCTGCTGGTTTGTGCCTGAAAGAAATGTCCTTCATTATCATTGAAAACCTGCAAAATTTCATTCCCTGAGACTGGGCTAAGTTGAGATCTTTGGCTTAATAAGATAGTTAGGAACTGGCATATTTATATACAATATAGAATATTGATAATCTACAGATTTACTTTTCATGTGATTTCTTTGATTCTCTTTTGAGGCAATAGTATTTTATGCCAAAGAGTGCCTACTTTGGTGATGGACTATATATGTGCAAAATCAGTTTTGATGTTTTTTATTTAGATTACATTGGCAAATTTTTTTATCTCTAAGCCTCAAATTCTTTATCTGTAAAGTGGAAATAATGGTATCTATCTCTCTGGACCTTTTGAGAACTAATTAAAAACAAATACAACTGAAGTTCCTAGAAAGGATTTAAGATTTAGGAAAGAGTGCTATTATGGAATACCATGCCCTCTCATGGACTCAGAAATACATAAGAACAATGAGATATACTTACCATCAGTCTACCAGAAGGGGTATCCAATTTTCCTTTGAGTTCTGAATTTTTTTCTCTAAAGGTACTAGTTTTTAAATCTTAGAATGATAGAACTAGAAACTATACAACCCCTAAATCTGGAAGTTATCCTAAACCACTTATCTTTATCTTCCTTTCATATCTATATAACTGCATGGCTTGCTCTGCAAGTTCCTATCATATCTCCTCTGAACTATTGAGGTTGCTTTTTGTCTGCTTCTGGCCAATTTTCTCCATGTACTGACACACAGGGAATACTCTATAACAAAATGGTAAAGTATAGAGTATAGTATAGAGTATAGCATAGTATAGAATATATAGTATAAAATATAGTAACAATAAACATACTCTAGGGATTAAATTTGAGTTTTGTTTCCTATCTCTACCAATTGAAGAGTTAAAGTATGACCTCCTCACCTGGTCGTGTTCCCTTAAATAATCTATGTAGTAAATGTATACATTGTAACTCTTAATGCATATTGGAATTTTACCACCTATACTTAAATCTAATCAAATAATGGGTATCTCCTCATTAAAATCTTTTATAATTACAAAATATGTGTGCATTAATGCCTAAACTCATCCCTATTTATTCAAATAGTTACATTAGTAGTCATTTTCTTTAAATTAATCATGCTCCTTCTTTTAGCCTGTGTTCAAGTTCTACCAAAGCACCTATAGTACTTAGAGCAGGAGAATCTAGATTTTCCTCAAACTAGTTCATCTGATATTATTGGCTCTTACTCACCACCACTGGTTTTCTTTGGAAGCCCTATTCCTCAATAATATAGATAAAATGATACTTCAAAGAAGTCTTTTCTGTCTATAAAATAAACTAAGAAAATTAATTATTCTTCCTTTGTGAAGAACTCCCTTTATTTCCTACTTACCATAGGTTTAAATCACATGTCATGAATTCTTTCAAAATATTTCTGTTATGAGTATTCATCTATATATTTAATTATGTATTTTTTGTTAGATTTATGTTTCTAGCTACAGACTAACTCATTTCCCATTTATTTTTTTTATTTTTGCCTTTTTACTTTTTAATTTAAATTAAAAATAATTTTTGAATATAGTTGACATCCAATGTTCCATTAGATTTAGGTGTATAACATAGTTATTCGACACTCAACGCAAGTGTAGCTAGGAATAGTCAACATACAACACTGTTACAATAACATTGACTATATTCCCTATACTATACCTTTTAGTCTCTTGACATTGATTCCATAACTGAAATTCTGTATCTCATACTCCTCTTCACCCATTTTGCTTATACCCCAGCTCCTTGGGGGAAGTTTTTTCTCTGTATTTATAGGTCTGATTCTGTCTTTTGTTTGTTTGGTTGTTTATTCATTTGTTTTATATGGTAGTGGGACAAAAAAAAAGAAACATAGACCATTAGAATATCATAGAGAGCCTAGAAATAAAATCTATGCTTATATGATCAACTAATCTATGCCAAAGAAGGCAAGAAAATACAATGGGAAAAAGACAGTTTCTTTAATAAATGGTGCTGGAAAAACTGGATAGCTACATGCAAAAGAATGAAATGACCACTTTTTAATACCATATGCAAAAATAAACTCAGAATGGATTAAAGACCTATATGTGAGACTGAAAACCATAAAAATCCTAGAAAAGAATATAGGCAGTAACATCTTTAACATTGGTCATAGCAACATTTTTCTAGATATGTCTCAGCGAGGAAAACAAAAACAAAAGTAAACCATTGGAATTACATCAAAATAAAAGGCTTTTGCACAGCAAAGGAAATCAATAACAAACAAAAAAATCTAAGTGGGAGAATAAAATTGCAAATTCCATATATCTTATATAAAACTAAAATTCAAAATACATAAAGAACTTATACAACTCAATACCAAAAAATCCCAATCTGATTTAAAAATGTACAGAGGACCTGAATAGACACTTTTTTCCCAAAAAAGACGTACAGACGGCCAAGAGACACAGAAATACAGCACCAATCATCAGGAAAGTACAAATCAAAACCACAATGAGATTTCACTTATACATGTCAGAATGGCTATTACACTATTAATAGGTATGTAAATTTGTACAGCCACTGTGGAAAGCAGTATGGAGTTTCTTCAAAAAAAATTAAAAGTAGAACTGCTCTATGACCCAATAATTCCACTACTGAGTATTTATACAAAGAAAATAAAAACAGGGGCACCTAGGTGGCTCAGTCATTGAGCATCTGCCTTCGGCTCAGGTCATGATCCCAGGGTCTTAGGGTCAAGCTCTGCATCAGGCTTCCTGCTTGGCTGGAAGCCTACATCTCCCTTTTCCACCTTTTTCTCCCTCTGCTTGTGTTCCTTCCCTCCCTGCCTTTGTCAAATAAATAAAGAAAAAATAAAGAAAAAAGAAAAGAAAAACACTAATTCAAAAAAATATATGCATCCCTATGTTTATTGCAGCATTCTTTATGATAGCTGAGATCTTGAAACCAGTTCCCTTCAATAGATGTGTGGATAAAGAAATAGTGGCATATCTATACATGGAATATTACTCAACTGTAAAAAGGGTGAGCTCTTACCATTTGTGACAACATGGATGGATCTAATGGGTATAATGCTAAGTGATATATGTAAGGCTGAGAAAGGTAGATATCATATGGTTTCACTTCTATGTGGAACTCTATTTCCTTTTTCACAAGACAGTATGACACTTGAGGGTGGAAGCCTCAGTTTTATATCTTTAGTGTCTACCTTTCTTAATAAATGAGTTCCATTAACTAGTTCCAGTGGTTCTCTATCCCTTTATTTTTTTAACATCCTTCTTTCCCTATTTATTTAACATAGCTTAAGAATAAGGCATTTTTCACTAAATAATAATGACTTCTTAGGACCAGCCTTCAGAAAGGTATGGGAAGAGTGCCTGCTCAGTTTAGTTAGTTAAGTATCTGCCTTCTGCTCAAGTCATGATGCTGGGGTCCTGGGATCAAGGCCCATATAGGGCTACCTGCTCAGTAAGGAGTGTTCTTCTCCTTTTGCCCCTCCTCCCAACTCATACACACTCTCTCTCAAATGGATAAATAAAATCTCTAAACAAACTAAAGCCAAAAATGTGTGGGAGAACTAAGAATCCAGGGGAACATGCATATTTTGGAAAACTTACCTCATGTGGTTTTAATGGGCATTCAGCCATCATCAGTGTCAAGTGATTAAGCAGCTCCTAAACAGCAGTAATGAGTACAAATGCTAGTTTAAACAGTTTATTACTCATGTCATAGTAGACTGCTTGGTGTCTTGTGTCCTTCAGGTCCCATGGGGCTGATGCACAGACAGGCCCAGGTAGATGTGCATGCAGTGGATTCATTGTGTCTTCTGGATTTTAAGATACTGAGATCCTGCTCTTCTGGCAAACTCTCCTCTCCTCTCTCTTTTTTTTTTTTTTTTTCCCTAGGAGAAGGTATTACCTTATCCTAGAATGTCTCTGGAGAAGGGAAGGAGATGCCTTTAACCTAATTACCCTAGAATGTGTCCAGGAGAGGCAGCTTAGAGTATTTCCAAGAGGTACTATCTTTACATCTCCATGGCTATTAGGTAAACATCTCTGAACACAGCTGTTAATGTTCTCTGCTCAGAAGATGTGCATATACACCACCCCCATACAAAATTATTTCCCAACACAAAGGATATTGTATATATTATACACTCTGAGAATTACATTTATAGTCCAACATGATTGTTTTATTTGTGATAAAAGTGAGATTCAAAATCTAAATGAATTAGAGAAAAGTTAAAGTTGAAACCCAGGTTTATTCATTCAGTCTGGCATAGGATTCTCAATACTAGGTTGCTTGGTTGTCAATTTCTATCTCCTTTCTTTTAGATGATTATTTCTGTTGTATGATTTACATATTTTACAACATTACAAAATATTGTTTTGAAATTATTTTTTTAGAAGTGGGATTTTATTTTTTAATTCAGTGTGACGTCATCAAGAGACTTAATATTTTGTCTTCCTCTAATATATTTTTATATTAACTAATCATCTTTTGGTCTCTCAGAGTAAAGATGCTATTGATGAAAAATAGTACTTTCATAACACTTTATAAGAGAACAAACTACACATTTTGATATCAAAATTTGAAAATGTTAAATGAAAGCTTAGTCATAATTTTCATAATTATATCATCAGAAGAGTGGATCATTTTATAAGTGTATCATCATATTGAATTTTAAATAGTTATTTAAATTTTAAAATTTTAATATTTTTCAATTTAAAAAAGTAATGAAAATTGTATTTAAAGTTATTTATTTACAAATATCCTTATGGATATCTGTACTTATCATCTGTGTATAAATATGCTGTGATGTATTTCTGCTCATAGCTTCAACATATACTTAGTGGAGTCATACCAGTAGAAGTGTCATTAAATGAGGATAAAAAAGGGACCTGTCAAAGTATATGCTATTATGTTTTTGCTACAAAATTGTTTTGCTCTAATATCAGGTTACATGAGTTCATTTTCTATATTTTCTATATTTAAGAATAGGCAACCCAAAAGACTATTTCTCTCATAATGATAAGATAAAAAATTAAAATCTGATATTGAAAAGCAAGGTGTCTCCCAGGGATAGCAGATGGTTATCTTTCACAAAATTTTCAATCCTGGCTAAATTCATGGATGATTGTAATACAGGAAGTCACTACCCTCCAAACTCAGGGAAATCAACCATGCATTATTAGGGTGTGTGACTGATAGACAATGGATAGTAAATGTGTACATTATATTTCTGTTTCTTCTCCAGCAGTTTTTAACTCAATACTCCACTTATTTCCTTAACAGTATGGCAAACAATAGCTTTTTACATTATTCCATGTATAAAGCTAAAGCTTTACAAAAATTATCTCATTGAATTTTTTTTTTTTTTAACTTTTTATTTTTTATAAACGTATATTTTTATCCCCAGGGGTACAGGTCTGTGAATCACCATGTTTACACACTTCACAGCACTCACCAAAGCACATACCCTCCCCAATGTCCATAATCCCACCCCCTTCTCCCAAACCCCCTACCCCCAGCAACCCTCAGTTTGTTTTGTGAGATTAAGAGTCACTTATGGTTTGTCTCCCTCCCAATCCCATCTTGTTTCATTGATTCTTCTCCTACCCACTTAAGCCTCCCTGTTGCATCACCACTTCCTCATATCAGGGAGATCATATGATAGTTGTCTTTCTCCGCTTGACTTATTTCGCTAAGCATGATACGCTCTAGTTCCATCCATGTTGTCGCAAATGGCAGGATTTCATTTCTTTTGATGGCTGCATAGTATTCCATTGTGTATATATACCACATCTTCTTGATCCATTCATCTGTGGATGGACATCTAGGTTCTTTCCATAGTTTGGCTATTGTGGACATTGCTGCTATAAACATTCGGGTGCATGTGCCCCTTTGGACCACTACATTTGTCTCATTGAATTTTTAAAATACACCCATGTATAGATACTATTGGTTTCTTGATGATAGAATAACTGAATATCCACAAGACTGTAAGCTTTATGAGGGCAGAAGTCTTGTCCATTTGTTCATCAATTTATATTTAGATCTATGGTACATGGTACACAGAAACCAATATTTATTACCAAATGAAAAAAAAATTCACCATTTTTAATGTGAAGATTCTGGGCTCTAACAAGCCAAACAATTTGTTTATAATTTTATAATGAGAAAGAATTATAATTAAATTAGTTCACTCACCTCAGCCTATTTGGCAGCAGCAAAATTCATCTTTCCATTTATAATTCTAACGAGTTATCATGAGAAACTTTGAGGATAAAAGCACTATGCTCTTCTTCCCTTCTACATCAGGAGGGCTAATAATGAAAGTACTTTTTTGAGTTCCTGGGATCTTTTCATATTGCATTTGTCTTATTGAACTCAGAGGGGTGAATTAAATGGAACTTGTCTCCTTAAAGTTTCATTGTTCTGTGGAGTGAAAACTATAAGTTAATTGCCTGTGATCATATAGAAAAATGGTTTATGGTTTAAATATCTTTGTCCTCAAAAGTCCTACCAAGGAAAGAAGAGAGAGAGAGAGAGAGAGAGAGAGAGAGAGAGAGAGATCCTATAGATTGTATCCAGAAGTTACCTGTAGTTTAAATATACATTTTCATTTCATTGCTGAGCCTTTCTTCCTTTACCTTTTTGGTACATTCCCTGTTAAGTTGAATTTATAACCATTGACCTGCATTTTGCTTTATTCTTCTAAAAGTAGTTCAAAAGCATTCTGCAACCCTCCAAACAATAAATAACAAGAGTAATGTTTTCTAAGCAATAACTCATTTTAAGAATGGTCAATAAATACAAGCAAGGCAAGTCCCCAAAATTCTTTTGCAACTAGTGAGAAGAAGGAGTAGGGAGAAAAGGTCATGTGGACTAGCTGCCTACTGATACCTATGTGGATCATTTCCAGGCCTGCACTGAATCCCAGGCCAGCTCACTGTGGGCCATTTAGCACAAAATGGTTGTGAAAACAACACCTGGAAGCAATGGCTCATGTCTTTTAGACCTGTTTATCTTCAGCAGTTCCACTAGATGAGATCAGAATGGAATGGGTAATTGTTCTGATTTTGAGGCTAATTTGGCTTCTCCTGAATCCCAAGTACCAAATCCCATATGATTAATGGTGACTGTATAACTAATTATCTGAATAAGAAAAAAACTGAGAGTAAAAGATAGCAATATCAATAATTACAATGGAATAACTAGCTCAAAAAATGATTCTGGCATGCAAACTAGGACCTATGGTTATACTAAAAATGACAAATTCTGGCTAATTCTGTATTTCTTTAGATACCATATAACTAGCAGAAACTGGATGTTCTTAATATTTTATCTTAATACTTATTACCACATACAGTGATAACATTTGCAGGAGTTACAAATTAACATAACTGATTATATCTTGATATTTTTGAAACCTCCCCAATAATTTCTAATGGGTGTTGCAAACTTTCTCCCTGTCTTTCGTTGTTGCTGCTATTATTTTTCTGTTCTGCAATTTACTTATTGGTATATTATTAGTTAGAGTAATTTAGTAACCTATGGATATATTAGAGGCAATTGCTTCAGGAATTCAATACTATTTAATTTTTTCAGAAACTATAATTTGTGTTTTAGAGAAAATGGGAAAATGTATATATGAATAGTTTCATGTATACAAAATATCTTTGGAAGAAATCACTAAAATTATTTATTTCTCATTGTTTCTGGAAAAGGGAACTAAACGTTTGGGGTCAGGACAAAGTTTTACTGTATACTTTTTTTGTACTATTCAAATTTGGGGCAATGGGATTTAAAAAATCATATTAAAATTAATCTAAATAAAATTTGCACTTATAAGTTTTCTTTATATGTAGAAGAAAGAGAATTTTCATTTTATGACATCCAGTTTCATTTCATGAAATACAAGAAAATAAATAGATTAAAGATTAAATTATATCCACTTCATAGTAAATTTAAGTACTTGATATAAATTTAAGTACCTTGAGTGTCCTAGAAATGAACATATCTGTTAATGTACATGAAACCATATTACAGAATAGACTAACCTATGCTTACCCAAATACCAACTATGAAGTATTCATGTGTTCATATTCATTTATTAAAATGACTTTCAAGCAAAAAATATATGATTTGGAAAATGCAGCATTCAGTGTACCTATTCAGGAGTTGCCCATTAAGAAATATTCAGGGAAAAAATTTTAATGATTTTAAGAGAAATAACAGAACATGAGAGAGACAGAAGGAAAGACAGAGAAAGGGGAGGGCAGGGAAGAGGGAGAGAGAATTAGAAGTATAGAAAAGTATATCAGTATATTTATGTGATAATCAAGTTTGACAATTTTATATAAAAAATTCTAATATTTATGATGCTCCCTCAAGTGTCAGGAGCTAACAAATTCCCTTCTCCAAAATAATTTTTCACTCTTAATAATAAAGATGTCTATTATTTCCATATACCTACTAAAATTTTATTCAATTCATTTAAACTAAGAAAAAAAAAGTTTATTCATTTCTCTTACCCCAATCCCTGCCTCTGGAAATCACCAATCTGTTCTCTGTATCTATGAACTTGATTTTTTAAAAAAAGATTTCACATATAAGAGAGATTATAAGGTATTTATCTTTCTCTATCTTACTTATTTCACTTAGCATAATGCTTTCAAGATCTATCTATTCTGTCACAAATGGCAATATTTGATTTTTCTTTGTGGCTGAATAATATACCAAAATTTCTTCTTTATGGCTGAATAATATACCACATTTATCCGTCAGTGAGCACGTAGGTTGTTTCCATGTCTTAGGTATTGTAAGTAACGCTTCAATGAACATGAGGGTGCATTTCCCTGATAATTAATGCCCTTGAGCATCTTTTCATGTACCTGTTGTCCATCTGTGTATCTTCTTTGGAAAGATGTATATTCAGATATTCTACCTGTTTTTTAGTCAGATTGCTTATTTCTTTGCTATGAGTTGTATGAGTTCTTTATATATTTCAGATATTAACCCCTTATAAGATGCACAATTTGCAAATATATTCTCCTATTTAGCAGGTTGCCTTTTCATTTTGTTGATGGATTCCTTTGCTGTGTAAATGCTTTTAAGTTTGATGTATTTCCACTTGTTTATTTCTGCTTTTGTTGTCAGGTTCAAAAAATTATCACCACGTCCTATGTCAGAAAGTCTACCACATATGTTTTCTTCTAGGACTTTTGTGATTTTAGGTCTTACATTCCAGTCTTTAATCCATTTTGAATTATATTCTCTGTATGATGTGAGATAGTGGTCTAGTTTTATTCTTTTGTATGTGGCTGCCCAGTTTTCCCAGCATCATTTATTGAAGAGACTATCCTTTCTCCATTGCATATTTTTGGCTCCTATGTATAAATTAATTGACCATATATGCATGGGTTCATTTCTGGGTTCACTGTTCTGTTTTATTGATCTATTTGCCTGTTTCTATGCTGATTACCATACTGTTTTAATTGAGATAGCTTTGTAATATAGTGAAATAAGGGCATGTGATGCCTTTTGTTTTGTTCTTCCTCAAGACAGATTTGGCTATTTGTGGGTTTTGGTAGTTTGAGACAAATATTAGGATTGTTTGTTCTCTTTTTTATGAAGAATGTCATTTGAATTTTGATAGGGATTGGGTTGAATCTGTGTATTGTTTTGGATAATATGAATATTTTAACAATATAAATCTTTCCAATTCATGAACACAATATATTTCAATTTATTTGTGTTATATTGATGTTATTAATAAGTTTCCAGGGTACATGACTCTCACCTCCTTGGTTAAATTTATTCTTTGATATTTTGTTCTATTTGGTGCAATTGTAAATGAGATTGTTTTTAAAAATCTTTTTTCTGATACATCATTATTAATGTATAAAGACACAACAGATTTTTGTGTACTGAATTTGAATTATACATCTTTATTGTATTCAATTATTAGGTTTAACAGTTTTTGATTGAATCTTTAGAGTTTTCTATGTTTAATATAATGTCATATTGAAATAATGACAGTTTTACTTCTTCCTTTTTAACCTTACAAGAAATCTTATAGGGAAATCTTTAATCTGAAAGGAAAGGGTGCTAATTAATAACAAGAATACATATGAAAGAATAAATGTCACTGGAAAGGTAAATATACAGTAAAGGTAGTAGATTAATAATGTAAAGCTTAAAGGTTAAAGGACAAAAGTAGTAAAGTAGTAAAAAATAATTATGATCGGCTGGGTATGAGCTAGGCCCTGGAGTAGGTGAGTCCAAGCATATGAGCACTCAAAGAGCTGTTTCTCAGTTTGCTGGTGCTTATGGTTTTACTGGTTTTGAGATATGATCCCCAGTGGTTTTCAAAGTTAGGCTTTTCGGAGTCTCATCTCTCAAGTGCATGTCCTAAAAGTTGGAATGCCTAATGTAGAATGTAAGCCCTTTGCTTCTCAGGGAAAACTCCAGGTTTTGAGTTTCTTCCTAGATGTGGGTTGCCATGCTGGGCATAAAGTCTTTGGTGAGATTGTGTCCCAGACTTGCCTGTCTTCTTTGATGTAGTTTTCAACTCATTTGTTCAATATGTAGCATCACTTAGCTAGGCTTTGGATTTTTTTTAAAAGGAAATTGTTTCAGCTGTAGCTGTAGACTCAGTATGTCTGTAGGAGGAGGTGTGTTTAGTATCTTCCTATGTCACCATCTTGAACTGGAACATCAATACTATTTTACAAGAAAATAAAAGCATATGGTAAACCTAATTTTTAAAATATCAAACTACATTTCTAAATTGAATCTAGGATTTGATCCTTATTTTCTCTTATCTGATGATTTTAAAAAAGGTAGACAAGTATTTCCTATTTAAAGACATACACATGAAAGCCTTGTTTACATATACATGAAATACATACACAAGAAAGCATACCATTGTATGTTACCTCTTTGAGAGACAGATTTGCATCTCTATTTAAGCTTTAGTTTCCTGGGGAATGAAAACTATATTGGAAAAACAGTTGCCATTGGGCCATGTGCTTTTCCTGCTTGGGCTTGCCCAACCAGAGCCTAGGTCTCAGAACACTTCCTGACCAAGAGATAAGGAACCTCAACAGCCTATGCCAAACTTATGGCTTTGTTTGGGAATATCTTTCCATGTTTCAAATTCAATGGGTACTCCATAGTTCTGCTTAAGTGTGTATATCATATGGCACTTGATCAGCTTCATAACTATGTCCATCGGCTATGGGGAGGAAATGAGATCCTTCCACTGCAGCACAAAAGGAGTGCATGTAGGCCAGTTGCCTTGTGTTCGTTGTCAGGAGAAATCTACTGGCTTTTGGGGATTGACGCCCACTATTGGGGTTGATCTTGCTCTGCCTCTTTTCTATGTGAGTAAGCATTGTTCTACCCAGTTCTTGAATATGTTGTGTTTTTCCTGGACTCTGATACCAGGATGAACAAAAGTGTTCAGACTCCTACTCCTAGTGATGATGAACAGATATCCTTTGCCTGGCAAATAGATTTACAGTCTACTGTGTAGAAATTTGACTAGATAACATTAACTACAGTAGTAGTAGTTTTCTCTAAAAAAGGTATATTCTAGAGACTGTGCCCAGAAATTACCTGCAAATTGAATGTGCTATATATGACCCACTCAGAGTTCAAATGCAAATGGTGAACATAAAATTCTCAATATATATGAAAAAAAATCATGTTTACCCCAAATTCTCTGCTAACAAAAATATGAAATTCACCTTCTAATTTTATGGATTTAATTGAACTGTTTATACATATATAGGGGCAACCATAAATTTCACTAACTTCAGACTTGACTTTATATTTTGAAACCCAAAAATACCATCTCATTTTATATTGCATGAGTCAGGTTCAATGAAGTCAGTGAATTGTAATTTATTACCACATTAACAAATGAGTCATTTTTGGTAAATCACAGCTGTTTCTTCAAAGTTTCTATAAATGCCATTTCCTGAATTGGTAACAATCACAAGTAAGCAGTTTTATTTTTGTCTTGATAGCAAGGTGCAATATGAGCTACAATGGTTCATGTGCTGCTCACAGTTGCTTGATATACCTTAAATTCCATTTAATTGGATATTCCAAATTCCATCTGACAACAGGTCGATCTAGAAAAAGGAAAGGGGAAAAAAAAAAAAAACAAGCAAAGGAAAGCAAGCTTTTTTAGGAGTTAGAATAATTATAGTTTTATATACAAAATGTTTGAAGTCCACATAACAGTCAGGATGAAAGGCTATGCAGGGAAATCATAAAACACTCAAAAAGATTTCACCTCCCTTGGCTAGATATAGTAGAGACTGTACCATTAAGATTTTCTTAGTACAATCAACAAGAAAGAGACCTGTGGGAAGAAAATGATAATTTCTGATCCCTTTCTCTCAGAGATCATACATACATTTAATACTCATTTCAACTTGACACTAAGTGAAACTTCATTCCCTGTTTATTTTCCATTTCACAGATGTTGTGAGAGAGGGAGAGAGGGAGGGTAGGACTAGTAGATTATTTTTTGAATTATAATTTATTACATTTTAAGCAAGAGAAATCTACTCAAATTAGCTAAATCAAAGGAAATGGGGTTGTTTTAAAGATGAAGCTACACCTCATGGAAATTCAGGAAATTTTGAGATTTTAAATTTTACAAAGGGAGCAACTGTTGACATTTCTGGGTAGAGCCCAACAGCAGGAGTTTATGTACTTGTGTACTAATGCTGGGTGATTAACATCAATCACTTACACCCAAGGCAGGTTTTTGTTTTTTGTGGTTTTTTCCCCCCTACCTTGCTTCTGACTGAACACCTCTTGATGTACCTCTTCATTCAATCTAGGGAAAGAACACGTTTATTTCTGGCTGGAAAGAGAATTGGAAATCAAATCATCCCTAGCTGGAAACGTAGGATCATATGATACAGAGTTGACTAGGTCCAGGGGATATAAGAAAGATAGAACATATTAAGTTAAAATGAAGATAACTGACATATCAGTTTCTTCTCAACCATTTTTTATATAACCCATATTAGAACAGTTAATCTATCCTTGACTATAGTCCTTGTCACAACGCATACAGTTCATATCCTTGCATCAGAATCAAAGAACCAGTGCAAAGACTTCTCAGTTTCTATTTTAAATTATCTAGAGCTCAATCTTTAAAATGAATGAACACTTTTCCTAATACCTTCGATATTACTGTTCTTGTTTTCTATTTTAGAAATTCATGAGATGTTGGAGGTATTTATCTCCTAAAATTGTCATGGATTCTATGAATGCTTCCTACAGATCACCGTGTGTATTGTGTGTGTTTTCACAGGATATAGCTTAATGGTTTTTGCAGTGCTCCTTGGGTTAAGTGGGCCTATTAAATTCTTCTATCCTTATTTAGTAAATACGAATTCCATATTCCCTGTCCCTGACCATCACAAAACACTTGAACATCTCACTTTGCTCCCCCTCTGAGTTTTTTTTCTGTTCAACTATGTCTGCTTTAATTTATGTGACTTACATTTGTTTCAAATTTGTATAACATAAGCAATGATATTCTAGATAATATGTAGATCTTGAAATACTATTTTATTCTTATTTGGGCAGAATGTCATTGAAGAATCACAGAAAATAATAATTTAAGGACAGGTAATACAGTTGAGATAAATGTTACTTGGTAAAGTGAGTATTGTTATGAAGCACAAATTGGCGAAGTTCGTATTTCAATCTGTGGTGACAGAATTATTTTGAAGTAATCCAAAAGAGCTGAGATGGCTATTAGACTTTTGTTTGTTTGTTTTTTAAAGAATAAAACTCAGTATTACCTATGGTGTTGCCCAAAGTCCAATGAGTTTCATTCCAAGTTACCTAACAGAGTCAAAGGCAGAACTATCACCAAGTCTGAAACATAGCATTTTTTTTTTTACATAGCATTTTTAAATGTTAATTACCTCCCAGTATCAGAATGAACTGGGAAAATGATAAGCACATTTACTATGGAGCATCCAGGTCATGACGTCAGAGATTCTGAATAGGAATTTCTATTTTTAAACAACATTCCAAGTGTTTTAGAAATTATTGAACCCCTGCCTTTGTGACTGGGATTTAGAGTAAAGGAAGCTTGGTATCTAATATTGAGTCCAGGATTTATGAGTTGTCTGACCATGGGAAAAATAAAATACTTAATCTCTTAAAATACCTCCTTTTCTCATCTATAAAATGGGTATAATAATATTAGTGGTCAATTCACAGGCCAACTGTGAAACTTAACAGAGTAATGAATATAAAATGATTCATCTCAGGGACTAGTAAAATTTTCCGGAAACTCAGTACTCAATCCGTGTTAACATTATCATCGTTGACAACAGCAAATGACTTCTGTTTAATTAGCTTTTCTACTTTTGGCAAATGACAGGAAATTTCTGAGTCTGTTTCTTTATCTGTAAATGATACTCACAGGACTCACCTCACACAGCTATAGGGCAAATACATAAAACAGTGAATGCTTTAAAGCACCTAGCACATTACTTGGTGTAAAGTTGATATTCACAAGTGTAATAATTATTACCTTCAATTTCGGTGAATGAAAATAATTATTATCCTACAAAACCTGGAGGTTGGTAATTAAATAAAGCAGTTGTTGAGGGAAGAGAGTATGGCTCTTCCAGGTGGTATTTGAAAAGAACATGGATTCACATAGTGGCTATCAGTTCCTCTCCCAGCCGTCCATGATACTATCATACCAGGCAGATGGCAAAATGCTTCTCACTTTTCCATGCACATTAAATAGGAATCCCTCTAAGACATACTGTCTCCTAAATAAGGTTGTCAGCTTTAAAATAAAAATACAAGACACAGGGTTAATGTGAATTTCAGATAAGTAATAGGTGAAGTTTTAGTATTTTAATATTAATATGCCCCATGAATACCTTAGCATTTTTTTTTTTTTTTTAATAATCTGTCCACTCAACAGGGGCCTCTGACTCACAACCCAGAGATCAAGAGTTGCATTGCTGTGCTGATCGAGCCAGCCAGGAACCTCTTTTATAGGTATATTTTGTACAATATGGGGGTCATACTTATAGTAAAACATAATACTCATTGTTTTTCTGAAATCCAAATATAATTGAACATTCTGTTTTTGTTTGTCAATCCTACTTTTATGATAGTGCTTGATATTCGTCTTACACTGACTTACTCGGATAAAAATGTTCATGAGGGTTGAACCCACAGACTAGATGATCCCCTATTTCAAAAAGATATATGGCTGAGACTGACTGCAGGCAGCCATAGAAGGTATTTTCTGATTCTCAATCACTAAGATTCAGAAACTTGGGCAGTAAATCGTTATCTATTTGACTAACCTATAATTTTCCTCAGTTGGCTAGATAATGTCAGTCATTTTAATTCCATTTCTCTGCATACTCTTTCTTTGAGCCTTCAGCATTTTACCCTCTTCACAAAGTGGAAGATGTCCATAATGCATTCCTTATTACTACTTTGCTGTGTGTCCCTGGGGACCCCTCTGTCTGAAAGTACTCTCCTGTCAGCAGTAGGAGGTCAGGGGTGACTGCCAACCTGAGAAAGGCATTGCCGCTCTTCTTGATATGGCCCTTTCTCTTATTTCTCAACTTTTGTGTCAAAACCAATTTGAAAATAGCAAGCCTTGCTTTAAAAGTAAGTCATAATAAAGTCTTGTTCATGACCGATGAAAAGAAAATATTTCATCTGTCTATACATTGCAAGATCAAGGAATATAGAATCTATATAAAAAGCTGGATGAGCAACAAACCAACTGAACTGCCAGTATGGTGGATGGCTCAGGACCACGCGTTCACTGTGAAATAGGGTGATCTGCATTCTGGTCCCCGCTCTACTGAGTGGCAAATAATGAAGATTTCAGATGCGTTCCCTAATTTATATGGTAAAATTTCTGCTGAATATTATTAAGATAAGAATACTCTAATTAGTTATCTAGTTTTATTTTAGGTATTATATCACGTAGTATCTACAAATTTCAGGGCATTTTTATTTACTTTTTTATATTTTAAATTTGCATTCCTTTTACTGTGACTCAAGTTAAAAGCCTTATTTTCGTGTATTAAAAACTGCTGATATTTCCTTCTCTGGGAACTGTCAGATCAGAGCCTATGCTACTGGGCGGATGTTGAAAGTGACCATTCTGAAGTCTGTGTAGCCAAATAACAGCAGATCAACTGAGGGCAAGTCATGATGCAGCCATTGGGACCATAATACTGAACAACTATGGGCTTACTTGCTCCTTTGTTATATTGCCCCCAGTCACAGCCCTGAGACTGTACTCTGATGAGCTGCATCCCTCTCCTATACGCTTTCTTGGAACTTCTGTTCACCTCTCTTTAAGTTCCAATTACGCAGTGTGAGAATGGTTGATTGACCAAACTATAAAGTTCTAGAAAGCAAATTCCATCTCTAAGTAAGAATGGCAAAATTAGTACTGTTTATCAAGGGCTTATGTGCCCAGCACTATACTGACTTCTTTCTAAACATCATCTCCTTTAATCATCATAACAGTCTTATGAGTTAGATATAATTATCTCAATTTAAGTAATTTGTCCATGGTGACCCAGCTACCATGTATTTTGAATGTGAATTAAAATTGTAGTCTGAATTTGAAGGTTGCAATCTCTGTACTGTAAGAACTTGTGTTTCATATTAACTTCCACCTCATGTAGCATAGTGACAAAATGTGTGTACAATGAAAGATTATTAAATAAATTAATTAATGCCAAAGTTATATGTTTAAGACCCTAATTATGCTGCTGCTCCTTTCTTCTTAGCTCTTTGATATTGAATACTTCTTTTCTCAGGAATGAGCAAGACATTCCATTGGAATACATTATATATAGTAAAATGTTTTGTTATGAATATAACTAATAAAATATTAATTATGTTCAGACTATCTATATATAGTTGTTAGAATAAATTAAATCTTTACATAAACAGGGAAGAGAATATTTTGCCATTCTGGCTGCACGGCTTTAAGCTTCTCTCAAAACTCCAAAAAGTAGCATGTCTAGGAAGAAATTTTATTTTTGGACAGCTATTTACAACATGTCTTCAAGGCAGAATTTAATTTTGGAAAAAAAATATATATAGTGAGGGAGAGAGATGGGTATAATATCTTCAAGGAAATCAGAGTTAAGAAAAATAGCAAAGCAATTCAACTGTAGAACTAGAGTGAACTTTAAAAGATGGGTGTGGTATGAGTCTAAAAGACATTTGGAAATTGACAACTATTCGATAATGGAAATAAAAGTTGAACATCTGGAAAAAATGAAATATATGTATATAGCTAGATGCCTACTTTTAACAAAAAATATTACACACATGGGATTCTGTTTTATTATGGAGATAGATAAATAAAGCCTCAAGTAGAGAGTATACTAACCACACTTATGAATTATTTTATTATCATTCTTTCATCTTATTATACTTCTAATTTATTACATGACTTCAGTGTCAAGGAAAGAGGTAAAATGACTCAATATGATCATTTTTTCCAAATAACAAATTCTAAGATACTATATTCTTCTTCCAGTGTTTCAATGAATTGCATGCACCTAAGTCCAAAAACATTATTAGTGGAATTTAAGTGACGCTTAGAAATACCATTACTCAAAAAGAAAAAAAAAAATACCATTAGTTTTCCTCTAAGCTTCCTAATATGTAACTTCTTTGTGAGTTTTTCTATGTGGCTGATATTAAAATTCTTGTCAGTCACAATAAGAGATTTTTTCCATAAGTATTATAAAAAAGACCAATAAAAACCTTTTTAATAATTAAATATGATTATAATAATCATTTATATCACCAAAGTTTGTGTTTTAATTCTTTAATTCTATGAATGCCTTTGTCTTAGAAAAGGAGTTTTGTTTACTGAAAATGTTTTGTGCTTTTTCCTGGTACATTTTATTTTAAAAGTATCAGTTTCTTTAATTATGCTGTATGTTCTATTACCTGATTAAAAGTTCTGTCATATTTTTCAAGTTTTTGCTTCTGAAAAATGTTTATTTAAATATTGACTAGCATTCACATGTATGATATCACTTCTTTCTTTTGCCCAGCATTATTAACAATTACTATAATATTGCTTCTAAGGAACATAGATATAATTTCCAATAGCTCTTCCACAATAGAATACCACCAACAGGGACTGTCTGTGTCCTTCATTCAGATGATTCACTATCAGCCAGCAGTATTCAATTTCCAAAAATCTCTGACCCCAACTTCACTCAGTTTGGAGTTATCATCATCTTACAGAAAAAAATCCATCCATTTTTAAATGGAAGTACATTTTCTCATTTAGACATCCTCCCAAAAGGCATAAAAAGTAATTTTCTCCTCTTGAAACTTCTGTGCTTAACATTTTATTTTGTCTGATCTTATGAAACATGATACTAGCAGTTTTCACTAGGGTTATGTGGAATAGAAAGTCTTGAGGACAATTAGATCGCTCTTTCATTTAATATACACCAATATGAAACTAACATCATATTCAAAATGATTCTGAAAAATGACTTTACTGTAGCAAATGCAATTTTATCAATGCACTTCAATACACATTATTGTAATAAAATATGTATCTTTTTTTAGTTTAGAAGGGACATTGAGGAACACTTGACTTTCATAAAATTATTATAACTATATTTTATAGCATATTGGATACTAATAGATTATTGTCCCTGCTATATAGCTGAGAAAACTATATACAGAGATAGGAAGTAACTGGTTCTAGGTCCAATAGCTTTTTAGAGCAGAATTATGACCAAATGAAAAACATCATATTTCGAAATACAGTGTTTCTCCTAGTATTCTTTCTATTCTTCCATATATATACACGATGTAACAGTCTATGGATAACAGTCTATGGATAACAACCAGATGTTGTCCATGTCCTTGAGGAGTTTACAGTCTATAGAGGATAAAAGATAAGTAGCCTTAGTTAGGCTTTAAGCAAAAATAAGATAAGTAATTATTTACTTTGCTTATTTATTGGTTATTGCCTCCCTTGACTACTGGAATGAGAATTCCATGAAGCCAGTGATCTTTATCTGTTTTTGTCAACACTGTATCCCTAGAGCCTAAAACAGTGCCTGATAGTCATTCAACAAATAGTTTTAAATGAATGAATGAAGTCAAGATTAAAAATGAAAAGGGTTAGAAGAGAGTAAAATGCATTGGAGTGGTGAAATACTTTCCCACCAGTTCAGGGAAGACTTCATGATCTGGATGTTGCCTATGTCTAGGACATTTCCTCCTGCCGTGTTTCTGCTTCCATGCTGTTTCAACCCCCCTGGCTTTTCCCAATTGCTAATGAAAAGTAGCTAAGTAATCCTGTCTGACATATCCTAGCACTTGACACTATTTGTTAATTAACTATTGTTATTTTTTAAACCGTTCATTTTGGTAATTGTTAGCCTCCCACTTTTAAGGCTTAAACTCAATGGCAACAAGCATCTTTCTTTCCAGTGCTTTTTCACAGCATTAGAAAACCCAGTTATGTAAGAGCTAGGTATTTGATAACTGAGGAAATATAGTTGCAGAGGGAGACACAAGATTCGGGGAGTAGTCTAAGAGATAGATGCAAAATTCTGGCTAAAGCAGGATATCAAAAATTTCTTAGACTGGTGGAGTTCTTTTAGGAATTTAATATGGGAAATACTGATAGAATCTAATTTTTAGAAAATTGACACAAATAGGAGGAAACATTTTTTGTTAGTTTGTTTTTTGAGACCTGCTTAAGGGAAAAATGAACTAAACTGCAGTTCCTGAGACAGACTCTATTTCTGGATTTCATGGGACCCTGCATTACCTTCCACGTCTGATTTCCATGATCCTGTGGTTTCTGTTCATCTCTAGAAATGTGACTTTGTGTTCTCTGATGTGATTTGTATTTTGATATCACACTTCTATTACTTTCATTAGTGTAATTTGCAAAATCTATTGCTTACAACTAATTAAGTTCAATATAGTCAATCAGACCAACTCAGTTTCTCTTCAAACAACTCTTTTATTTTCTTATTAGTTGACTATTTCCCCCATCTTACCTGTCTTAAATAATTAAAAACTAGAGTCCATTCTTTGTATCATTTTATCTACATAGACCATGCTCAGTCAGGGCAGACGATTGGGACACCACTCTCTTATCCTCTGTCAGCCTTGTTGGTCTTAGGAGTTTCTAAAAATAAGAAGATCTCAGGGAGCACTGCTATCTATCAATGTGGTTTAGTTTGAAGGACACTGAAGAGATTGCCTAATCAAGCATACTTCCATGATATACCCTGCTGTGATTCCCTACATGTCTATTTTTAAGCCATTTTTAGAAACCCCTGTAGATACAAGCACATTTAAGTACAGCTATTGAACTATATTTGTCAGTCTGTGGAATTCTCAATATCAGGAATTACAATAATGAAAAAAAATAGAATATTATTGTGGGTGATACACAGGAAGAGAAATTGCCCTAAAAAGACTTTTTGTAATTTTACAAAATACAAGTATTGGCATTTTACCTTTGCTTTATTTCCTTTTTTCCCCCTAAATTTGCTGCCATTCTTTTACATTCTATTCTGAATACTATTTTACTTCCTGCTTTTTTAGCCCTATCTGCAAAAATGTTCAATCATAGATTTGAACAATTGATTTTTAAGTAGGATGATTACATACATATATATCCTAATGAATAATGTCTTCTAGCTGTCTTTCAAGTACTCATTAAACTGCCTGTTGTTTTTGTCACAATTTGATTCCTCTTTTTCAGGAGAGGAGAATGGGGGGGGGGGGGGGAGAAGGCAGACACATTAAAAAAAAAAAAAAGAAGAAAAGAAATCCCAGAGGCATCCAGACTGAAAGTTGTATTTTTCAGATTAAGAAATGGAGAACTTGAGATAATATAACTCCATAAAGAATTACCCTGAGAGCCCCAGCCTACATAGATTCAACCAACCATTTGTGGGAGTGGGAATTCCAAGAAACCAAAGACTTATAACCCTCTGAAAGGGACTACATTGCTATATTCTCTGTGGCATCTCAGTAAATATTTGCTGATTTTAACTACAACTTTTTCCAAGGGGTACACATTTCATTCTAAGTGTCACTTCATTTAAGAACAGCATTTATGTTGATCTTTGTCTCATAATTCTAATTATTCCAAGACCTTGTTTATGTATCCTTTTAAAAATTTTGTTAGCTTTGTATGTCTTAGTTTCCAGTCCTTTCCAAGTAAATTTACAAATAAAACAAAATCTTGATTATGTATTTGGCCAATATGGATTATAGTGCAGTTCTGTGATTACATTTTTTTAAACATCTGTATTATGTATGTCCTTTGGAGCCAATCCATTTTTATCAGTTAATTGTGTAATTAGGGCATTTTTTTCATAACATATTATGCACTTCATAGAATGGAATAGCTTCTTCAAAGCCATTCTGGTCTGTCATATAATTAAGTAATTAAGTTTGATGCTCAATAAAGAAAATACCCTTTGAATAATAAGTGGAAAAGACAGCCTATAAGCAGTAGGCAATATGTTTTCTTTCACAGCTTCATTACTGAAAACATAATGTATCATATGATAATACACATTCTTGATTACCATAACAAGAAAATGATGGAACAGTATTTCTAACTGTAATGAAAACCTCAAGAACAATTTATCTATATATAAATATAACTTAAACATAGTAAAATCTAGGGTGCTTTGAGAAAATCTGAGATTCATTTGATTGTTAAGGAAATAAAAGTGAAGTTTCTAAAGACAATGTTAAAATATGCTTATAGTTTAAAAAAACACACAAAGAAACAAAGTTTTTTAAAACTTCTGAAAAGTTAAAAAAAAAAACAGAAGAAAGGGATTGGGATTGAAATCACCTATGACAGGTGATGAGGCTGGAACTTAAGCACAATCCAAATTTTTGAGGACATTTGTATGTTTTACCAAGCAATTTGAACACTCTTCCCTAGTTAATGGGGTGCTCTTAAATGGTTTTAAGCAGGAGATTTAAATGACCAAGAAATACAGCTTAAAAGTTCACAGTAGAAAATAAAAAGCTGATTGGAAAACAGGGAAACCCAAGTACAGGACCCAGTTGTCAAAGCGATAATTCAGGAAGGAAGTGAGATCTAAAATGAAGTAGTAGTGGGAATTAAAGTAAAAGGGTACAGATTTCTGAGCTGTTTTATAGCCACAATTGTTAGGACTCGGGCAGATGAGGTAGGAGTTGGGCAGATGAGGTATATGACAGCCAGTCTCCAGATCTCCTTGTTGGTATTCACACCTTGTATGGTTACCTACCACAGTAAATGAAGTTGGTCTGTGTGATCAATAGAACACAGAAGAGTTGATGGTATATCATTTCCAAAATGAAATTATAAGAGATATTCCCACATGAGCACACAGTCTCTCTGTTGGATCATTTTCTTTGAGGAAAGTCAGCTATACGTTATTAGAAGCTTATGGAGAGATCCAACTGGTAAGGAACTGACACCACAAGCAGTCTGTCTCTTGGATAAGCACAGCTTGAACACAAATCATCTAGTCCCATTCAAGCTTTCAGATAAGTGAGTGTCCAGCCAACAATTCAGTTGCTACATCATGAAGGACCCAAGGCAATACCACACAACAGTAAAATATTCCTCACAATGTTTGAAGCTGCCAAGCTTTGAGGCAATTTGTTATGCAGTAACATAACTATTAAAAGGCAAACAAAAAACAGAGCACAATTATGTGGTTTGTGCTATTAAGAAGATAATGGAACCATGAAGGGGAACAATTTAAAAATCAGAGTGGATGAATAATGGCCAAGGGAAGAAAATAAGTTGTCAGCCAAGAGAAGTTGTCAGTATGTAATTTCTCAATTGACTTAGAGCCCCCCCCAAAAAAATCATCTCAACTAGTGATAATGATTTGCCTAATTGATAAGCAAGAAAATGTGTTTGAGAAATAATTGAACTTAAGTTACATAGTTTCATAGCAGCACAGTAATCCAGTTGTTATTGAATTTATTTGAAGGATAAAAATTTGTAACATCTCCCAACTATCTCTTGAATAATGTCCAAACTCATTGGCTTTAACTTTACTTTCCTAGCATTATTTCCAATTACTAATTTACTTATATATTATATTTTATCAAAACTATGTTGTTATTATCATAATCTCAGACAGAAATTCTCTATTTCAGTGTTTTTTCTTATTGGGTTTCCTGCTAACAATCAGTTTTACTAACCAAAATTTTGCTTTTATTTCAGTAACAGAATTTTACTTTAGAGAGGGCACACGATGCACTTAATGTATTTTCTTGATTATAAAATTACATTTAATCAGATTTAATTTTTCTTAAATGTCGATGATTTTTACTGTTGATATCAAAGTAAGGCAGCAGCTGCCAGTCAAAGGAATGCATTTTGATGCATTTATTATTGCCAGCACACGTGCAATGTATTTAAAGTAGTTCTTGATGACTTTCACCAATTGAGTTTCTTACCCAGGCAACCCCTAAAATAAGTGCATTCACTAAAATTTGTATCTTTACATGTATTTAAATGTCCTCAGCTTGAGAAAGAAACAAATTATCATATGTATGGATGATTAATTGCTACATTTCATACTATTTAAAAACAAATTTCAAGACTTTATTTTTAAATAATCTCTTTACTCAATATGGGGTTTGAATTTATAACTCTGAGATTAAGAGTCACATGATTTACTGACTGAGCCAGCCAGACACCCCCAAAATAATTTTTAAAATAGCCAAATTTCTCATAAGAGATCATGACAGTTTGAAGTAGTGCTAAAACTAACATGACCAGTTTATAAAACTTGAAGGGCTACTATCAATAATCAATGATCTTCACTATGATATGAAAGTGTGTCATGTAGCCTTATGGAGCTTATGGAATCTGTTCATGAATAGAGCTGCTATATTTCACAGAACCAAAGAGTACCTTTCGTGTTTTATACAACTTGAATGATGTATGTTTGAGGTAGATAATGAAGGAGCTCTGCTTACAAACCCAGTTTGGATCAACAGGGTTTTATTTTGATGTGATGTGATCTCTTTGATCTTAATAATTCAGAAAAATACCTTAAGAATATGATCATAGGGGCGCCTGGGTGGCTCAGTGGGTCAAAGTCTCTGCCTTCGGCTTGGGTCATGATCCCAGAGTCCTGGGATCGAGCCCGGCATCGGAATCTCTGCTCAGCAGGGAGCCTGCTTACTCCTCTCTCTCTCTCTACCTGCCTCTCTGCCTACTTGTGATCTCCGTCTGTCAAATAAATAAATAAAATCTTGAAAAAAAAAAGAATATGATCATGAAGAGTGTATAACTCGATCTTCAACTCTATTCTGATATTCAACAAGAAAGTAGTAATTTTATATAAAGATATATGCTCTTAGTAGTACATTTTTATGTGTATTTAATTTGTTTTATTTTTTTATCCATCTCCTCTCCATCTGTTATGATATGAATGGCAGATCTAAAATAGTAAAATCTTAAAGTGAGAATATATGGTACCATGATCCAAGGAGGAATATTCTGTCAATTTAGCATATTAAATATTTTCTTATTTAAATAAGGCTATTACTGAGTCTACAACTTTTTGTTAGAGGAGTAATGAGGGTTAAAGGACTGTTTTTTTTTTGTTTGTTTGTTTGTTTATGACACTCAAATAAATACAGGAAAATTAAAATGGCTAAATACTTAGAATGTGTATAACTGCATAAATTTGGGAAATATGAAGTTATTTCTCTTTCTCATTTAGTTTCAGTGTGTGTGTAAGAGAGAGTGAGAGAGAGACAAGAGCTTGTTTTTCTTAAATACATATCAGTGTTCAGCTGGAGAAGGGACATGGTCTCTTGGCAAAGTTAAATTTAGTACGTACCATTTTATTTATGGATTTGACTGGAAATGGACCTGAATCCATCGGGAACCATGCCCTTTTCATTTTTGTAGATGTAAAAAATAAAATCTCTATTTTTTCATTAATGATAGATGTCCTTATTTTGATTATAAAGAAGCTTGAAAATTATGGTTAATTTTCTCATATGTTGAAACTTCAACCTTTCTGTTGAGGCTGATGTGCAATTAGAAGTATAGAATTGATGTATCTGATATTTCTTTATCTCTTTCCTATGATTTGGAATTTGGGTTGTTTCATCTTCTCACCAGTCCTAGAGTTGGTTGTTCTATTTCTTGTCATGTTAACTGTACTATGAGTTGTTAGTAAAAAGTTTTTGTTTTTGAAGCAAAATGTTTATTTTATATTTATCTTCAGTAATCTAGTAATTATTTCATATGTACAAATTGTATTTGTATGCTCTTTTCCTATGTGTATTATTTTGAGCTCCTTTTGTCCCCTCTGATTTTTTTCTATAAAAACCATATCATTATGCATCTTTATCACAGTACCTTATATTTACTTGATTGATTTCATTATAGTATTTCTGTGGATATTTTTATAACATTTTTTTAGAGCCATTATTCAATATTAATTTTAACTGTTTCAAGTTCTTCTGGACAATTAAAGTATTATTTATGGACCCATCACTTGTTGAAGGTTTATTTTTCAACTTAAAATTGAGTACAATTGGATTATGATCTGATAAATTTGTTGTAAGAATATTGCAGTTTTCTGTCTTGAAGATTCTCCCCTGAGCAATAAACAATAATCAATTCCAGTGTGTCATTTATTTATTACAGGGAATATGTAAAGCCTTTTTCATTTAGATGTTTTCAATCCTCATAGTTCCAGTCGCAATATAAAATTATACTTCAGTTGATTATGAGTTGATGTTTGTTCCATTATAGTGTATCAATCTTCATAAATGACTAATGCACAAAAACAAATTTAAATTTGCAATGTCACTATTACACTTTTATTTTCTTTAAAACATCTAATCACCATCCTGTTTCACTTGATAAATGGTCTCAGTCAAAATAAATATCTTAATGATTTCAAATATATAATATATGCTGGAGTCATTACTCATAGTTGAATATATGTTTACTTCTTATAAACTTCTGGGATTCTCAGAATGGCTGAAAGTATTAAATTTTTTGTTTATGAAATTAGAGAAACACATATACTTTTTAGCTATGTCTAGTTATAAGTTAGCATCTAAAGGAATAAGTAATTATATAACACCAAACAAGAATTGCAAGGCAGGACCACATGAAAGCTTATAATATGGCATCACTTACTAAATGTTTGTCTAACCATATTTAGATGAAAGATTGAGTGTTACATGAGGGAAGGGCAAAGAAGGGCTATTTATTGGTAGAACTTTTCTATCATGTATCAGTCTTGCTGTGGACTGATTTGTGTCCCTCATCCTTCTACCCCCACGCAAATTTTTATGTTGAAGCCATAACCTCCAATGTGACTGTATTTGGAGATAGGGCTTCTGAAGAAGTAATTAGGCAGCTGAGGCTATGAGGGTGGAATCCCGATCTGATAAGATTAGTATCCTTTTAAAAAGACAAAGAGAAACTGTCCCCCATCCTCCCATCACCTCTCTGGCATATGAGGACACAACTAGAAGACACCCTGCTGCAAACTCTGAAGATTCTGTCACCAAAGTCTGATCATGATGGCACCATGAACTCAGACTTCCAGTCTCCAGATCTATGAAAAAATGCATTTCTATTGTTTAAGCACCCAATCTGTTGTATTTGATTATACTAGTTCCAATTGACTCATGCAAACCTGAATAACTGAGTTCTTGCTAACTGAATACAATGGACTAGATTCGACTTCTTCTAAAAGGCAAGACATATTTGTTGTAATTTTAGAATTTAGTGTAACTGAAAGAGATCTCACATTACATATCTCTAACTACATACTATATTTTCCCTATATACAGGTTTCTCAATTCACTATTCTTCCAGTGATATTTTAGCACTTTTTATTAGATTTGTATCTTGGGCTTCCTAGCAGGATGGCAAACTTGAAATTCAGCTTTACTTACTGCCATACATATCCATAATTTACTCTCAAATCTGTGGCACTATAGGCTCCTAATACAGATGTTTCACCTGTCAAATAAAACATGGTAAATTTTGTCATCAGCTCCTGAACCAAAAATACCAAATTTTAATATTTAAACTATGACCCTTTGATCAAAAGTTAAGCAAACCAGAAATAGCAACAATTATCATTTACTGAAAGCGTACTTACTACCTTACTAATCTCTTCATCCCATCCTGAGTTTAGATAAACCTCATACTTTGCCTGAATTGTTTAATTTATCATTTGTTACTCAAAGATGAAGTCAAATTTTCTTAAAGACAAGCAAATGCCTTTTCATAACTTACCAGCTTCATCTCTGATTATTTTTTCTTTCTATAATATGCCACACTTATGAATGTAGACAATTACAAAAGTGAGTACAATTCTTATTAGTGTCTGTTATCAAAGGTACAGCCTATTTCCCCATTCCTTGAATCTATGTTGTTTCTGTAAGTTGCATTAGCCAGTAGAATGCAACAAAAGCAGGAATTGTGAATTCTGAATCTGGGATACAAGAAGTGTTGCATTCTTCTTCCTTGCTCTTAAAATGCTGAAACTAGCCTCTCAGACTATGAGTGACCACATGTAGAGAGACCACATTTGCTCCCAGTTTTCCAGAGGGAGAAATAATAAACTAGTCAGACCAAGTCAGTCCTCAAGTGGCTACAAATGTATGAGTGAATCTAGCCAAGATCAGCTGAGACAAGCTGAAACATGAGAACCATTTAGCTGAAACCCACATAAATTGTTCACCTGTAAAATTGTGAGCTAAATGTTCATTGCATTAAGCTACTGCATTTTGAGGTGGCTTATTACACAACAAATGCTAGAATTATTTACTTTCCCCTATACTACTCTCCTCAAAGCTCTCCCTTTCATTCTCCTTATTCTTCAGAATTCAACATCGATGACCATCAATTCTAGTATGTTCCCAGTAAAAAAATTAAGGAAGATATCATTTGAGTTACTTATCTAAGTATATACCAATTTCTGTATATAGGAATTAGACATTCTGATTGGCCAGGCCTGCATCATGTTGAACCATGCATGGAGCTAGGGATAGTGGTATACTATGGTTAACAGATTGACAAGAACCACATGGAATAAAGAGTCATTTCCAAAATGAGATGTGGATAATCTTTCTAGAAAATGGGCTGTGTAATCTGGGCTGTGAAAAGTAATAGCTTCTACAATCTATATCTTTTTCTTTCTTATGTATGTGTATGTCAGCCTAGGCATATTTCTATGTATCAAACACCATGGTAACTACCTGCTTATTATTTGTCTTCATAAAAAACTGTCAGCTCCTTGCAGGTAGGGGCAGAGTTTTATTCAATTTTGTTTCCTCAGAAATTAATACAAAGCCTGGTACATTTTAGGAAATTAGATCTTTACAAAATTGATAAAGAAATTCTCCATGAATGTCAGGCCTGGACACTATATGACCTCTTCTTCATAAAGCCATTATTCTCAGGAATATAAACATAATGGGCTTTTCTAACACACAGAAGAAGATACAAACCTTGACAAAATGCTTAGAGAGAGGAATTTATGCCAAAAGACAAGAGATCTAATTGAAACAGATATAAAGAAGATGACTGAGGAGAATTTAAAGCAATAATAATAAGGATACTAGCTGGGCTTGAGAAAAGCTTGGAAGACATTAGGAAGATCTTACCACAGAGATAAAAGAGCTAAAAAGCAATTAGGCAGAAATGAAAAATGTAATAACTGAAATTAAAAACTGACGGGATACAATGAACATAAGGAAGGAAGAAGCAGAGAAATGAATAAGTGATATAGAAGATAAACTTATGGAAAATATTGAAGCTGAAAAAAGAGAGAAAGAAAAATTACCGATCACGAGAGGAGACACAGGAACTCAGTGACTCAATCAATTGTAATAACATTTGTGTCACAGGAATCCTAGAAGAGAAAGGAAAGGGGGCAAGGAGAAGGTTTATTTGAGGAAATAATAACTGAAAACTTCCATAATCTGGAGAAGGAAACAGACATCCAAATCCAAAGGAGGCACAGAGAACTAATATCAAAATCAACAAAGACAGAAGAACACCAAGACTTATATTTGCAAAGTACTTAAATTTGCAAAGTATAGTAATAATGAAAAAATCCTAAAAGCAGAAGGACGAAGTCCCTAACATACAAGGGAAGACTCCATAAGACTAGGTGCACACCTCTTCAAAGAAACCTGGCAAGCCAGAAGACAATGGCATGATATATTTAATATGCTGAATGGGGAAATCTGCACCCAAGAATATTCTATCCAGCAAGGCTATCATTCAGAATAGGACAGATGAAATATTTTCCAGATGAACAAAAACCAAAGTAGTTCATGACCACTAAACCACCCCTCAAGAAACATTAAAGGGGCAAGATGCCTGGATGGCTCAGTCAGTTGGGCATCTGCCTTCAGCTCAGGTGATGATCCTGGGATCAAGTCCTATAACAAGAGATGAAGAAGTGCACTATATAGTAAGAAAGGGGACAATCAGACAAGAAGATCTAAAATTTGTAAATATTTATGCCCCCAAATTAGCACCTAAATATATAAAACAATTAATGTCAAACATAAAGAAACTCATTGATAATAATACAATAATAGAGAATTTTAACACCCCACCTACATTAATGGACAGATTAATGGACAGATCATCTAAGCAGAATAGAGCACAAGCATAAGCAGGGTGGGGAAGGGAGGACAGACAAAGAGATAGGGAGAAGCAGGCCATCTGCTGAGCAGGGAGCTCAATGTGGGGCTTGATCCCAGGACCCTTGGATCATGACCTAAGCCAAAGACAGACACTTAGCTGACTGAGCCACCCAGGAGTCCCAGAACAATGGCTTTGAATGACACACTGGACCAGAGGGACTTTACAGATACATTCAGAACATTTCATTCTAAAGCAGCAGAATACATATTCTTTTTGAGTGCACATGGAACATTCTCCATTCAGATTACATGCTAAATTACAAATCAAGCTTCTATAAATAGAAGTAGACTGAGATCATATCATGCATATTTTCTGACCATAACACTATGAAACTTGAAGTCAACCACAAGAAAAATTTAGAAAGACCATAAATACATGGAGGTTAGTCACATCTTACTAAAAACAAATGGGTCAACCAGGAAATTGAAAAAGAAATTTTAAAAAAATACATGGAAACAAACGAAAATGAAAACACAATGGTCCAAAACCTTTGGGATGCAGAAAAAATTGTCACAACAAGGATTTATATAGCAAAACTGGCCTACCTAAAGAAGCAAGAAAAATCTCGAATAAGCAACCTAACCTTGCACCTAAAGGAGCTAGAAGAAGAAAAACAAATGAAGCCTAAAGCCAGCAGAAGAAATGCAATAATAAAGATTAGAGAAAAAAGAAATATAATAACAAAACAGACACCCTGTAAAACAGACCAATGAGAACAGGAGCTGGTTCTTAAAAAATTAATAAATTGACAACTCCCTACCCAGAGTTATCAAAAAGGAAAATAAAGTACCCCAAACAATAAAATCACAAATGAGAGAGGAGAAACCACAACCAATAGCACAAAAATGCAAACAATAAGAAAATATTATGAAAAATTATATGCTCAAAAAATCAGACAATCTGGAAGAAATGAATAAATTCCTAGAAACATATAAACTATGAGAATTGAAACAGGAAGAAATAGAAAACTTGAAAGACTGATAACAAGCAAAAAATTATATTAGTAATCAAAAATATCCCAATAAATCAAAGCTTAAGGCCACCTGACTTCAAGGGGAATTCTACCAAATATGAAAAGAGTTAATACCTGTTGTCCTCAAACTATTAAAAAAATAGAAATGGAAAAAACAACTCCCAAACTTGTTATGTACAGCCAGCATTACCCTGATTGTAAAACCAGATAAAGATGCCCCTAAAAAACACAACTGTAGACCAATATCCAGGATGATCACGGATGCAAAAGTTCTCAACAAAATATTAGCAAATCAAATCCAACAGTATATTAAAAGATTCATTCACCATAATCTCCTTTTATTCTTAGGCTGCAAGAGGGGGTTCCATATCCATGAATAAACCAATGCGATATAACACATTGATAAAAGAAAGGAAGACACATATCATCATTTCAATAGATGCAGAAAAGACATTTTACAAAGTACAATACCCATTCATGATAAAAACGCTCAACAAAGCAGGGATCGGGGTGCCTGGATGGTTTAGTCAGTTAAGTGTCTAACTCTTAATTTCACCTTGGATCATAATCTCAGGTTTGAGACTGAGCCCCACATGGCTCTGTGTTGGATGTGGAGCTTCTTAAGATTCTTTCTCTCTGCCCCACCCCCCACTCTCCTTCTCTAAAATACAAAACACAACATCAACAACAAAAATAAAGTGGTAATACAGGGAACATACCTCAAGATCATAAAGTCCATATATGAAAAACCCATAGCTATTACCATTGTCAATGGGGAAGAACTGTGAACTTTCTCTCTGACATCAGAAACACAACAGAGATGTCCACTCTCACCAATATTATTTAAAATAGTATTTGAAGTCCTAGCCACAGCAATCAGACAACAAAAAGAAATAAAAGGCATCCAAATCATCAAAGAAGAAGTCCAACCTTCACTATCTGCAGATGACATGATACTCTATATAGAAAACCCAAGAGACTCTACCAAAGTGCTAGAACCGATGCATGAATTCAGTAGTCACAGGATACAAAACCAGTGTACAGAACTCTGTTGCATTTCTATACACCAATATTGAAACAGCAGAAAGAGAAATCAAAGACTTAATCCCAATTGCCATTTTACCAAAAACTGTAAGATACCTAAGAATAAAGCCAACTGAAGACGTATTCTGAAAACTATAAAACACTGATGAAAGAAATTGAAAACAACACAAAGAAATGGTACTGGCACAAAAGCAGACACATAGATCAATGGAAGAATAGAAAACCCCAAAATGAGCCCACAACTATACAGTCAATTAATCTTTGATAAAACACAGAAGCATATTCAGTGGGAAAAAGACAGTTTCTTTAACAAATGGTGTTGAGAAAACTGGACAGCAACATCCAAAAGAATGAAACTGGATCACTCTCTTACACCATACACAAAGATAAATTCAAAATGGATGAAAGACTTAAATTGAGACCTGAAATTATAAAACTCCTAGAGGAGAACATAGACAATAACCTCTTTGTCATCAGACCTAGCAACTTCTTTCTGGATATATCTCCTAAGGCAAGGAAAATAAAAGCAAAAATAAACTATTAGGACTTAAAAACAAACAAACAAACAAAAACCAAAAACTTAGGACTTCATCAAAATAAAACACTCTAAATAGCAAAAGAAACAATCAACAAAAGCAAAAGGCAGTCTATAGAAGGGGAGAATATATTTGCAAACAACATATATGATTAAGGATTAATATCCAAAAATCTGTAAAGGACTTATGAAATTTAGGGTCTTTCATGGTTGCATACAAATTTTAGGAATGTTTGGTCGAGCGCTGTGAAAAACACTTGGTATTTTATTAGGGATTGCATTAAACTGTAGACTGTTTTCTATAATACAGACATTTTAACAATATTTGTTCTTCCAGTCCATGAAGGGGAGAATATATTTGCAAACGACATATATGATTAAGGTTTAGTATCCAAAAATCTGTAAAGGACTTATGAAGTTCAAAGCCTGGAAAATAAATAAGCCAATTAAAAATGTGCAGAAAATATGAATAGATGTTTTTCCAAAGAAGACATACCGATGGCCAATAGACACATGAAAAGTTGGTCAACATCACTTACCATCAAGGCGATACAAACCTAGGGGCACCTGTGTGGCTCAGTGTGTTAAATTCTCTTCCCTAGGCTCAGGTCATGATCTCTGTGTCCTGAGATCAAGCCTCACATTGAGCTCTCTGCTCAGCAGGGAGCCTGCTACCTCCTCTCTTTCTGCCTCCCTCTCTGCCTTCTTGTGATCTTTGTCAAATAAATAAATAAAATCTTTTTTTAAAAAAGGCAATACAAACCTAAAATATCACCTCACAGCTGTCAAAATGGCTAAAATCAACAATAGAAAAGACAACAAATGTTGTGAGAATTGGAGAAAGAACCCTCTTACCCTGTTGGCAAGAATGTGAACTGGTGCAGCCACTCTGGAAAACCTCCACAGAGGTTCTTCAGAAAGTTAAAAAATAAAACAACCCTATGGTCCAAAAATCACACAGTAGGTTTTTACCCAAAGAATATAAAAATACTAATTCAAAGGGATACATACACTTTGATGTTTATAGCAGCAGTATCTACAATAGCCACGTTATGGAAAAAGCCAGTGTCCATTGACTAATGAATGGGTAAAAAGGAAGTGAGATACATATATAGATCTATCTATCTTTCTAACTAACGCGATGGGATGGAATGGAAAATTACTTAGCCATAAAAAGATTGAAATCTTGCAAACATGTGAATGTAGCTAGAGTATTATGCTAAGTGAAAAATTCAGAGAGAGAAAAATATATGATTTCACTCATGTTGAATTTAAGAAACAAAACAAATGAACATAAAGAAAGCAGAGAGAGACAAGCTAAAAAACAGGCTAATTTTAATACATTTTTAAAGATTTATTTATTTATTCTAGAGGGAAAGAGGTGGGGCAGGCAGGGGGACAGAGGGAGAGTAAGGAAGAGAATGTTAAGCCGACTCCACTCTGAACAGGGATCCCAATGTGGGGCTTAATCTCACAACCTTCAGATCATGACCTGAGCCAAAACCAAGAGTCTGACACTTAACTATCTGAGCCACCCAGAGCCCCCAAGAAAATAGACTCTTAACTATAGAGAACAAACTGAGGGTTATTGGAGAGGAGATATGTGGGGATGGGCTAAATGGATAATGGGTATTAAGGATTGCATTTACGATGAGCACTAGATGTTGGATGTAAGTCATGAATCACCAATTTTCATACCTGAAACTAATATTGCATTCTATGTTAATGGACAGGAATTAAAAAAAAAAAAAAAGAACCCTTGAAAAAAGAAAAAAAATAGTAAAAATGCTATCCTTATTTTTTTATTTCTTTAAAATTGTATTTATTGCCTTATAAATCACGCTTAGTAAAAGAAAGTCGGTATGTTTTACAGTCTGAATTATTCCTGTTAAAAATAGGCTAACTTGAGGGGGCACCTGGGTGGCTCAGTGGGTTGAGCCTCTGCCTTCGGCTCAGGTCATGATCTCAGGGTCCTGGGATCGAGTCCCGCATCGGGCTCTCTGCTCAGCGGGGAGCCTGCTTTCTCCTCTCTCTCTCTGCTTGCCTCTCTGCCTACTTGTGATCTCTGTCTGTCAAATACATAAATAAAATCTTTAAAAAAAAATAGGCTAACTCAAACAAAATCCTTCATTTTTACTGATTTTCTTCCTTAACTATTGACCATAATCATTGAACAATTCTTGGACAGCTTTGGGACTAAAAGGTAGATAAAGTGGCTAATTCATGTCTAAGAAAATGGAATTTGCATTGCCAATTTATTTAGTTCTTGCAAACTTAAAAAGCTCTGTGTTGGGTAGTTCTATTGCATTGATGGAGATAACTATATTTTTAAATAAAACTAAATTCCTGATATTTTTATGCATGGAATAATGAGACACTAAAAGCACCATGGAGGTCATCCAATCAGAGTTTTAACCTAGTGCATTCTTTCCTTAAATTCCCTGAACCACATATGTTAATAATAAAGTTATTTTCTTTTTTTATATATCTTATACCATTTTGAACACAGAAAGAATTGAAAGAATTATATACTGAACTCTCATACTCCAGTACCTATGTTTTTCAATTAACATTTTGCTGTAATTGCTTTGTGACAAATCTGTCCTTTCCTTTACCTGTTCACTAATCCATCCTTTTCTTTGATGGATTTTAAAGTAAATTGCAAATATTAGTACACGAAATCCTTCAGCTTGCCCATCATTAACCAGACAGAGAATGTGACTTCATTTTTTTTTTTAAAGATTTTATTTATTTATTTGACAGAGAGAGATCACAAGTAGGCAGAGAAGCAGGCAGAGAGAGAGAGAGGGAAGCAGGCTCCCTGCTGAGCAGAGAACCTGATGCAGGACTCGATCCCAGGACCCTGAGATCATGACCTGAGCCGAAGGCAGCGGCTTAACCCACTGAGCCACCCAGGCACCCAATGTGACTTCTTTTTAAGTTTTTTAATGTTGTGTGATTATCACTATATAATGAACATTATTTCTGTTCATTATTTCTGTTCAAATGAGTCAACCTTTTCTAGTCCTGGGCCTAATGCTGTGCTGGTCTCTCTAACTGGAAAACTCCTAATTTCCATGCTTCTTTAGAGGTACAATTCCTACTTGTCCTTCAGAGTGTAGCTCAAATCTTATTTTCTCAACCTCTGTCTATATCCTGAATCTAACTAAACTAGATGTATCCTGTTATTCATGCTCAGGGCACCTTGTTATTGTCAATGACATGCTTATTTGTTAGTTATTTGTTTCATGTAGGATTCTCCCACAAAATTATAAACTTAATAGTTCTTCATTATGTACTTGACATTCAGTGCAGTGTCTAGCACATTGTTTCTGAAACATATCAGACAAATAAATATATGGAAAAATGTAAAAGTTTATTTGAAACTGGAAAGAAATTGCCATTGTTAAGCAGAAAACCTAGGTTCTCTTTACTTTCTCAGGAAACTTGTGTGTGTGTGTTTGGGGTGTGTGTGTGTGTGTGTGTGTGTGTGTGTGTGTGTGTGTGTGTGTGAATGAGCTCCATTTTTTGTTTTTGTTTTGTTTTTTACCATTTTTATGTTAGGACCATGTTCTCCTTTCCTTTTACCTTCTATCTCCCAAATTCTCCCCACAGATTCTCAAAATATGTCTCTAGATACATCTCTGAATCTATACACAATCACTGAAGAAAAAATTAAAGAGCAAGGAAAAGAGTCAGAAACCTGATTAAAAGGGAAAATTCCTTGTGAGCTGCCTCACTTGCCAAATCTACTCCAAAGGATGTCCCCAACAGAGATAATTTCTCAAAATGAATTTATCTAGTTTTGGAAAACAAAATACTTTGTTAATGCTGGCAGAATATTTTAATCACCTTCCAAGTATTACTTTTAATAATTATATAAGAGAAAACCAAGGAAGCCTAATCCAAACCTCCTTCCGTATAGACATGTATCATGACCACTGATACTGAAGAAGCAGGCCTATAATCTGATCTTTTCCAAACAGATCTCATTAATTGAAATTCAAGAGGAGGAAGAAAGATAAACACTTGGGGAAAGTGAAATATTACATTCCTTGGTTATTCAAAATACAGATTAGCATTTCACAAGCTTTAGAAATTCTATTGTAAAGGAAACCCTTTCTCAATTCTACCATTTCCCAAACTTTTTTGACCAAATAATTCTTTGTTATGTGTCTTAGTCATAACTTGTAATAGCTAATAATATTAGCTTATGTTAATAGTTCATAATTCCATGAAATCCTTTGGGAAATGCTGTACTTAAGTGTGACCTATTTGTGTGCAAAGTATTGATCTTAGCATAATGATACATTTACATTGTCATGAAGTCTTAAGCTCATTTTTTTAAAAGCAAGCTCCCAGTCTGAAGTCAATGGACTTGTCAAAGATTTTAGTTCTTTTGTGTACCTTGGAAGCTGCCACAGTGGTATAGGATATGGGTACTCTAGTAGCTTGGCATAAATGCCTTATTTCAGGCCCATGTTGTCTTCCTCCCCCCCATTATGTATGTTTCACTGCTCCCTTAGAGTGAAATTTGTATTGTAAGACATCTCTGTCACTTGGAAATTCATTGTAGGGAAGATCTTATTTCTGACAGAAAAAAATATTCCATTTTAAAAATACTGTGATTCAAATTTCTCATAGCATACAACCTTGGTTAGAGTTAAGGTAGAATATTTCAGGACGGTATTTTCTCATCCAGTAGGTTTCTACTAGAATGTATTTCTTCCTTCCACTGTCTAATATGTATATAATATTTTAGGTAACATATAAAGATCTAAATTCTACAAAATCCCCTGGATTGCCATTTTATGAAATAAAGTCAGTGTTTTCTTACAAATCTTACTTGGGGTCCTTTTTATTATAGGCGGTATTTTCTGACAAGTGTGACATATGTGTTTCAAGCAGGAATTATTAATTTATTAGCACTTTTGTCTCAAAATTAAAACAATGCTAGGGGAAATATGTAAAAATTGTCTAATACAGAAATGCACAATATATTCAGGCCATTTTGTTTGGGCAGTTTAAATATGTAAGCACTGTCCCATAAAGTAATACACAACACAGTCAAGCCATTTTGTTTGGGCAGTTTCAAGGCAAGATTTTGGAACCATGATAGTTTTTAATAAAAATGTGAATAATTTTCAAACTGTAGTTATTGGAAATTAGCATTATTATTTTCACACTTTTTGCTACCTCAATGATATACAGCTTGTCAAAAGTTCTCCATTTAAGTTAAAATTAGTTTCATGTCAATTGAAGAACTTTAAAGAAATTAGGATAAATGCATCCTATTATATAAAAGTGCAAATTGTCCTTTTTTAGTAATAAGCTATTTTATTCTTTGTCTTTCCATGAAAATCTTATTTAAATAGTGAATGTTTTAGAAGGTGATATAAAATAACAATTGGGTCCCAACTCTACCAGAAAAAAGTTAAAGTTCTGCAAAATGCAGAACATGTTTTGATCTTGAAATTTCCCTGAAAGTTTATACATTGTTGACAAACAGAAAAAAATAACATAGAAATCAGAATCAAATTAGAAAGATCTCTTACATGGTTCAGAAGCCAAAATCTTTCTTGATGAGAGCTACCTATGGCAAAATGATGATAGATGCCCTGTTTTATAAAGAAAACATAAACCAGTTAATATAATTTTGAAAGCTTTTAGCATAAACCAGTTAATATAATTTTTATCTAAAATGGTGACAGTCTCCTTTTGATTATAAATTATAGTCATTTGCTTCCAGTAATGAGAGGCGAAATCCACACTGAAAAAAATTGGAGAAGCTATGTATACATCTATTCATTTATATATATATACAGGTGTATATATAGAATGTATAGGTATATATCTATTCATCTATATATATATAAGTATAGATATATATCTATTTATATCTGTATTTTAAGATAGATTATAGATTATCTTTTTGAAGGTATTGGGCAGCACAAAATAAAATTAAGGTGGAGAGAGAAAAATAATTTCAGATTGAAGATAAACCTAAGTGAATATTAAATGTAAAGAATAATTGTTTATTATTCATAGGATTGATATATATAACAAAATTGCTATATTGTTTAGGAGGTAGGATAGATATAAATATCATTTATGAAATAATCATGTTCTTGTCAATTAGGAAAGTCTCAACAGATAGAAAAGGATGGACTCATATATGGCTTTCTCTGACCACAACACATTGAAGGACAAATCACTAAAAAATAAAACTGTAGATAATCCTCTTATGTTTAAAAAAAAATTAAGTAACTTATAGGTCTAAATAACAAGCATCAAATCCTAGAGTTTAAAGAATGCAGTAAATTAACCACAAAGAATTTTTTAAAAGGAAATAATAGAAAGCAGAAATTAATAAAATAGAAAACCTCTATGATACTGGAAGGAGCAACATAACATAAGTATTTTTAATCCAATAAAATTGATTAATTGCTGACAAGAAAAATCCATAAAAAAGAGAGATAACAAAAATAATTAGTAGTATAAGTAAAAAAATGACATATTCATATATTTTTCATAGGTTTACAAAGATAATTATAACAAAGATATGGTAACTCCATTATAATAAATCTGACTATTAAATAAAATTGGAAAAGTCTTAGAAAAATAAAACATATCAAAACAAAGACAAGAAATTTTTTTTTTTTTTAACCTATGGAAAAAATGGAATCTGTAAGCACATTCTTTTCATTAAGAAAATTCCAGACCTGGATAGCTGGCTATCATAGTGAATTCCATTAGTAGTTCAGGGAGAAATTTACACAAATTCCTTTGGGGTAAATTAAAAAAAAAAAAAAAAAAGTATTCTTAATCTTATTTTGTGAGCCAGCTATGATCATGGTATCAGTAAACCTAACAAAAATATTAGGAGATTAGAAAATTATCGGCTCCTCACACTTATGAACATAGGTGTAAAAACCCTTTAAAAAGTCAACAAAGTTAAGGATGTCTGGGTGACTCAGTTAGTTAAACATCTGCTTTCTTTTGGCTGGCTCATGATCCCAGGGTCCTGAGACTGAGTTCCACTTCCTGCTCCTTGCTCAGTGGGGGGCCTGCTCCTCCCTCTGTCACTCCTCCGTTTGTGCTCTCTCACTCTCTCTCTCTGAGAAATAAAATATTTTTTTAAAAAAGTCAACAAAATTAACCTTGAATATCTAAAAATATGTCTTAGATAAGATTAAAGGGTTTGTTTTGTTCCAATAATTTGATATTGATACTATGTTCAAACATTTATCAATGCAACCCATCTTAACTTAATAAAGGAGAAAAAATTTGATTATTTCAATTGATTCAGAAAAGTTCTAAAATAAAATTCAACAGCCATTCATAATAAAATACTCTAAGCAATATTCCTTCAATGAAAGTTCTAAGGGAACTTTCTTTTCTTTAAGATTATAGCAAATGTATCAAAAATTTATAACAAATTCATATTTATTTTAAAATATTGAAAAATTTCCCTTTGAGAACAGAAACTAGACAAGAATGTCTGCTATCATCTAACCAAACATCTTATTTAATAAAGAATGTGTACACAAGCCATTTTAGCAGATTACATTTATAATATTCAATGCACCACTTAGTATGAAATAGAGACTGATAGCAAAAATGAGTCAGTACACAATTAGCAGTTAAACACTGTTCACACTTAGATTAAAAAATTGATAAAAAAACTTCCATGTGCTTTTGATATTATTGAGGTATTGATTAATTTCTTATGCTGACAATCTCTGGATATTATTATAGATTAAATATTAAATACACTGTCAAATATTTTAGTGAAATATTTAAAATTATTGAGGGAGTTCATTTATTTTCCCAGTTTTTCATAAAATAATGCAACACAAAGATTATTTAATTGACTGAAAATTCTATCTTCTTGCTACCTGGCAAATGGAAAATTTCCATTAATAACATATATCAGCAAATACTAGTAGAATGTATTTTGTGGGTTATGGCTCTTTCCCTTGAAAAGACTGTAATCATACTAGGAAATGTGTGAAAATACATAAATAACAGTTAATAGTAGAAAATGAGAAGTGCCACCAGAAGGGAATCAAGAGAGGAGGCAGTATTTGAGAATAATGAGATAGTCCCTCTCGTAAAGGGATGAGTCAGGGTTGGTTAAGAACACCATACTTAGTATCTGTTTACCATGTTTTTTACAATTTTTGTCCTGCTCAGTGCAAGTAGGAATTTCGTCAATCAGTAAAGATGGCCTTTATCAATTATCCATGTAAATTTGTAAAAGTCTTTTCCTTGATCTAGTTTATCAGATAATTTCTTTTCTCTCAGATACTGTAAGTAGGTACCACTAGACACAATGTGTCCAGAAATGTGTTTCAAAAAGTTTATATACAAAATTCAGTTTTATTATATCACAAATTAAACATTTTTAAAGTTTTATTATATTATAACTCAAATGTTTTAAATATGTTCCCAGTGTTTTAGGATCCTTTGACACCCTGTCAGGGACCATTACTGGTAGCTAAGGGAACTACTGTGTCAGCAGGGCTTCAGGCCGCTCCCTTCACTCAATAGACTAACCCAGCTTTAATCACTTTTATGTATTGAGAAGTCTTCATTTTCATTTTGGACAAAGATTCCCAGTAGAAAGAAGAAAGAAGGAGACAGAGAGAGAGAGAGAGAGCAATAAAGAAAAAGAAAGGAAAAAAAGGAAAGGGGAAGAAGAAGGGAGGGAGGAAGGTAGAAGGGAGGAGAGAAGAAAGGAAGGAGCGGAGGAAAGAGAGACACAGAATTCTATTAGCTCGCGATTTAAAGGAGATGTAAAGAATCTTCCTTATGCAGAAAACTGACACTGTGTACTCAATGTGCTTTTTATGGTTTACTTGGAAGTTTCACTTGAAGGTCAGTACTTGGAGTCATGCCCTACCTTCCCAGTATGGCTGGAATATCTCCCACTCCCGGAACATACACATTTCATCATTCATTCATTTAACAAAAAGTTGTTTACTCCTTTTTGGTAGAGAGTATAGATAATATGTTGATGAGGGTAAAAAAACCCACTCCCTGTCTTTTAAATTTACCCTTGGTTTCAAATATTTGTTTTTACACTACCATTTAGATCTTTGCTTCAGGCCATACCTGACTATGGCTGTACCTCGTTTTTCTTGCCTGATTATTATTTTTTTAAATCTTAACACCTTCACTTAAACCTTTCTCATTACCTGTGATTAAGACTTCTTGTATGCTCTAGGCACACAAAATCTTATTATGCTCCCCTTTCTGGTGGTGTTTTACCTAGTCCAAGCTTATATTGCCACCCCCATCCCTCTTGCAATAATCTTTTTCTGCCTCATCCACCATTAACATTTCTTTGAAAAGCTTGTCAAGACTCTGGTACTAGGGTACCTAGGTGGCTCAGTCGGTTCAGCATCTAACTCTTGATTTTGGCTCAGGTCATGATCTCAGGGTCCTGGGATGGAGCCCCACATCAGCCTCCCTGATTAGTGAGGAGTCTGCTTCTCCATTTCCCTCTGCCCCTCTGCCTGCCTGTTTCCCTCTCTCTTTCTCTCTCTCTCTCCCTGTCCAATAAATAAATAACATCTTAAAAAAAAAAAAAAAAAGACTTGGTTCAACTTCCTCATTTTTCTTTATTTCCCCAGTCCAGTCAGATGACACTAAGTCACTTTTCCCTAATTTGCTCATTCCACTTTGACAAATCCAGCAATTAATACTCTCTGTTATTAGTTAACCTGTGCCCCATTTCCCCCTGTTTTTCACACCTTTTGCTTGAGACTCTTTCTTTAATTTCCTTTTAAGACAGTACAATCTCCAGATGTTTTTCCTACCTTGTTAACCACTTTCAGTGCCCATTGCTAGGTAGATACTCCCCAATATCACAATGTTGGAGTTTCTCCATGCTCAGTCCCATGTATTACACATAACATTTTCACAGAAATTTTTGGTGATCTCCTCCAGCTTTGTGGATTTAATGTCTTCTCACAAATTTAGATCCCTAACTATGTATGTATGACATTTACACTGAGAAACAGACTGATACATGAAACTGTATTCTGGACATTTCTTCGTAAATTGGCATCTGAAACTTAGCATGTTTAAGACACAGCTCTTCATTCTCTTTTCCAGACCACATACATATAAATACACATCTGTGCATCCACACATGCAGGAACACACACACACACACACACACACACACACACACACACACTTTTTAATAATGGGTTCTGTATCAGAATAAGTGATGTCATATTCACCCAGTTCCCAGACTAATACCTAGTGGTCACCCTTTATTCTTTTTTCTCATTGAGGTTACTTTAGGGGGTTGCCTTAAATAACCTTTCTGCCCATCTTTGGCTTCACTACAATCACTTATTCTGATTTATCATTATAACATTTATCATTATCTGAAATGATAGTATATATTTAACAGTTCACTTATTTATTTTCTGTCTCCACTGCTAGAATATAAGCATTATGATACCAAGAACATTTTATATGCCTTTTTTTTTTTTTTTTAAGAGAGGGAGAGAGAAAGAGTGCATGAGGAGTTGAGGTGTAGAAAGAAAGAGAAAGAGAGAATCTTAAGCAGGCTCCATACTCAGCTTGGAACTCAATGAAGGGCTTGATGTCACGACCTTGAGATCATGACCTGAGGTGAAATCAAGAGTTGGACCCTTAACGGACTGGACCACACAGGTGCTCTTTATTTATACTTTCTAAATGTTCTCAGAACCTGGAAGTTCCGGCACATTCTGGGCACTTAAGTAAATATTCATTGAGTGAATATATGTGTGTACAATATATGCAATAAGCTCCATATCACTCAGCATCAGGGAAATACAAATCAAAACCACAATGAGATATCACCTCACACCAGTCAGAATGGCTAAAATCAACAAGTCAGGAAATGACAGATGCTGGCGAGGATGTGGAGAAAGGGGAACCCTCCTACACTGTTGGTGGGAATGCAAGCTGGTGCAGCCACTCTGGAAAACAGCATGGAGGTTCCTCAGAATGTTGAAAATAGAACTGCCCTATGACCCAGCAATTGCACTATTGGGTATTTACCCTAAAGATACAAATGTAGTGATCCAAAGGGGCACATGCACCCGAATGTTTATAGCAGCAATGTCCACAATAGCCAAACTATGGAAAGAACCTAGATGTCCATCCACAGATGAATGGATCAAGAAGATGTGGTATATATACACAATGGAATACTATGCAGCCATCAAAAGAAATGAAATCTTGCCATTTGCGACAACATGGATGGAACTAGAGCGTATCATGCTTAGCGAAATAAGTCAAGCAGAGAAAGACAACTATCATATGATCTCCCTGATATGAGGAAGTGGTGATGCAACATGGAGGCTTAAGTGGGTAGGAGAAGAATCAATGAAACAAGATGGGATTGGGAGGGAGACAAACCATAAGTGACTCTTAATCTCACAAAACAAACTGAGGGTTGCTGGGGGGAGGGGGTTTGGGAGAAGAAGGTGGGATTATGGACATTGGGGAGGGTATGTGCTTTGGTGAGTGCTGTGAAGTGTGTAAACCTGGTGATTCACAGACCTGTATCCCTGGGGATAAAAATATATGTTTATAACAAATAAAAAGTTAAAAAAAAAAAAAGCATATAGCTTAATCAGTGTTATACATTCTGCCAATAATGTCCTCCCTACTGACTCACTGTCTCCCAGTGTTTGTAGGGTAAATACTTCATCTTTTGTCTATACTAAAATAACCTCTTCAGAAGGTTATTTTTTTTTTCCATTTCCCCAGGAAGTTGCAAGTGCTTACCCTGCTAGGTTTCTCTATACAAATCTCCACTGCAGCTGGGTCATCATGAGTTGTGAATTTGTATTTTCATATACTTTTCACCTTTATAATATATATATATATATATATATATATATATATATATATACACATACACACACACACATATATATATGAAATATATATATGAAAATACAAATATATATGTGAAATATATATATTATATAATATATATATGAAAATGTAAGTATATATTTTTCTAGGGTAGAATTTGTTTTTCTTCTGTCTTCCTAGCACATAAAAGTCACTTATGCCATTCTGACTGGTGTGAGGTGATATCTCATTGTGGTTTTGATTTGTATTTCCCTGATGCTGAGTTATATGGAGCAATTTTTCATCTGTCTGTTGGCCATCTGGATGTCTTCTTTGCAGAAATGTCTGTTCATGTCCTCTGCCCATTTCTTGATTGGATTATTTGTTCTTTGGGTGTTGAGTTTGCTAAGTTCTTTATAGATTCTGGATGCTAGTCCTTTATCTGATATGTCATTTGCAAATATCTTCTCCCAGTCTGTCAGTTGTCTTTTGATTTTGTTAACTGTTTCCTTTGCTGTGCAAAAGCTTTTGATCTTGATGAAATCCCAATAGTTCATTTTTGCCCTTGCTTCCCTTGCCTTTGGTGTTGTTCCTAGGAAGATGTTGCTGCGGCTGAGGTCGAAAAGGTTGCTGCCTGTGTTCTCCTCAAGGATTTTGATGGATTCCTTTCGCACATTGAGGTCCTTCATCCATTTTGAGTCTATTTTTGTGTGTGGTGTAAGGAAATGGTCCAACTTCATTTTTCTGCATGTGGCTGTCCAGTTTTCCCAGCACCATTTATTGAAGAGGCTGTCTTTTTTCCATTGGACATTCTTTCCTGCTTTGTCGAAGATTAGTTGACTTTAGAGTTGAGTGTCTATTTCTGGGCTCTCTATTCTGTTCCATTGATCTATGTGTCTGTTTTTGTGCTGGTACCATGCTGTCTTGATGATGACAGCTTTGTAATGGAGCTTGAAGTCCGGAATTGTGATGCCACCAACGTTGGCTTTCTTTTTCAATATCCCTTTGGCTATTCGAGGTCTTTTCTGGTTCCATATAAATTTTGGAATTATTTGTTCCATTTCTTTGAAAAAGATGGATGGTACTTTGATAGGAATTGCATTAAATGTGTAGATTGCTTTAGGTAGCATAGACATTTTCACAATATTTATTCTTCCAATCCAGGAGCATGGAAATGACAGATGATGGTGAGGAAGCGGAGAAAGGGGAACCCTCCTACACTGTTGGTGGGAATGCAAGCTGGTGCAGCCACTCTGGAAAACAGCATGGAGGTTCCTCAAAATGTTGAAAATAGAACTGCCCTATGACCCAGCAATTGCACTATTGGGTATTTACTCTAAAGATAGAAATGTAGTGATCCAAAGGGGCACATGCACCCAAATGTTTATAGCAGCAATGTCCACATAGCCAAACTATGGAAAGAACCTATATGTCCATCAACAGATGAATGGATCAAGAAGACGTGGTATATATACACAATGGAATACTATGCAGCCATCCAAAGAAATGAAATCTTGCCATTTGCAACAACATGGATGGAACTAGAGCATATCATGCTTAGCGAAATAAGTCAAGCAGAGAAAGACAACTATCATATGATCTCCCTGATATGAGGAAGTGGTGATGCAACATAGGGGCTTAAGTGGGTAGGAGAAGAATAAATGAAACAAGATGGGATTGGGAGGGAGACAAACCATAAGTGACTCTTAATCTCACAAAACAAACTGAGAGTTGCTGGGGGGAGGGGGTTTGGGAGAAGGGGGTGGGATTATGGACATTGGCGAGGGTATGTGCTTTGGTGAGTGCTGTGAAGTGTGTAAATCGGGCGATTCACAGACCTGTACCCCTGGGGATAAAAATATATGTTTATAAAAAATAAAAAAATTTTAAAAAAGTCACTTATGAATATATCTGATGAACAGATGAGATAAAAAATGCTTTAGATTAAAATATATTAGAGGGATACATCTGAAACTCATTTCATACAGGGTTTATTTCTAAAAAAATTTAAATAATTTCCTTTCAATAGGTTCTTATGGCCATATATTATTTTTCTCTGCAACAAGTGCTCAACATTCCAGTAAAGGTATGCCCTGTACTCTCTTGAGAGAAGAACTTAGTTTTTAAGTGCTCATTTCTGTATAAGGGCAATTCTGAATAAAATAAAGTATTTTGGATACTTCAGGGAAAAGTAATACACTAAGGGCTCTGCTGTTGGCAGATAAGAATAGTGTTGTCCAGCTTTGGTGAGTGCTGAATCACAGACCTGTACCCCTGGGGATAAAAATACATGTTTATAAAAAAAATAAAAAATTAAAAAAAAGAAAAAGAATACTGTTTTCCAGTAAGTTGGTCTATTATTCCAAAATGGAGAATTAAGCCACTATTTTAATGCTCACTGATAATTTGCCCATAGTTTAATATCAATGTAGCAAAGGGAGAACAGTAGGCATATGAAATTGTATAAAAATTCATATTAATATATTTCCTAGCTCTAAAATATAGAATGTAGTCCTTATTAAGTGATATAAGAGCTTCAGCTATAGTGCAACAGTTGGTAAATATCAAATAAGATTTTATAAAAAGGATGACGATTATTATTTTATTCCTTATATTTCTAGTGAGGCATGAATATTTTACTTTTCTTAGTGAATCTCTTATTGTCCTTAAAGTCTTTCCTCTAGAGAAAAATGAATGAGTCATCAAATTGTTACCATTGGGTATTAAAAAAAATGTACAAATTTAGCTCAAAAAATTGGTTCAATCTCGTGTCTTTTCCCTGAAATATTGACCACAATGAATAGTGATCTCTTAACCCCTACATCATGAACATAGTTGGAAATGAACCCAGGATCCACTTCTTAAGCCAGGCAGATGGCTTTCTTCTTGTGATCTTATTTTCAGACTTGATAAAATTTGAGGCTTACAGTGGATACCCTATCATTTTTCCAAAAGAGTCTATAGCTCTACTTCCCTTATATGAGGGAACCAAGTTTTATTTTATATGAAAAGATAATTTCTGTCTGCAAAAGGAATAAAAAGTTTATGGCTCAGGATATGGTTTATACTGATTTTCTTATTTCAACCTTACTACTCATAGAGGTGAAATGATATTTTAATCCATATCTGGTTTCTTATGTCTCTTCTTATTCAACATAGTCTAAGAAACACAAATCAGTATCATTATCTGAAGTCATGTGTGGTTGTAGAGATTCTAAATAAAAAATCTCGTTACATGATATAGGAGATGATGATCATAGCCCAAGGTAATTTCATTTTAAGATAAAGACCAGGTTAGAGAAGCCAGAAATATGCCAACACATGTGAGGCTATCTAACACAGGCATGGACCACTACATTTTCATGAAGGGAATACACTGGAAAAAATATGCCAAGAACCAGAAATAAAACACTAGAATAATCCCAGAACTACTTTTAGTCCTGCCCATCCCACAAGTACAACTTTTCTAGCTTTTAACACCAGAGATCACTTTTGTTTGTTTGTTTGTTTTGTTTTGGCACATATTTGCCATCCCCCCCCTTTTTTTTTTTGCCATTTTACGGTGCTCTCTGGAAAATGACAATTATATGAATAAATTTCTTACTCTGGTTAACGTGACTCTGTCAGTGGATACAGACTGAGTTTTGGCTTGCAAAACTTACTAGGGTTCACTAGAAAAGTTAAAAAAAAAAAGGAAAAGAGAAGAGAGAATATCAAAGCAATGTTTTAAAACACTAGAATACTAGAAATACAACTTGGGGGCATATTTGCTTAAAAAAGAGAGCAGGGTAAAAACAACAACAACAACAAAACAAAACAAAAAACAAAACAACAACAAAAAACAGTAGAACCCTAGAAATCCATGGAGAAATTATTAGATGTTGGTCAAATTACCTCATTTCTAAGCTCCAATTCCCCATCTATAAAATGTATCTACTGATACATAAAAAATAGTGTTATTGTGAGAACTAAGAAAACCCATGTGAAAGCTCCTCTTGATTATTTGATTTATTCAGGGAGATTTATTTGAATCTAAATGTGATTTGAATGATGTTGATAAACTTTATGAACTTTGTGATGCATATTGAGAGAATGGCTGAAGAATAAGTTATGGCTTCATGTAAAAATTGGGTGAAAATCAACCATTTTCCTAAAATTTAAAATATTCTTTACTAGAGAAGGATTTTTGGTGTTAAACTATATATTAGACATTTTAAATGTAATTCTCTTGGTTTCCACAGAGTATAAATTTTAAAAGAATAAACAGTTCTCTGGGTTTTTCATTTAAAGCTTTGTCCTCTGAAGTCCTTTGATGAATATTGTATTTATAGCCTCTGATGCCAGCCCCTTTAAAATACAAGGCTTTTCTAACTGCCTCTTTCATCTATGGAATTAGAGATGTTCAGAGGACAGGCAGCACAAAATAGCATGATTTGCATTCAATGCAGAATCTGAACAGTTAAACTTTCAAGTCTTAATGAAAGGTCATAAAATCTTACAGTACTGACCAAATAGATTTGCTAGAACATTAAATCCCCCATGAATCCTCCTGTACCACTTTAAACACAAGTTAAAATTGCAAATCATAAATACTGAATGCTTTCTTCCCTAATGTAAGTTCACTATTATAACCTTGTCTGGCAGAGATGCTCCACTTAAAGGTCTGTAACATTTTCATTATCAGCTCTATCTCTGAGGGTTTGGTAATGCAGCTGTTTCTGTTTGTAATGGGCTGAAAATGCTTATACTGATTTTTTACTTGAAGTCAGATGCTAGTGTAGCTCTTTTTGGGTCCTGAGTTAAAATAAACAAAATTATCTTTGTTTTCAATTGCCTTTTCCATTATTGTCAGTGAAAAATACAATTTCATAATAGAATATATATTTTTATGAATATATTGTATCCAGTGCTTAGATGATTTCTAATGTATGGGTTGCCACATTATGTGTTTGTGTATATGTGTGTGTGTGTGTGTGTGTATACACACACAGATAGGGTTTTTTTTTCCTCAAAACTTGATTTTCTTTGTGGTAAAAGGAATATGAAAGAAAAAAATCCCATTAAGATGCAGAGTATACCTTCACACATTAAGTTTCTGCTTAAGTGGGACAGTAGACATCTACTAATATAAAGTGTACTTGAGCATACAAAAGATTAAAATGTTCTGAATTGTATTGCATTTCACAAAAGCAATGGCTTCACTTGTCAATGAGAATATACAAAATGCATCTTTGAATGAGGTGAAATGTTAATAAGAAATCATTTTCAGTTTTGTATTATGTGCAGTTGTTTGCTAAAATGCATTCAGTATCAGAAATGTCAGAGGAGCTTGGGCTGGGTCTTACGTCTGGGAAACCTAAACCATAGTTGCCAAGATATTTTGAGGCATTGACCTGCTTGTTGATACATAAGTAAAGGAAAGAGATGCTGAATGGAATCTGGATGACAAGGAGGAGGCTCCCTGGATGGATTAGTAGTCTCTGATTTCATTTCTGAAATTTCTCATGTTTGTATAAAGATATCTGTTATCAGTGACAAGATCCATCATCTCATTTTCCCTTGCGCCTTAAATTTCTGAGATAATTTACTAGAAGACAGAGGATAATCTGACTCTCAGAAACTTTAGAGGGTTTCATTGACCACTTGACTTTGACAAGCTGTGAGAGTCAGGCAATGACCTAACCGTACAAATACAGAAAGTGAACCTCATTTTTCTAGGATATTACAATATGTTCTCTAGTCAACCCCCAATTCCACTCACTGCTATCACCACTTAACACATGGGTTAGGAGAAGTCATTCTTGATGTTATCTTGTCCTGACACTATCTCATCCTTTAACCTAAGATTTACGATAACATGGGATAAGCCATAAAGACTTAGGGCATCACACCACATACACTACATTTCAAGTTATATTTTACAAATATAAGAAGCCTATAAAATACCATATCCTTGTTTAATTAACCCTAGGCAATTATTCTACTAGACCTATACAGATATGTTGTAAGTGGTAATTTAGGAATGGAAATATATAGCATCATATTCTATATAACAGAAAATAAATGGTTGTGTATTTTAGACAGTTTGACTTTGAGAAGATAATGTCAGGTTTCTATTGGGATTGAACTGTAAGAAATCCAAAAATTTCAGGTCAGCTCAATTTACTTCAATTACATTTGAATCTCTGATGTATTTGTTACTCTCAGGCATCTACTATAGCAGGCCTCCCTACTGTGTGTGTATGTATGTGTATATGTATGTGTGTATGTTTGTGTGTGTATATATGAAATTTCAGTGAAAAGTAAATGGCTCTTACCCTTCCTTTGGAAGACATTCTGTAATGTGATGCCATTTGAAATCTTTCCCTTCATTTATCAAGTAACAACTTAATTATTCCTTTTATTTCTTTCACTGAAATACTTGAAACTCGAATAGATTCTGTCTTATCAATTCAGAGGGAGTAATAACTGTGATACTGAGTCAGAAAAGAAGCAAATGGATTTAGTCAGAGCCTCTTTTAAGACCTTTATTTACACGCAAAGTAACCGAGAAGGTCCTCACTGAGTCCCTTTAGTCTTATCTCTCTCCCATTCTGTCTTTGGGATGTTCACTCCCTGACCCTGCACTCCCCTCCAGCAATGTACATAACTTGTTTCATTCATTTTCTCTGTTACCAAGATGCCCTTTGCCAGTGCTTAATGTTTTGGTCAAAGGCATACCTAACTGTATTTTTCTACTGAACTGGAAGTGCTGGACACTTGCGATCGGTCCTGTCTCCATGCTTAGGGTAATGGTTTGCATTTTGACTTGCTGCTCTGCCAGTCTTGAGAGCCTGTCATACCCAGTTATGCATAGAAGTTAGAGATCACCAGGCTATTTTAAAGAGTTCAGCCTTCGTAAAGGAGCCTTGATCATAAAAATACATTTTTCTAGAATATGCTTTGAATCTTTGACCATTATAAGGTGTATCTGGATGTGTGTATATGGGGCATAACTTCTTTAATAAATGTAAGCCTCTTATAGGTAGAATATAAACAAATGTCTACTAATTTCACTAACCTTTCTGCGTTCTTACCATCTTTATTTGCTATTATATTGCCTCATTACAGAGAACTACAAAGATCTACTTCCTTCTGATTAGAAAGAATGTCTTCTGCTAGTCTCTCTCTATTTTTGACCATTAGACATTTGTTCTAAACTTCTATTTCCTGTTAACCTTGATGCTGTTAAACCTGGTCTTACCTAGGTGCCCTGTGGAAATAATTTAATGAAATAATTCATTAAAAATAATTACTCATGGTAAAATTAAATAGCAAAACATGTTTATTTATGACAATATATGCTACTTACCAAAGATAATGTTAGAAATTATAAAATACTCAGTGGGGAGAAAAACATAAATATTCAAAGAAATTCAGTGAAAAAAAAAAAAAAGGTTAAGGTAATCATTCAAATAAACTGTATGCAATTTGTTTACTGACATCTTCCTGGTAGAATTTTATTCCCTCCTTCTAGTTCTTTACTCCACTTCACAACTGACTATTATGTTTGTATTCATGGCGAATGAAATTTAGGACTTCATAATGTTGGATTTATTCATATACCACCTAAAATCATGTTACATAACATCCTAAGGTATGCATATCACAGTTTAAGAAACTTCCTTCTATTTCTTTTTTTTTTTTTTAAGGTTTTACTTATTTATTTGACAGAGAGAGATCACAAGTAGGCAGAGAGGCAGGCAGAGAGAGAGAGAGGGAAGCAGGCCCCCTGCCAAGCAGGGAGACCAATGTGGGACTCAATCCCAGGACCCTGAGATCATGATCTGAGCCGAAGGCAGAGGCCTAACCCACTGAGCCACCCAGGCGCTCCTTCCTTCTATTTCTAATATGACTTCTCCATCTTCCAAGGAAACCCAGGAACCCAGATAAAGTGATTTACAGGAAGGCATTAGATATAACCCTAAGATAGGTTTGCATAGACAAATATGCCAGAGATTGGGTAGGTAGGTAAAGTAGTTGGAGACTAACATAAACCACTAGATCTGGCAATTAATTGATCTTTAGTTGTCTTCCAGAGTCTGGTTTGAAGGGGGAAAAGGTATGATTCGACCTTGAGTAAAAATAGACAAGAGTTATATGTCACTTGACTAAAAAAAAAGAAGAGAATGATGGAAATTTAGACCACTACAACTTCCAAGGCTATCTGCATTTTTGAATGTGCAATTTCAAACATCTGCCAAAAGGATGTTAGATTGATGGACTTTAACAACTGCCAGTTTTCAGATCACATTTCATAGGCAACCTTTAAGATATTACGGCGTTTGTTAGCATTAATCTCTGATCAATGTGGTTTGGAGGACTTGGTAAAACAGACTGCTGGTAAAATACATTCTAGGCTTTATTTTTCTGGAAATCTAGGGTACTGCCTGAGTATTTGCTTTTCTAACAATTTCCCAGGTGCTGCTGCTGCTGATTCATGGACCACACTTTATAGATATTAAAAAATACTGTTATAAATGAGTATTTTGGAAGGGGTGGGGGGGACTCTGTTGCAATAGGTGAAATTACAGATAAGCTTAAATTCAGTTCAACTAAGAACAAAAAAAGGACAGAGCCATTCAAATAATTATGGTGATGGGATGAACTGAAAATAAATACCATCTCACCTAATATTGAAATATTACCAACCATGCTGTGATACTTATTGTATAATCACTCATCTTTATGTGAAAAACTCTGCTGACCTGGACAATATTCCATAGCCAGATCTCCTGCTGAGGTTTTCTTTTCTAGATACATAGGCTTTACAGCTTATGATTCACTATTTTCTCCTTTATTGTTGCTTAAGAGGAAGTAAACTGTCTTTCAATAAATAGCGATTAAAATTATATCTTCAGTCTTTTTCTGAAATGGGAGCTTAGTTCATACTAACAATTGTTTATGTATTACATTAGTGATTCACTATGCCTTTTTTTTTATAACAGAGTACTTTATTCTATTTATCTTAAATCAAGACTTCACACGTAACTTTGTAGTTTTTTGTCTTTGATGACATAAAAATCCATGGAGTTTTCAGAACAAAGTAAAGATCAGGTTTATTTTGTCTTTGGATCAGTTAAAGGTGATTAAGTGGAGAATTCAACAAAATAATAACTTTTTAACTATTCGGAAGTGAATTATATTATTTGGAAAAAATACCTCCATCATATATATTCTGAAATGCTTACAATTTGGGGACACTTTTGTTAGTTAATAACTCTTCAAATGAATAGACAGAATAAGAGGAAAAAAATAGCCTGAGAAATTAACTTCAAGAAGGCCTCTATAAACTTGGTGATGAAAGAGTAGACATTCATTTTATAGATCTTATCTATACCATACATATATGGTATACATATTTTAGTATACATATTTTATCACACATATTTTAGTGTGTGATAAAAATTAAGGATAAAATTTGCAATGCCTTTGCTTTCATATTAAAAATAAAACAAAGTAGCCATTATTTTCAGATATGAAAGATCTGAAGATTTAAATCCTATTTCAGTGTGCTTTTCACATTACACATTTTAAGTTCATTATGTGTTTTGAACTAACCAGATGACCTTGGGTAAGTCATTTGCTTGATTGAATTCTCATTAGCTTTCTCTGTAAAGTGAAGGTCACCCTAGACAACCTTCACATTTTTCTCAAAGATAACACATTATGATTTTTTGGTTTCCTCACATCAAATTTGAGCAATTACCTTAAAGGGAAACTGGAGAATTAGACAACAGTATTATAAAACTCCCTTTGTGTGTGTGTGTGTGTGTGTGTGTGTGTGTGTGTGTGTGTGTATACACACACATATATATGCATATATATGTATTTTTGAAACCAAATATATTTTAATAGAAAACAAAATACAAAATAACCATTTTCAGAAAACAGAAATATGTAATCCTCTTTCTCCCTTTGTATATATTTGACTATTATTAAGACAAGTTCATGCTTTCTTTTCTTTAGCTTCTAACTCCTAGAATACGTTCAGGCACCATATTTTTCCTATCACACTTCTATTTTTAGGCTCACATAGTAAGCTTTTCTAAAAAATTATACCTTTTTGAATAGCAGATAGAAAAACTATCCTAATCAAGAAAAAGGGCTTTATGTCAAGTTGTCTGACCATCCATTCTTCAAATTCCCTTATAAACTAAAAGAGTTAACACTACATTACATGTCTGAAAAACAATAAACACTTTTTTTTTTCTTTTAGGAAAGATATTTGTGGAAACAAATGTAATCAGAAGAAGAAGAAAGTGAACACTTATCATACTTTCATTATACTCTGGGTACTCTGAGATATTAATTTTTATATAGGAAAGATACTGTGATGGCAAAATATAAAGCTCATGCCCTGAAGATAATTATTTTATAGTTGTTCTTCGAATTTGTAAAAAAAAAAAATTGAGAAGAATCTCTGTTTGAATCTTCAGAAAAATATGTATATATGTAATATATAAGATTTACAGAATATGTAATGTTAGTAGTGTTAATATTATATTATCTACTTTTCACAAATGATAGATAGATAGCTTTAGAAAGAAAAACGGAGAGAAAGAGATTATGAGTCACTTCTCAAAAGTATCAACTCATCTACACAGAAAAGTTTCAGTGACTTCAGCTGTGCTAGAAGATGGAAGAGTTGAAATTTTATGTTCTGACCAGAGCATTTCTTCCCCTTTAGTTTACATTGAAGCTTCTATGGATGTGCCTAAGAGTGTTACCTTTTAGTTGGACTGTAAACTGCCTGCAAGTATATGTTATTAACTTGTGTTGCTGGCTTTGGTTATGTGTTGGATTTAGTCCAGAAAAGTGACACCAGTTTGAGCAGAGGAGACAGGTGAGTCTCAATAAGGCCTAGATACTATTCTTTCTCCCCTTGCTTGATATATATCTTTTTTCCTAGTGGTGTTGTCCTACCTTTACCAATGATACAAATAAATTAACAATGTTCAACATCTCAACCTTGATTTCACACTTCTTAGTGAGTTCTGTGAAATTTCCATGCTTCATCATTTCCAGCTACTCACAAAAAGTATGTGTGAAATAACTGTGAAGACAGAGAAGCAAAACATGAAGTTGTAATAATTCATCTGTTAAAAAAAAATTCTCTATATGGTATATGAGCACTGACAGGACTTTTTTTATTTGACATTCAATTCCAACACTATAGACTTCTGCATCTGTCTAAGAAGCAGGAAAATGAATATTATAGGGCTGCCAAAACTAGGTGATGCTATAATTACCAGGTTTTTTAAACTTCCCCATATTTTTCCATATGCTGACAATGGCTTAAGCATAATATAATCATGTCTTACCCAGTTGAATTATATGTTTTCTTTCCTTTAACTAAGCTTTTGAAGCAATCCTTTGTTAGGCTTCAGCAGCAAAATAATTTTAAAATCTTATAATTTATCACCTTTTACATCTTTACACTCAATTTATTGACAAATACTAGGTATGCAACTGTAGACACAGTTTTCAAAAAAAGAAACATAATCAGCATGGCTATTTATGAGTTTTCCTATTACATAATGTACACTCCCCTTACTAGAACAAACAATACAGAGGCAAAAAATCCACTTTTTCATATGCTGCTATTTATATATCTATAAGGATATTATCATATGTCAAGTACATTTTTGAAAACTATTTTAATGAGAAAAAACTAAAAGCTTGATTGTAACTACTAATAAAAACGTTCTTCATTCGATATCTATTAAAGAAATTTCAATTCATCAGGAACTAATCACACATCACTTTATCTTTTTTTCTTCTTATGGTCAACATATAACAGAGCAGTTGAGGTGTATGATAATCAAAGAATTGTTCATGGTTGAATAAATTTAATATTATTGCTTCATCAGAGCAGCGTATTAAAAAGCCCCCTGAATATTTAGCTTGATTGGTTAAGGCATTCAACTGGATTCTAACTGGATTTCTGCTATTACAGATTTCAAATACAATACAGTTGGGCCAAGGAATTGCTTTTATCCATCTCTTGATATAACATGAAAATGGGATAGAAATAAGCTTTTTTCTAAAAACAAGCACAAATAAATTAATAAAGCTATAATCTAATCTTTGCTATGCTAGTGGAGAAATAAACATTAATTTTCTTTTTATAAGGGGATGCTATTACATATATCTCAAGATATCTGGGACTATAAAAATAATCCAGTAGTGTAATACAAGAGAAAGTAGATATTTGTTTTCTCAGAAATCCCATTTAAAAACAATCAAAATATCCTTTCCATCATATTCTGTGTAGATTGGCTATGGAGGCCTAATTATATTAGCATTTCAGTGACACATTATCTGTCTTCATGTCTCTCTGTAGTTATATATACATATATGCTACTTTCATCTGTATTTCCTAATCTTTCCCTCCAAAATATTCTTGTTCTCTCAAATACCATTTGTAGTCCACACACAGTTACATTTTTAAAAGTGCTTTTACTGGGGCACCAAGGTGGTTTCCTCAGTTAAGCGGCTGCCTTCCACTCAGGCTCTGATCCCTGGGATTGAGCCCTGTGTCAGGCTTTCTGCTCAGTGGAGAGACTGCTTCTTCCTCTCCTCTGCCTACTGCTCCCCCTGCTTCTGTGTGCGCTCGCTCGCTCACTCTGTGTCAAATAAATAAATAAATTAAATCTTTTAAAAAAAGTACTTCTACTGTTTTGTTAAAATTATGAGAACTAAAGACAAATAACCACAACAACCCAGGTAGGAAATGCTCATTCTTATATATGTAAACTCCTTGTAACTTTAATTCATATAGTTTACATTATGCTATTTTTCCTTTTGGATTAGAATTTCTTGAGAAAAAGGAACTAGGTATTTTACTTCTTTAACTCTCTGGTGTTTAATATAATATGACATATGACACATAGTAACACAAAAGAAAGGTTTATTTTCCTTTAAATTATATTCATAAAAATGTATAGTAAACCTTTCTCTCTGATCTGCCTTCCATTCTTTCATTAAAGTAGAATGTAATAAAATAACTCATATAATTCTGTCTTTAGATCAGAACCAACAAGCTGACATTTGATGTCCCTTAAATAAAAGAAAGATGGGACAATTAAAAAAAGTGTGACAATCTAATAAATATTGGTCAAACTGTACACAAAGAAATATTTAGAATAGAACATGACTTGCAATAAAAAGCTCTAGGTATAACCAATGGTATAACATAATACCAAAATAAGTAGTTAGTAGTTATAACTACTATAATTACTGAAGAAAAAGAAGACAGGGCAAAAACATTTTTTTCAACTGTCTTTACTTGGTAGCTTAGTGTAAGTATGAATTATAAACTGAATTAAAAATACACACCTTTTTCCAATCAAAAGTTAATAAAATCTTCATAAAAATCTTGATGATAACATGCTTAATGTTTAAGAAACCTGGAATAAAGAGTAAGCTAAGGATAGTAAGCATAGGTTTTTTAATTCAATGGAATTTTTTTCTGGTGGGATCAATTAGCATTTTATTTTTTATCTTTTATTTTATTTTTTTTTAAAGATTTTTTATTTATTTGTCAGAGAGAGAGAGGGAGCGAGAGTGAGCACAGGCAGACAGAGTGGCAGGCAGAGACAGAGGGAGAAGCAGGCTCCCTGCTGAGCAAGGAGCCCGATGTGGGACTCGATTCCAGGACGCTGGGATCATGACCTGAGCCGAAGGCAGCTGCTTAACCAACTGAGCCACCCAGGCGTCCCTCAATTAGCATTTTAAAGCATATTATAACCACAATTTTGGGGGTCCAATTGGTAACACATGTTTTTCCTTATAAATAAAGGTTGATCTAAATGACTTACATGTCTCCTAGGTAAATATAAAGATGTTTAATAACTGTTGAAATGTTAGCCACCTAGTAGTATTAAACTGGAATATTTAAATATGATATTTAATACTTTAATCTTAAAAAGACAATCAGTGAAAATGAAGTTTAATAATATATAATCTCTGCAGCTAATTATACTGAGAATTTAGAAATGCAGACTTAAATGTGTGTGTGATATTGATCTGTCACTTCAGGAAAAGCTAATTAGATCACTCACTCTTCCCTGGGAAAGAAGCAGAAGGTACATGAGAATGGATATATATTGGTTCAAACCTAATTTTATTATAATCTGGACATTTAAATGTACTTAAAATTATGTAGAAGGCAATTGGAAATCATTTGACTCTTCCTCTCTAATTAAACCCTCCAGATATGGATTAGTGATCCAAGAAATATGGACAAGCTTAGTCTTTTTGATGATATGAATCTTGACCATTTAATTGGTTTTGAGTATCTTCTTAATGATGCTGTTTTCTAAAAGATCACATCTTTCTATCATGTGGCAGAATATTATTTTTGTTTAGTTTTGTTTTAGTTGGCTGATTTTGTGTGTATCACTTTTTAAATCAAGGATGATTATCCTATAGCTAGGAGAGCTTGAAGACAGACCTACTTTTGTGTTTTCTGTCCATAAAACCCCAGTGGAACGCTGGTCATATTGCACAATAACAGAGAGAACTTATAAAATTTTCAGTTCCCAGACCAAGCCATATAACGCAGAAAGTACAGGGTAGTGGATGGTTAAAATTGTGGAATTAAACTTAATGCAGTCTAAATCTTGGCTGTCAGTTTATTAAATGATTGACTTTGGAAAATGTACTGATTTATTTTATTCTCAGCTTTCTCATTTATCAAATGTGGATAATAATAGCTACCTTGCGTGTTTATTGTATAGATTAGATATTATAGGTAAAATATTTGGCCCAGTACTCTATAGCTGGTAAGCATTATTATTATAATTTTTATTCATAATATATTTTATTGTTAATAATATGGGTACCAACAACAAACTATCCGAAGACCCACATTATACTCTATTAGACTGTAGTTTATTATAATCTCAACTGTTTGTTCTCCCAATGGCAAATTCCCAAATTCCACTTTTTAATTCGGAGAAGATGTAGCCAATCAGGAGAGTAGTATTTCTGGAACTGTTTTTTTTTTAAAAAAAACTTAATAAACGTCTATATAGTGGTTAGTATGTACCAAGCACCATAATAGGCACTTAAAATACTTCTTTACCTAATGCTCATAAAGACCCTATGAGGTAGGCCCTCTTCTTCTCATGTTACAAATAAGACATCTGTAGTACAGCAAAATTTCATAACTCACCTGAGTACAGTTTGTAGTAGAAAGTTGCAGAGTGGGGGTTTGAATCCAGGCAGTCTTTTCACCTTTAAAAACTATGTGATCTACTCTTCTCTCACATGGCTCTATATCCCTGGGTTTTACTGAGTCTACTTCAGGCCCTGCTTCCCTCCAGAGTTGCTGATGGTGTTGCCAGATCCGGATCTGTCATTCTGGCATTTGCTCCCTTTTGCTGACACTGTTGCTGAGAAGTTTATGGTCCTCCTCTGTTCTGCTTCCAGCCTCCAGCTGCACTGAAGAAAGATGCAGCTCTTTCCACCTTGAAAGGTGGAAAACAAATTTGCAGTCTGTGGGTGTTAGCAAAGATAAACACCCTGATGTATAAACCCTTTCTCTTGCCTTCATTTCCATGAGTCAGATTCCTAAATTTTGGATTGATGGATTCAAGAAAATATACATTTTGAATATTGATGAATGCTGATAGATTCTTTCCCAAAAAGACAATGCCAAATACTACTACCATGGATAACATATTAAGTGCCAGGGCACCTGGGTAGCTCAGTCGGTTAAGCTGTTTGCCTTTGGCTCAGGTCATGATCCCAGAGGCCTGGGATCAAGCCCCCGGGATTGGGCTCCCTGTTTAGCAGGGAGACTGATTCTCTCTCTCCCTCTGCCATTCCCCTGCTGGTTCTCTCTGGCTCTCTCTATCAAATAAACAAATAAATTTTTTAAAAAATATGAGAGTGCCCATTTCACCATATAATCTCTGAAATATTGAATGTTATCAATGCATATATATATATATAGATAGATAGATAGATAGATAGATAGACTTTTTTTTTTTGCCAGTTGGATAGGTTAAAACTTTGTGACTTATTCTTATTGTTTGCAATAAAGTTGAACATCTTAAGTTTACTGGACCTTTTCTCTTTTCTAAATTAATAGATATAGTTAACAAATATGAACTACATCACTTCATGTTTGTCATGTGCCTGGCTCTGTGCTAAGAATTGTTTTTTATGAATTATCTTACTTTCTCCAAAAAATTCCTGTATGCTCTATAGGATTTTTATTCTCATTTTACTGGCAAATTATAGAAAGCTTACAAAACACCCTCCAGGCCAGACAACCAGTACGGGCTGAAGCCAGACACAACCCATATTTATATTCCACCTACATAAATAACTCTACTTTCCAAGCTCTAACTAGATACTTTTATATTTCTTATTGATTTTCTTGTGGGACCACTTGTCCTTTACTTATCAGTATGGAAGGAATTTCTTTGTGTATTCAATAAGGGTGAGCTGGGAAAGGGAATTTTAGTTAGAAAGGTTTTCTCCAGCAGTCATTAAATCCTTCACCTGGGATCAGCAAGCATCTCATACACTGAGATCAAGTCACCTTTCTCTAGAAACCAGAACATGGGAGCTATGATCACAATTCTCCCAGGCCTTTTCTCCCTATCTTTAGGAGTCAAGCAGGAGTTCTCAGAAATCCGCCCCTCCAGAGAATACAGTATTAATAATAGTTCAGTCATGACTATCTCTTGTAGATCATCTGGGACTAACCACATTAGGTATTTTATTGCTGCTTGTATCTGCTACAACAAGAATCCTCAGGCTCCCAGGTCACCCACTGCTCATCCCCAATTCTCTTTCCCTTCTCACTTTTCTAAGGGTCACGAAACCCTTTCACTGGAAACCATGGGATTTATGGTTCATTATCAATACGATCTGTTATGCCCCCAAACTACTGAAAATTCCCATCACTGTTTTGCTCTTGAGAGAAATTAACTCTGCAGTAGTGTATTCTCTGCACCCTGTCAAGTGGTGGCTTTTTTTCTCTCTCAGCATTTTACAGGAATAGCTTACTTTATTGTGTTTCACTTTATTATACATTGCAGATGGAGTGTGTGTGTGTGTGTGTGTGTGTGTGTGTGTGTTTAACACATTGAAGGCTTGTGGTAACCCTGTGTTGAGCAAATCTATAGGCACCATTTTTTTTCTGACAAAATTTGCTCACCTTAGGTTGCCATATCAAATTTGAATAATTCTCACATCTTTTTCATTATTATTATATTTGTTTTGGTGGTCTGTGATTTGTAATCTTTGATAATACTTCTGTAATTGTTTTGGAATATAACAAAATGCACCCACATGAGGTGGCAAACATATGGATAAATGCTATGTGTTCTGATTGCCTCACAGACCAGTGGTTCCTCCATTACTCTCTCTCTTCTTGGGCCTCCAATTCCTGAGGAACAATAATACTGAAATAATGAAACAAGTCAATTAATAACCTTATAATGGCCTCTAAGTGTTCAAGGAAAAGAAAGAGTTACACATCTCTCACTATAAGTCAGAAGCTAGAAATTATTAAGCTTAGTGAGGAAAGCATGTCAAAATCCAAGACAGGCCAAAATTGGGCATCCTTTGCCAAAGAGCCATGTTGTGAATGTAAAGGAAAATTTCTTGAAGGTAATTAAATGTGCTACTCCAGTGAACAAAAGAATGATAAGAATGCCAAACAGCCTTATTGTTGATATGGGGAAAGTTTGAGTGATCTGGATAGAAGATCAAATCAGCCACAACACTCCCTCAAGCCAGGTTCTAACTCTCTCCAAGGCTATGAAGGCTGAGAGAGGTGAAGAAGCTGCAAAAGGAAAGTTGAAGCTAGCAGAGGTTTGTTCATGAGGTTTAAGGAAAGAAATTGTCCCTCCAACAGAAAAGTGCAAGTTGGAGCAGCAAGTGGAAGCTGCAGCAAGTTATCCAGAAGATCTGGCTAAGAAAATTTACAGATTTTCAATGTAGATGAAATGGTTTTATATTGGAAGAAGATGCCATTGAAGACTTTCACGACGAGAGAGAAGTTAATGCCTGACATCAAAGCTCTAAATAATAGGCTTTCTCTCTTGTTAGGGTCTGATGCAGCTGGTGAGTTTAAATTGAAGCCAGTGCTCATTGACCATTCCAAAAATCCGAGGCTCCTTAAGGATGATGTTAAATCTACTGTGCTCTATAAATGGAAGAACAAAGCCTAGATGACAGCACATCTGTTTAGAGCGTGGTTTACTGAATATTTAAAGCCTACAGTTGAGAACTACCACTCAGAAAAAAAAAAAAAAAGATAACTTTCAAAATATTACTGCTCATTGTCACCTAAGAGCTCTGATGGAGATGCACAATTATGGAACTAATGTTTTCATGCCTGTTAACACCCATCTATTCTGCAACCCCTGAGTCAAGGGTCAATTTCAATTTTCCAGTTTTAGTATTTAAGAGATAACATTTTATAAAGCTATAGTTGTCACAAATAGTTCTTTCTCTGATGGATCTGGGAAAATTCTATCAAAAAACTTCTGGAGAGGAATCACCATTCTAGATGCCATTAAGAACATTCATGATTGGGGCATTTGGGTGGCTCAGTGGGTTAAAGCCTCTGCCTTCGGCTCAGGTCATGATCCTAGGGTCCTGGAATCGAGCCCAACATTGGGCTCTCTGCTAGGCAGGGAGCCGGCTTCCCTTCCTCTCTCTGCCTCTCTTTGCCTATTTGTGATCTCTATCTCTGTCAAATAAATAAATAAAATCTTAAAAAAAAAAGAACATTCATGATTCATGAAAAGAGGCCAAAATGCAAACATTAACAGGAGTTTGGAAGAAGTTAATTCCAATCTACATTGGAATTGGAATGGATGACTTGCAGAGGTTCAAGACTTCATGGAAGAAGTGATTGCAGATGTGGTGGGAATAGCAAGAGAACTAGAATTTAATTGGAGTCTGAAGATGTGACTGAATTGCTTCAATCTCATAAGAAAATTTTAATGGATGAGAAGTTGCTTCTTATGGATGAACAAAGTGAGTGGTTTCTTCAGATGAAATCTACTCCTAGTGAAGATGCTGTTGAAATGGCAACAATGAAGATATTGTTGAAATGGCAACAAAGGATTTAAAATATTGCACAGACTTAGTTGATAAAGCAGTGGCAAGGCTTGAGAGGATTGACTCTTATTTTGAAAGACATTCTGCTTTGGGTATAATGCTGTCAAACAACATCACATGCTACAGGAAAACTGTTCTTGAAAGGAAGAATCAATCAATGCAGTAAATTTCATTGTTGTCTCATTTTAAGGAAATGCCACAATGACCCTAACCTTCAGCAACCACCACTGTGATCAGTCAGCAGCCATCAACATCAAGGCAAGACCCACTACCAGCAAAAGATTATGAGTTACTGAAAGCTTAGATAATGACTAATATTTTTTAGCAATAAATTATTTTTAATTAAGGTATGCTTATTTTTTTCAGACATAATGGTATTACATGCTTAATAGACTAAGGTATCGTATAAATGATTTTTCTATGCACTGAGAAACAATAAAAAATTAATATGGCCCACTTTCTTGAGATATTCTCTTTATTGTGGTGGTCTAGAACTAAATCCACAATTATTTTCTAGGCATACCTGTACTTCTGACTGGAAAGTGTACTTCTGACTTCTTTGATCCCTATTTTGACTTTGGGACTATTCTTCCCAAACACCCTCTAATTTTATATCTCATATCTTTATAATTTTATATTATATCACCAATTATCCCTCATCTTAGCTGTCATTCGTTGTCCTCAAATCCATTCTCCCTCTTCTCAGTAATCGCATTTACCTTTTCAGTCACTGTTCCTAAGATTACCCCATCTGAATCCTTAGCAATTTCAACATAGATGCAAATGATACTTCAACACTTTAGCCTTTCAGTCCTTGAAAATCTTTCTTTCATTAGCGATCTCATCTTCCACCCTTTCTCATATAGAATTGCAATACTTCCATCATCTTAATTTAATATACTTCCTATCTGACAACCACTTCCTTTAGCCTTGCTCACTTTTACCTCATACCAGATCCAACCTGCTTACCCTCCAATTCGTTGCCCACACTACATTGTCATTTTTCCTTACTCCCTTAATATCTCCACTTCCTTCCTTAGTTAGATTAAACTCTGTGGTTAATCATAAATGTTTGCATAGTCTTTCAATTTTCTTGTACTTCTTTCTCATTTCTTTGAATCTGCTTGATTACAAAACTCATAATGTTAAATTCTTTCTGCCTCTCCAATCTTTTGTCTTTTTCATCAATGATCTTGGTTTCTACTGCACTGAAACATTGAATTCATTACCATAGAAACTCATTCCCATATACTTTACCTCTGCTTCTTTCTTTAAAATTAATATATAGCGTATTATTTGCCCCAGAGGTACAGGCCTGTGAATTGTCAGGCTTACATGCTTCACAGCACTCACCATAGCACATACCCTCCCCAATGTCCATAAACTAACCACCCTCTCCCTACCCCCTCCCCCCCAGAACCCTCAGTTTGTTTTGTGAGAATAAGAGTCTCTTATGGTTTGTCTCCCTCCTGATCCCATCTTGTTTCATTTTTTCCTTCCCTCCCCCTCAAATCCCCACTTTGTCTTTCAAATTCTTCATATCATGGAGATCATTGTCTTTCTCTGATTGACTTATTTCACTCAGCATAATACCCTGTAGTTCCATCCACGTTGTTGCTAATGGCAAGATCTCATTTCTTTTGATGGTTGCATAGTATTCCTGTGTGTGTGTGTGTGTGTATAAAATCACTTCTTCTTTATCCGTTAATCGGTTGATGAACATCTAGGTTCTTTCCATAGTTTGGCTATTTGGACATTGCTGCTATAAACATTCAGGTGTATGTGCCCCTTTGGATCACTACATTTGTATCTTTAGGGTAAATACCCAGTAGTGCAATTGCTGGGTCATAGGGTGGCTCTATTTTCAACTTTTTGAGGAACCTCCATGCTGTTTTCCAGAGTGGCTACACCAGCTGCATTCCCCACTAACAGTGTAGGTGGGGTCTCCTTTCTCCACACCCTCACCAGCATCTGTCCTTTTCCCTACTTGTTAATTTTAGCTATTCTGACTGGCATGAGGTGGTATCTCATTGTAGTTTTGATTTGTATTTCCCTAATGTGGAGCACTTTTTCATGTGTCTGTTGGCCATCTGGTTTTCTTCTTTGCAGAAAGGTCTGTTGATGTTCTCTGCCCATTTCTTGATTGGATTATTTGTTCTTTGGGTGTTGAGTTTGCTAAGCTCTTTATAGGTTTTGGATACTGCCCTTTACCTGATATGTCATGTGGGAATATCTTCTCCCATTCTGTCAGTTGGCTTTTGGTTTTGTTGACTGTTTCCTTTGCTGTGCAAAAGCTTTTGATCTTGATGAAGTCCCAATAGTTCATTTTTTGCCCTTGCTTCCTTTGCCTTTGGCGACATTTCTGGGAAGAAATTGCTGATGCTGTGGTTGAAGAGGTTGCTGCCTGTGTTCTCCTCAAGGATTTTGATGGATTCCTTTCTCACACTGAGGTCTTTCATCCATTTGGAGTCTATTTTTGTGTGTGGTATAAGGAAATGGTTCAGTTTCATTCTTCTGCATGCGGCTGTCCAATTTTCCCAACACCATTTGTTGAAGAGGCTGTCTTTTTTCCATTGGACATTCTTTCCTGCTTTGTCAAAGATTAGTTGACCATAGAGTTGAGGGTCTAATTCTAGGCTCTCCATTCTGTTCCATTGATCTATGTGTCTGTTTTTGTGCCAGTACCATACTGTCTTGATGATCACAGCTTTACTTTACCTCCTCTTCTGTAACCATAGGTCAGGGGTTCTCAACTTTGGCACTACTAACATTTTGGACTGGAAAATACTTTAATGTGGGAGTTGTTCTGTGCACTACAGGATTGTTGGCAGCATCCCTGGCCTCTACCCATTAAATGCTCACAGAAACCCTCTTCCCAATCGACCGTTAAAAATGTCACCATGGATTGCCAAATGTTCTCTGGCAGGAGTAAGCAGATAAATGAATGAGAACCACTGTCATAGATGAATTTTTGTAGTCGTATCAAAAGCCAATTCCTCTCTTGATTATCTCATCCATTTTTATGAATTTAAGGACATGGCTTTAAAAATTTACTTCTCTCTCTTCTAGGATTTATTTTTTATTCTTATTTTTATAAACTTGCAAATGTGTTTATTACTCCCACTGGGGAAAAAAAAAAAAAGAAAACAAAAGGGGAAAAAAGATTCTTATGATTCCAGTTTCCTCTCCATCTATCTCTTTAATTTTTCTTTCCTCCATGTTGGAGGAAAAAGAAAGAAAAATAAGAAACTCATGGGTAAACTCACAGTAAAGTATATGTAAAAGAGTCCAAAGTTTCACAAAAATTGAATAACAGAAGTAAAAAAAGGGCAAAGTTTATTGTTCAAAATTTACATCATAATTCTATTTGGAAAATGTCTAGGTCAGTTTTGATTTGAAAACTGCTCCTGTTTCCTTTTCTTAATAAGAAAAAAAATAAATAGTTTCTATTTTCTCATGGCTTATCTTAGTATGAAAAAATTGCAGATGTTCCTTTTCTTGGCTATCTTGAAATGCAAAGCTTTTGGAATGCGAAACTTTTCCATGATGTGTGGTATACTTAGTCAAAATGTCCAAGGCTAAGTTAAAAAAAAAAAAAAAGTCAGATTTTCTTGAAAGCAAAATGTCTGCTGAAGAGTTGCTATAGTCACTGTGTCTAATTTCTTTCCTTTTTTAAAACTCATTGCTATCTGGCTTTTGCTCCCACTGATCCACTTAAAACTGCTTTTGTTACAGTCACTGATGACATCCACATTGCTAAATCCAATTGTCAGTTCTCTTCTTCCTGCATCTGCTAGCTGCTTTGGGCACAGTTGACCCTCTGTGATATATTTTCTTTATATGGTTTCCATAATATTAAATTCACTATATTTTTTCCCTCTTATTTCATTGGTTGCTGTCTGTCTCAGACTCCTTTGCAACCTTATTTTCTTATTACCTTATTTATTACCTTATTTTCTTGAACTTTGAATATTAAAGTACACCACAGCTTACTACTTACTGCTTTTTCACTCTTCTATCTACACTCATTATTTTGGTGATTGATTGTAAATGTAAATTTTAATTTCAGCTGTCAGCCCATAACTCCTCAGTGTATTTCTATAACACAGATCTCTTTCAAAAATTCTAGATATGTATATCCAATTTCTTTTTGGCTTATCTACTTGAACATTTAATACATTTCTTGAAGTTATCATGTCTAAAACTCTTGATTTTCTACCATGGAAGTAGTCTTTCCCATCTCAGTTACTGTCACCTCAATTTTTCCAGTTCTTCAGGATAAAACCTGGAATCATCTTTAACACCTCTCTCTAATATACCAAGGACTATTCTGACAATCTTTCCAGAAACCAACCGCAACCTTCAACCTCTACTACAATGGTCACATGGCTTAAGCCAACATAGTCACACACTTTCATTACATCAATAGCCATCTATAAATTTATGGTAGGTGGCATTATTATTCCTAATTATCCACGTATTTATTTCTCTTTCTTTTTAGAATATTATGCAGACCTTCTTATTTCCATGTAACTTGTAGGCAATGTCAGCTTCTTGAGTATGTGACCTTTACTTAGGTTAATGCTCTGCTCTTGCCATCTTAAGATGTCTAATGTCTTTTTTTTTTTTTTAAGATTTTATTTATTTATTTGACAGACAGAGATCACAAGTAGGCAGAGAGGCAGGCAGAGAGAGAGGAGAAAGCAGGCTCCCCACGGAGCAGAGAGCCCAATGTGGGGCTCGATCCCAGGACCCTGGGATCATGACCTGAGCCGAAGGCAGAGGCTTTAACCCACTGAGCCACCCAGGCGCCCCATGCCTATTGTCTTTTGAATAAGAGATCTCACACTTCAGTTTTGCATTGGGGTTTTAAAATTATGTAGCCAGTATTACTTGCAATGCCACTCCTTGAAGGAGAACAATTGTCTAACAGAATGCTTGGGGATTTCACGTGGCATTCCTGGCAGAAGTTTAAAGAGTTATTTTGTGAGGCCACTTTTTCTCTCATTTTTTTTTTTTCCTTCTGCACTGAGAATGGCATTCCCCAGATATGGGCTGTTCCTTTATTCTGGATCCTAAAATGAACAAGCCCTTGGGGAACAGAGCCATAGCTGATCCTAGCTAATGTCTAATATGAAATAAAAATAAATATTTTTTGTACAAGCACTGATATTTGGTTGTTTTCCTATCCTACAATAAGCTACTGGAGGCCGACTAATATACAAATTTCTCTGCTTCATCCCCTTGTCTCTTTATAGTTTATTCTTGACAAAATAGTCATAATGATTCTTTTAATAGTGAGGTTAAATCATATCATGGCTTTGCTCAAAATGATGCAATGACTGTATTGTTTTTATTTTGTTTTGTTTTTCATTCAGATGAAATGCAATGGCAAGCATGATTTTCTTCCCCCACCACTCTTATTTCCCTGACCCCATCTCTTGCTGTGTTCCCACATTTTCACCATACCATAGACATGAATTCCTTCTTGTTGTTTTGTGAATATGCCAGGGACACTTCAGATGTTGGAACTTTTCTTGAGCAGTCACAGTTTTAGAATGCTCTCCCTCCACATATCTGCCTTACTAATTCCCTCATCTTCATGTCTGCTCAAATCCTACATTGCCAATGAGGCAAAACTTGACCAATCTAAATTAGATGCTTCACACGTCTTCTGAGCATATTTGATCTTCCTTTTTTCTTCTTATTTTTATTCCAGTAGCATGTATCATTTATTAAGACATTGATTTATTTATTTAGTATTTTCTTTCATAGCTGTCTGTCTTCTTCCATTAGAATGTAAGCTTCCTAAAGACAGGGATATTTGTTTCCACCAATATTTCCCAGTTTCTTGAAATATTGCCTAGAATGTAGTTGATATTCCATAATCATTTATTGGATATGTTGAGATTGAAAGAGGTCTGTACATGGATACATTATTTTACATTCTCTCTGTCCATATCCCTTAAAGTCTCTTACTCCTCTCATATCCATACACTTTTTGGTAAAACCCTAACTATGGCTAAAGATTATAGTGTGAGTGCTAAGTGACTGCACATAGTAGCTGAATGTCTCTAGAGTAAAAGAAATAAGTATGTTGAGTTGTTTCACATTGAATTTAGAATGACCAGTCTTTTTTGGGCCCTCACTTTTTTTTTCTAGGTACATTTTTAAAATTTTAATTAAATTAATTAACATATAATGTATTATTGGTTGCAGAGGTAGAGGTCAGTGATTCATTAGTCTTATATAATAATCAGTGCTCATCACATCACCTGTCCTCCATAATGTCCATCATGCAGTTACCTGCTCCCAAACCCCTTCCCTCCAGCAACTCTCAGTTTGTTTTCTATGATTATAGTTTGTCTTATGGTTTATCTCTTATGGTTTGTCTCCCTCTTTGATTTCATCTTACTTTCTTTTTTCCCTCTTCCTCTATGGTCCTTTGTTTTGATTCTTAAATTCCACATATGAGTGAGATTATATGAAACTTATCTTTCTTTGACTTATTTCACTCAGCATAATACCCTCTAGTTTTATCGATATCATTGCAAGTGGCAAGATTTCAATTTTTTGATGGCTGGGTAGCATTCCATTGTGTGTGTGTGTGTGTGTGTGTGTGTGCGCATGTGTGTGTGTATGCATACACAGGATACACACACACACACACACACACACACATATATCTATATCTATATCTATATCTATATCTATATCTATATCTATATCTATATATATAAAATATATTTATTCATCCGTCAATGGACATCTGGGCTCTTTCCATAGTTCGGCTATTGTGGACATTGCTGCTATAAACATTGGGGTGCAGGGACCCCTTTGGATCACTACATTTGTATCTTAGGGGACCTCAGTTTTACCTAGGAGTCAAATTACATTTTCTTGTTCCATTCATTCTTTATCTCCCAAATGAAAAAATTTTACCCCTTTCTTTAAACATCTAATCCATTATCTTTTATTATGATTCTTTCTGAAATGTCTTATTTTCAAATCCCATTAAAAAACAAAAACAAAATAAAAACTGTCAGGAGAGAATTTCCACAAGTTCCCACAGATATAAATGCCAGCCTTGCTGCATTTTGCCACTGAAAGAATAATGCCATTCCTTCAGTTATGTTGGACGAACTTCCCACATTCAAATTGAAGGTCAGAACTTCTGTGTCTACTGAATAACATCTTTCTTCGCTTCAAGAACAATGTACTAGCAACACTCCTTTATTTCCAACAAAATCAGTTTTTAAGTCTCTAGAGGATGACTTTCATCAGCATACACAAAAACCATAATTTTCCCATTTTAAAAAAGAAAAACTAAAAACAAAACAAAACAAAACAAACAAACAAAAAAAACCACTAATATACAACTTCAATCAGTTACTGTATCAGTCCTCTCCTTTTCTTTATAATGAAGCTCCTTAGGAAAGTTGGTGTGTTATTGCTATTTCAAACTCCTCTTTAGGCAGAATTTGCCCTTACTCCTCCACTATTCTGCTCTTGACAAATCACCAACGACCTCTATATCACTCTATACAACAATTTTCAACCTTAATGCACTTAACTTGCTATGAACATATGTCACAGTATTCCTTGAAAACACTTCCTAACTTGGTTTCCAGCACACCACATACTGCTTTTTTTCCTCTTTCTCCTTTAGTCATTCCATTTCAAGCTCCTTCCTGTTTCCTATTCATCAAACTAAACTTTTATCTTTTCCATTTTTCATAGCCATTGTTAATTTCCCATAGCCTTAAGGATTCAAAATCATTTTTACTCTAATGCCTCCCATACTCAGATTTTAAGACCTGATGTATTTTTTGAACTCCAGTCTCAAAAATCCAACTCCTTCCTATCTATCTGGTCTTAAATTTTCAATAGGCATTTTTACCTTATCAAGTTTTAAACTGAACTTCTGATCTTTCTCTTTTTCCCCTTCAAACCTGCCTATCATGTGGCTTTTTCCACTGCTGTGAATGGCAACTCCATTCAAATTGCACAGGGCAAAGACATAGAGTTACACTTAAAGACATAGAGTTACACTTACACTTTTTCCCTTACTTCCATAACCAATTCTTCAGCAAACTACATTTATTATTTCTTCGGAGTTTATCAGGAAATCTATCTATTTCATTACCTACACTGCAGCTATTGTGGTCTATATTGCTGTTGTATCTATGTAGCATTATTTACATGACCTTCTAATTGATCTCCCTGCTCATGCATTTACTGTCTTAGAACATAAACTTAACAGAGCTATTCCTTGATTCTTTTAAAATTTAACTCACATCATTCTAGGCCCCTGCTTCAAAGCTCTCCAATGCCTTTCCAACTGAAGTAAAGCCGAAGGCCTTAGTAATGTTTAAAGACTCTGCAATTTCTAGCCTTCTTTAAAGAAAGCCTTCTGCTTTTTGCCCCTTGCTCACTTTGATCATCATTGGCTCTCTTGCTTTTCTTGAAACACACCAGATATGTGTGTGCTTATCTGAAGAATTTTACAAAAGGTCTTTTCTTTGCCTGAACTGCTTTCTTTTCAGACATCTTCACAATTCTCTTTCACTTCATGTTGTTTTTAAATCAATGATCTCTGTTGTGAACCTGTCCCTAATGCCCTACTTAAACATTGCAATATTTTCTGGTATCCCGTACCCACTTTCTTGCTTTACTTTTTTTCTTAGCAGTTATCACTTTCTGACCTACTGTACTACTATTTACAATTTTAACTGAAGCATTAGACAAAGTTCATAAAATCATGGAATGTTGTCTATTGTATTCAATGTTGTGTCCCAATGTAAGCTGTCATTGTGCCTGAAAAATACTGAGATGGATAGAGATGATGATGATAGATAGATAGATAGATAGATGATAGATATAATCAGTGAATGAGTGGATAAAAAATAAGATAGACTATTAAAAATGGATAAAAAATATATTTACTGAAAGAGGGATATTGGCTGCTGGAGGACCTGGAAGCTCTAAGGGTCTTTGTTTTTTTTCATGGAAATAGTCAATAAACTATCTAGTTGATAATAGTAAATAAACAACTCTCTGTCTAAAATAACTTTATAGGAGCTCTAGAAATCTGTCAAATATCTCAAGCAACCAAGCAAATGCTCAATTAAAAAAAATTACAAGGAAATTTGGTCATGTTTTTATTTGCCTTTGCCTTACTTCTTCTTGATGCATTGTGGCCTTGGTGTAATCTGGAGGAAGTTAGAGTTCTGTCACCAGTTATGGTCTATAAGCCAGAGAAAATAGAACAGACCTAAATTACAACATTATTAATTATCTGGTATGTACCTTAGAGATTGGCTTCTGCAGTCAGGTAGGTGAGCTCTCAGGCACTCGAAGGAGCACAGCTCATATTAGAGGCTAGAAAATGTTTCAGAAAATCTACAATGGGACAAATCACAGGCAGTTGCCTGGGGCAAGAGATTACTGATTAAGGAATACAATACAACAGCTAAAGTCACCAGAAGAAACAAGTATGAGAGTCTGAGGAAAATTTACACATTGAAAAGTAGTCATCTACACAGGGGAATGGGAAATAAGGACGTATCCTTGCCTAAGGAAGACACATGCACAAAAAAGTCCTAAGAGAATCATAAACCTTAATGCCAAGCTGATTCTAAGGTTCAGATATGTCTTTCTAATTGGTGAAAATTTCCTGCAGAGAGCCAGTCTTCAAGAACTTGTAGAGGTAACTGATTTTTTTCAAATCCTCAATTTTCAAAAAAAAAAAAAAACCACAAAACATACAAAGAAACAGGAAAACGTATTTATTTATTTGCTTGCTTGTTTATAGATTTTATTTATTTATTTATTTGAGAGAAAGAGCACAAGAGGGAGGGCAGAGGGAGCGGGAGAAGCAGACTCTCCACTGAGTAGGAAGCCTGATGCAGGGCTCAATCCCAGGACCCTAGGATCATGATCTGAGTCTAAGGCAGAAACTTAACCAAGTGAGGTGCTTAGGTGCCCCAGAAACATGAATATTTAAAGGAGCAAGTAAATTTCCAGACTACTCCTGAAAAACTCAAGATGTGATCATACTAGATAAAGACTTTAGAATGTCACCTTGAACACTTGGAGAGCTAAAGAAAAATATGAACAGAGAACTGGGAATAGAGGGAAACTACCTCAACAAAATAAAAGCTATATATATAAACCCACAGTTAACATTACACTCAATGGTAAAAGATTGATAATTTTTTTTCTAAGATTAGGAATAAGATGAAGATGCTTATTTTCCATCCTTCTAAAGAATGAATGGGTCAGAACACCTGGGTGGCTCAGTTGGTTAAGCAGCTGCCTTCGGCTCAGGTCATGATCCCATCGTCCTGGGATCGAGTCCCACTTCGGGCTCCTTGCTCAGCAGGGAGCCTGCTTCTCCCTCTGCCTCTGCCTGCCTCTCTGTCTGCTTGTGCTCGCTCTCTCCCCCCCCTCTGATAAATAAATAAAAATCTTTAAAAAAAAATAAGAATGAATGGGTCAACCAGGAAATTAAAGAAGAATTGAAAAAATTCATGGAAACAAATGATAATGAAAACACAACGGTTCAAAATCTGTGGGACACAACAAAGGCAGTCCTGAGAGGAAAATATATAGCGGTACAAGCCTTTCTCAAGAAACAAGAAAGGTCTCAGGTACACAACGTAACCCTACACCTAAAGGAGCTGGAGAAAGAACAAAAAGGAAACCCTTAACCCAGCAGGAAAAGAGAAATCATGAAGATCAGAGCAGAACTCAATGAAATAGAAACCAAAAAAAAAAACAATAGAACAAATCAACGAAACTAGGAGCTGGTTCTTTGAAAGAATTAAAAGATTGATAAACCCCTTGCCAGACCTATCAAAAAGAAAAGATAAAGAACCCAAATTAATAAAATCATGAATGAAAGAGGAGAGATCACTTTAATATCAAAGAAATACAGACAATTATAAGAAATACTATGAGCAACTCTATGCCAACAAATTTGACAATCTAGAAGAAATGGATGCATTCCTAGAAACATATAAACTACCACAACTGAACCAGGAGGAAATAGAAAACCTGAACAGACCCATAACCAGTAAAGAGATTGAAACAGTCATCAAAAATCTCCAAACAAACAAAAGCCCAGGGCCAGACGGCTTCCTGGGGGAATTCTACCAAACATTTAAAGAAGAAATTTTTCCTATTCTCCTGGAACTGTTCCAAAAAATAGAAATGGAAGGAAACTTCCAAACTCATTTTATGAGGCCAGCATCACCTTGATCCCAAAACCAGACAAGGATCCCATCAAAAAAGAGAACTACAGACCAATATCCTTGATGAACACAGATGCAAAAATTCTCACCAAAATACTAGCCAATAGGATTCAACAATACATTAAAAGGATTATTCACCATGACCAAGTGGGATTTATTCCAGGGCTGCAAGGTTGGTTCAACATCCACGAATCAATCAATGTGATATAGTACATCAATAAAAGAAAGAACAAGAACCATATGATACTCTCAATAGATGCTGAAAAAGCATTTGACAAAGTACAGCATCCCTTTCTGATCAAAGCTCTTCAAAGTATAGGGATAGAAGGCACATACCTAAATATCATCAAAGCCATCTATGAAAAACCCACTGCAAATATCATTCTCAATGGAGAAAAACTGAAGGCTTTTCCACTAAGATCAGGAACATAACAGGGATGTCCATTATCACCACTGCTATCAACATAGCCTCAGCAATCAGACAACAAAAGGAAATTAAAGGCATCCAAATCGGCAAAGAAGAAGTCAAACTATCACTCCTCACAGTTGATATGATACTATATGTGGAAAACCGAAAAGACTCCACTCCAAAACAGCTAGAACTTGTACAGGAATTCAGTAAAGTGTCAGGATATAAAATCAATACACAGAAATCAGTTGCATTTCTCTATACCAACAACAAGACAGAAGAAAGAGAAATTAAAGAGCCAATCCCATTTACAGTTGCACCCAAAACTCTAAGATACCTAGGAATAAACCTAACCAAAGAGGCAAATAATCTATACTCAGAAAACTATAAAGTACTCATGAAAGAAATTGAAGAAGACACAAAGAAATGGAAGAATGTTCCATGCTCCTGGATTGGAAGAATAAATATTTTGAAAATGTCTATTCTATCTAAAGCAATCTACACATTTAATGTAATTCCTATCAAAGTAAAATCCATCTTTTTCAAAGAAATGCAACAAATAATCCTAAAATTTATATGGAACCAGAAAAGACCTCGAATAGCCAAAGGAATATTGAAAAAGAAAGCCAACGTTGGTGGCATCACAATTCCGGACTTCAAGCTCTATTACAAAGCTGTCATCATCAAGACAGCATGGTACTGGCACAAAAACAGACACATAGATCAATGGAACAGAATAGAGAGCCCAGAAATAGACCCTCAACTCTATGGTCAACTAATCTTTGACAAAGCAGGAAAGAATGCCCAATGGAAAAAAGACAGCCTCTTCAGTAAATGGTGTTGGGAAAATTGGACAGCCACATGCAGAAAAATGAAATTGGACCATTTTCTTACACCACCCATGAAAATAGACTCAAAATGGCTGAAGAACCTCAATGTGAGAAAGGAATCCATCAAAATCCTTGAGGAGAACACAGGCAGCAACCTCTTCGACTTCAGCCGCAGCAACATCTTCCTAGGAACAATGCCAAAGGCAAGGGAAGCAAGGGAAAAAATGAACTATTGGGATTTCATCAAGATCAAAAGCTTTTGCACAGCAAAGGAAACAGTTAACAAAACCACAAGAGAACGGACGGAATGGGAGAAGATATTCACAAACGTCATATCAGATAAAGGGATAGTGTCCAAAATCTATAAAGAACTTAGCAAACTCAACACCCAAAGAACAAATAATCCAATCAAGAAATGGGCAGAAGACATGAACAGACATTTCTGCAATGAAGACATCAAGATGGCCAACAGACACATGAAAAAGTGCTCCATATCATTTGGCATCAGGGAAATACAAATCAAAACCATGATGAGATATCACCTCATACCAGTCAGAATGGGTAAAATTAACAAGTCAGGAAAGGATACTGATACTGGCGAGGATGCAGAGAAAGGGGAACCCTCCTACACTGTTGGTGGGAATGCAAGCTGGTGCAACCACTCTAGAAAACAGCATGGAGGTTTCTCAAAATGTTGAAAATAGAACTACCCTATGACCTAGCAATTACACTACTGGGTATTTACCCTAAAGATACAAACGTAGTGATCCGAAGGGGTGCGTGCACCCAAATGTTTATAGCAGCAATGTCCACAATAGCCAAACTATGGAAAGAACCTAGATGTCCATCCACAGATGAATGGATAAAGAAGATGTAGTATATATACACAATGGAATACTATTCAGCCATCAAAAGAAATGAAATCTTGCTATTTGTGACGATGACAGATGGAACTAGAGGGTATCATGCTTAGTGAAATAAGTCAAGCAGAGAAAGAAAACTATTATATGATCTCCCTGATATGAGGAAATAGAGATGCAACATGGGGGGTTAAGGGGGGTAGGAGAAGAATAAATGAAAGAAGATGGGATTGGGCAGGAGACCATAAGTGACTCTTAATCTCACAAAACAAAGTGAGAGTTGCTGGGGGGAGGGGGGTTGGGAGAAGGAGGGTGGGGTTATGGACATTGGGGAGGGTTGTGCTATGGTGAGTGCTGTGAAGTGGGTAAACCTGGCGATTCACAGACCTGTACCCTTGGGGATAAAAATATATTATATGTTTATAAAAAATAAAAAATCTTAAATAAAAAAAAAAGATGCTTATTTTCATCACATTTGTTCATCGTATGACTGAGGGCTTAGACAGAACAATAAGTCAGGAAAAGAAGTCAAGTCATCCAAATTGAAAAAGAGAAAGCAATCTGCACAGTGAAGGAAATTTTCAACAAAACTAAAAGACAACCTTCAGAATGGGAGAAGATATTTGCAAATGATTTATGTGATAAATGGTTAATATCCAAAATAATGAACTTATAAAACTCCAATCTAAAAAGCAAATAATCCAGTTAAAGGATAGACAGATGACATGAATAAACATTTTGCCAAAGAAGACATACAGCTGGCCAACAGACACATGAAAAGATGTGCAACAACACTCATCATTAGGGAAATACAAATCAAAAGTATAATGAGATATGACCTGACAGCTGTTAGAATGGCTAAAATTAACAAGACAAGAAACCACAGTTGTTGGCAAGGATGTGGAGAAAGGGGAACCCTCTTTGACTGTTGGTTGGGTTGGAATGCAAATTGGTCCAGCTACTGTGGAAAAGAGTATGGAGGTTTCTCAAAAAGTCAAAAATGGAATTACCCTATGTCTTAGCAATTGCACTTCTAGGTATTTATGCAAAAGATACAAAAATACTAATTCTAAGAGATACATGCATCTGATATTTATAAAAGCATTATCAACAATAGCCAAATTATAGAAATAACCCAATGCTGATCGTTGAGTGGATAAAGAAGTGGTATATATACAGTAGAAGATTACTCAGACATAAAAAAAGAATGAAATCTTGCCATTTGCAAGGGCATGGATGGAGCTAGAGAATATATGCTAAGTGAAATAAGTCAGTCAGAGAAAGACCATATGATTTCACTCACATGTGGAATTTAAGAAACAAAACAAATGGACATGGGGGGAGAAGAGAGACAAATCAAGAAACCAACTCCTAATGATAAGAGAACAATCTGAGGGTAGCTGGAGGGGAGGTGGATGGGGGATGTGCTAGATGGGGGTGGGTATTAAGGAGGCCACTTGTGATGAATACTGGGTGTTGTATGTCAGTAATGGATCTCTAAATTCTATACCTGGAATTAATATTACACAGTATGTTAATGAACTGGAATTTGAATAAAAACTTGAAGAAGAAAAAATGTATAGATTATATTAAAAAATGTGTTCTTCACAAAATATTAGTGATATAGTGTTGGATAGAGATATGGCAAAACAGCCCGATTAAAACATATAAATGTATAAGAGAAAAAGGAGGAAGAAAACTTATCTCTGTTCACAAATATGGCTTATATGTAAACACACACACACACACAACAGAGCTGAAAAAAGGAATTTAGCTAAATGGCAGAATACAAATTCAATACTCAAACTCAGTTGCATTTCTATACACTGGCAACAATCTGCAAAGGAAATCAATAATTCCTTTTATAACAGCATCAAAAATAAATTAATTAGAAATACACTTAACATGGATGGAACTAGAGCGTATCATGCTTAGCGAAATAAGTCAAGCAGAGAAAGACAACTATCATATGATCTCCCTGATATGAGGAAGTGGTGATGCAACATGGGGGCATAAGTGGGTAGGAGAAGAATCAATGAAACAAGATGGCATTGGGAGGGAGACAAACCATAAGTGACTCTTAATCTTACAAAACAAACTGAGGGTTGCTGGGGGGAGGGGGGTTGTAAGAAGGGGGGGTGGGGTTATGGACATTGGGGAGGGTATGTGCTTTGGTGAGTGCTGTGAAGTGTGTAAACCTGGCGATTCACAGACCTGTACCCCTGGGGATAAAAATACATGTTTATTAAAAAAAAAAAAAAAAGAAATACACTTAACCAAGGAAACCAAAGACTTGAACAGTGTAACTTAGAAAACAATTGCTGAAAGAAAGAATGCACCAATAAGTAGAAAAACAATCTGTGTTCATGAACCATAAAACACAATATTGTTAAACAAAATATAACAAAACAGAAATAACAAGTGTTGGTGAGGATGTGGAGAGATTTGAATCCTCATGCATTTTTAGTGTGAATAGAAATGAGCAACCACTATGAAGAAGAGTGCAGCCCTTCTGCTAAAAAAACTACAAACAGGGTTAACATATAATCCAGCAATTCCAGTTCTTGGTATATACCCAAAAGAATCAAAAGAAGGAACTTAAAGAGATGTTTGTACAACCATGTTCATAGTAGCATTGTGCACTTATTCAAAAGAAAGCAACCCAAGTGTCCATTAGCAGATGAGGGATAAGCAAAAATTTAATATGTATATACAACAGAAAATATATATATAATACAATTTCATATAAATACAAATGTATATGTATATATATAATTTTAGAATGCTTTTATTTAAAAATTATTTTAAACACAAGTAATCCAATTTATCCATAACAGATTTTTTTTAACTCTTAACTGACTGAGCCACCCATGTGCCCCACATCAAACATTTTTATTTCATGAATTTTTCTTTAAGATTTTATTTATTTACTCATTTTAGAGGGAGAGAGAGAGCATGGGAGCAGGAGGGAGGAGCAGAGAGAGGAAGAGAATCTTGAGCAGACTTCATGCTGAACATGGAGCCCTACGTGGGGCTCAATCTCATGACTCTAAGATCATGATCTGAGCCAAAACCAACAGTCAGGTGCTTAACTGATTGAGTCAAACAGCCACACTTCATTCAAGAACTTTTATTTGTAATTTTATTTAAACTTTTTATTAAGTTTTTAAAAATTATCATTCAAATATTGTTAATAAACAGTGTTATATTACTTTCAGGTGTACAATATTGTTATTCAGCAATTCTGTTCTCAGCATTCAGTATGAGAAGTGTGTTCTTTAATCCCGGTCACCTATTTCATCCACCCACCCCCCACCTCCCCTCTGGAAACAATCTGTTTCTTCTCTAAAATTAAGAGTCTGTCTCTTAGTTTGTTTTTTCTGTCTTTTTTTTCTTCCTATTTTGTTTATTTGTTTCTTAACTTCAACATATAAGTGAAGTCATGTGGTATTTGTCTTTCTCTGACTTACTTCACTTAGCATTTTACTCTCTAGCTCTACCCAGGTTGTTATGAAAGATAAGACTTCATCCCTTTTTATGACTGAATAATATTCCATGGTAATATACCATATTTTCTTTATCCATGCATATTTTGATGAACACTTGGGCTTTTCCCAAAATCTGGCTATACAATGGAATATTATTTAACCCTAAAAAGGAAAGACATTTTGAGACATGCTATGACAGTGATAAAACTTGAAGACATTATGCTAAGTGAGATAAATCAGCCACAAAAGGACAAATACTGTATTTTCCACTTACAGGAAATATCCAGAGTAGTTGGATTTTTTTTTTCTGAAACATACAGATTAGAGAAATTAATTAACTTCCTCAGATATACAGAGCTGATGTAGTAGAATTAACCTCTCCTTTTGTATTTAGGCTTTATTTTCTGGGAAGTGTTTCCTGATTTCCTAAACCCAAAATGAGGATGCCTCCCATATTACCCCAGATTTAATATCATTATTTATCTTTTCACTATATATTTAATCACTTACTTATTTAATAAATTATAAATCCCTAAATATTAATAAATTATAAATCCCTAAAGGGCAAGGATAGTATCTTTTCTTATTTAACAATGAAATTTGCAGATTTTATTAAAATCTTGCTTTTACCACCATGGGTCCTCCTTTCATTTCTTCAGTTCTACCTTAACTATTAATAACATCTCCCTTCTATTTAGCAGTCACTAATATGCCGGCACTATGCTAGAATCTCACACATATTAACTCATTTACTCTTCACAATATATCTTAAAAAACAGTCCCATTCTCATTTCACAATGAATCCATAGGACCATCCTTTATTTGGAATCATCACCTATCACAGTTCCCAATGTCTTATCACAATTGTCTAGTGCATACTGAAATAATTATTAGGTATCCGTCCTCTCTATTAGCGTTCAGTAATTTTTCTCCAAATAGACCATGAGCACCAGGTATCCAGGCAATGTGTTTAGGGACAGCAGAATCCAAACTGCTTTCAAGACCTTACTTCAGATGAAAATAAAAATAGAGCAGAGTAGCGCAGCGGGAGCGTGCTGGGCCCATGAAAATAAAAATAGTACCTATGACTCCTCTTCTAAACAGACCAAAATATATTCATAATTTTCCATTTTCTTGTAGAAACACATTTTCTTTTTCTTTTCTCCTTCTCTTCTTCTTCTTCTTCTCCTTTTTTTTTTTTTTTTTTTGGTGACTTTCTTCTGAAGAGAAAATATCTACCAGATGATAGTATACGAAAATGTATTCAGGAACTGAAAATATTTCATTCTTTTTTTATTCATAGAATGGATAATGGAGAGCATATATTGGTTAAATATTCCTAAATATTCCTAAAAACATTCACTGATAACCATGTAGTTATAGAAAAAAGTGTCAGCAGAAATTAAAATTGCTTCCCCAAATTTGAAACCTATAGGCTTTTCCTTTATTTTGTACTTCTTGCACACTGTAAAATTTGTAACCTCATTTTAAAATGCTACATAAAATTTTGAGCTTTAAATGCAAAGCTTTAACCTGTATCTCTAAGTATTAGGAAAATTTATGGAATATTAAAATAATATGAGAAGGAATAGAGACTTTAATATTCACAGTATCCTGCCTTGTTTCTTCCTTTCTCTCCAGGAAACTGTAAGCCAAAATATTAAATACATATATTTGGATAAGGTATATTCACACACAAACATATCTCACTTTACAACACTAGTATTAACGAGGCACGGGTATGATCATTTTTTTTTTTCTGATGAGAAAGAAAAGACAAAAGCACTTTCATATGGCAAAATTCTTTTTTCTAAATTCTTTAGTATAATCTCAGAAATTCTTGTTCAGTCAGCTGTTAACTGGCATTTAGATGCTTACACAGAATTCTATGGACTTCAGCATCTTATTTGATTTTGCAACCACTGCTGCTGACCCAGAAATGTTTGCTTCTTATGAAATGTTCAAATTGCACTGAATAGGCCCTAGAAATACATCACTTTGGAGTGCAGTGTTCTTTAATTGAATCCAGGACTTAAGTAAATCATAGTTTGAATGAAAGGGAAAATATGTGAATTAGAATTTATGAGATTGATTTAATTTAAAATAGTACATGGTATTTTAGAATTGGAGGGACCGAAGTGGTGTAGATTTTGAGAACTAAGGGAAAGTGACTTTATTAAGACCCACAACTAGTTTGAGTCTGGTTTAAGAATCTGTGTGACATGATCCCTGGTCCGGGCATATGTCCTTGTCATGAAGCAGTATTGATTAATTAACAACATGGACATTATGTGAAGCTGACTTGGATTCTCATTCTAGCTCTGACACTTACTGGAGCTCTGATAATCAGAAATCCAATTTCTGAGGCTCAGGTCATGATCCCAGGGTCCTGGGATCCAGCCCTGCATCAGGCTCTCTACTCAGCAGGGAGCCTGCTTCCCCCCTCTCTGCCTGCCTTTCTGCCTACTTGTGAACTCTGTCTGCCAAATAAATAAAATCTTAAAAAAATAAAAAGAAAGAAATCCAACTTCTGAGCCTCAATTTATTTATCCTTAACATGTGTCCTAAAACTATATTGGCCTATTGTGAGATACAGATGAGAACATGCATCTAAACACTTGACATGAGGACAGACGTGGTAAACACTCAGGAATGCTTGTTTTGGTAGTGGAACTTACAGGTCCTACTTGTCTAATAAATACTTTACCTTTACTTATTTTAATTGTCATTATCTATATGCAGAAATATTAAGGACAGGAAAAGGTGTGTTTTTTAGGAAGATAAAAGTGTGTACTTATTTATTTCTTTAATTATAAAATACGAACATCATTATTGCATTTTTATGTACACCTGCTTGTGGGTTAGAAGAACAATTTGCCTCTCCTTTGAGCAACACCTAATTTCTTTTGTACTTTATTACTTTCCATGAAATTATAAAAATCCTTCCATTCCAGGAAGATATAAGATGTAGTTGTGACTGGTGAACTATACATATTAAAGACATAGGTATAGCTTTGAATACTTAGTGATCTAGGTTAAAATGGAAGATTTAACATGGAACAATTAATACATTTCAGGCATGCCTTTTTTGCACTCTTAGGTTATTAGAAGGAAGGAACTCTGTAATGAACTCTACAGTTTCTGACCCTGACTCTGATATTGAACTGACAATTACAAAAGGCAGCTTAAGGGGATGGAGTGATGCATTGGCATTGAAACGAGGGCATCTGTTCTGCTTCTAGTACCCATACTGTTTAAGCAAATATCAGGGGTCTAACAGCTTGATATGTATTCATGGCCCAGAACCCTCCAATTATACCATGTGTCATGACATTGATGCAAATGCTATCCTCCATCATTTGAGAGGGAAAAAAAAAGTTTAAAAAACTATATTATTGTGGCAGTGCATTAACCTGCTCTCAGCAGCTCAGCAAGAGACAATATAAGTGTGCTTCAGTTAAGGATGACACAAACCTTTGCCTTTGAGCTAAAAGGGCTATTAAGTTAAACACAGTGCTTATAAAAAGGTATTTATTGTTGGTTTGAAGACTATTACTATGTCATCACATTCAGCTAATGAATTTTGTTATTGTATTAATAACTTGGGGGTGTAGAATTCTCTTCTGCAGGTTCTGAACTTTAAAAAAAACAACCTGTCAAACTTTTGAGTTCCCTCAATGTATAAAGCTGATTCCTCTAGGTTTATACTTCATCATAATATAGTATCTCCACTTGGTATAGCTAGGAATGAGAAAGGACCTGCTCAAAGGTCGTAACTGGAAGGAAGAAGCTGTTTTTGCTCCTCTGGAATGCCAGCTTGCTTAAAGTGTGCTTTGCTCTCAACTTCTAAGCTTACCATTATGTTTAATAATAACTCTTTAAAACATAAACTCTCGAAAATCAAAGAAACATTTCAAAAAACAGCTGTGCCCTAATAGTAGACTGATTAATTTCTGATTCTCTTTAACATAACTAACTAGGACAACTTGGCTTGATTTCAGCTGAAAATGCATTTCTTCTAACACTAAGTTGGCATTTATCTAATGACTCTAATGAAGGCAAATGTTACATGTTAATATTTCTGTAAAATTGGAAGGAGCTTAAGAAAATCAAAGGCACTTTTTATTTTACTTTGAAGAAACAAAATTGTTCTGAAGGCTTCCACAGACCTTAGGAAGATTCAAACCTACTGTCTCTGTTTTCCCATTGTGGCTTGTGTAGGAGTAACTATCCTTTTGATAGAAAAAAAGGCAGAGGGGAGTTGCCATATTGTAAGAGGCCATTGTCCCATCTGGTCTGAATTCCTGCCTGTAGCCAACTAATTTTCTTTTACATCAAGCCTATATTACAATTCCATGACTTTTGCTGGGCTTAAAGTCTCTGTAATATAATTTTCACACACAGGTGGTGGTAGGAATTGGACATTCACCAATGGAAAAACTGGTTTGTGTCACTAAAAATAAAATTTTTATTTAGTTATCCTGTAATGTGGAAGAGGTGGATAGCTGTAGGTTGGGAACAAAATCATATTTCTCTCATGTACCATTACTTTCTGCAATGCTTTATATAAATTATCCATATGTTAGAAGATATATAAAATAACATTCAAGGATTCTGATTTTATTTTTTTAAAGATCATGTTCATTACCATGATGGCTTTCAAGATAGAGCTAGATCCACCTTTTACAAACACTGAATCTTCACGTTGACATTGATTGAATGTAGGGAGGAGGGTTGGTACTTTCACTTATAGTGTATTCATTACCATTAATATGATATATAAGTTAAAAAAACAATAACAAAATAAATGAGAAATCACAATGCCATCTAAAAAAAAAAAAACCTACTTCAAATTCTATAACTTTGTATGAGAACTCTAAGTAAGCAAAATTCAGCTTCATATATTGAAGATTTCTCTAAAATAGTTTTTACTATTTTAATTTGTATAAAATTGTGTATAACTAAAGCTTCCCTAAATCATTTTTGGAGGCCTTATTTAAGGACTGTACTGTTCAAATATATTTTAAGAGTGATGACAATTATGAACTTGGATATTCTCTGTGTTTATAAATGTCTAGCTTTTTAATTTTCTTACCTACAAGTGAGTAAACTGCATTAGATGCTTGTAGGTAGATCAGAGACCTAGGCCACATCTCCCCCTATTATCATGAGCATGAAATCCATGATTGCTATATCAGCCCATCAGATTCTAGTTTTGATACTAATTTATTGATTTTGGAATTTCTGAGAAGATCCTTTAGAGTTGAGAGTTAGTTGTCAAAGATTTATGGTGTAGTGATGTCAAAGTACTGGAAAACATTGATAAGCATCTACACTTAAGTTACTTAGCCAAATGAATAATGAAAATTCAGTGTTAATATTTTACCTTTCCACTTATACCCTTCTACACCTCATTTCCTCATGAGGGATTTTGCATAATGCCTAAAGCAATCTTTGTGGCTCAAGACCGGTTTCCCCTATTCTCTGAAGGTAGAGCATTCCTGTGAAACCTTGTGTGAGTGAAATGGGGTAAAGAGAAGAAACGCTTACCACAAACTTGTATGGAAAATTTTGAGGATTCCCAGAAATCCCGCCCCCCAATTAAAAAAAAAAAAAAAAAAAAAAAAAAAAAAAAAAAACAGCTCTGTTGGACTTCTCTAAAATCTTAGGGCCCATCTTGTTAATGGATGCACAAAATAAATCGAGATAAAGCACAGACGCTCAGACACAGTTCAAAGCTAGGGCGATTTGATGCTGACATGCTGAATGTAGTTCCCAGGATGGAGGTTGGTGGGGGCACACTCACTGCTTGGGGGTGCATGTTGCTTCTGTAACAGCTTGCTGCAAAACACACACTGAACATTGCTTTCACTTTTTGCCTTTTTTGTTTGAGTGAAGATCCTTTTTGAATTTCTTTCTGTTAGAGAAAACAGGCCCTAATGTAGGTCTTTCATAAAGGTGAAATGGCATAAAGAAAACTTTCAAAAAGCAGAGGACAGTTAGATATAAAATTAATAGTAATGAACACTGTTATTTAAAAAAAAAAGTGATCACTGTTTTTTACTACCAGTTGCATCCTTTTAACCTATTTTCCCAATTATAAATTTCCCAACTGGAAAAGAACAGACAACAAAACAAAACAAAAACAAACCTTATGTGCTAATTATATTATTTACTGGGCTCAGAAGCTGGTTTTTATGCACCTGAGTCTTTGTTACTTAAGTTGCATATAGTTTTATGTATAATTTAGTGTTTAATATTTCAATTTGTTTGAACTGATATTTTAGTAAATATGCTCATTTGTAAGTGAATTTACTTTTCAGTTCTGTTCTTGAACAAGACTTTCTGCATGAGTGTGTGTTTGATATGGCTATTTACAAATTATATAGGTCACAAAAAACCCTGAATATTCTGGAGTCTCAAAGATAAATTTTATTCAACATTTACATATCTTACCTAAAGAAACTAAGGACTTGAAAAACTAGTATTTATCTATGTTTATCCATCCAACCAATTACTTTATTTCTCTATCATATTCCTCAGTAAATTAAGCTAATCCTTTTCCCGTCTTTGGATGCCCCATAGTGTATTTTCACTGCTGAAATCTTTTTTGTTAAATCAGTTCTAATTTGATCTCTAGGCATTCTTATCTACTATAACTGATATTATTTTATCTTTTCTTTGAACTTACAATGCCTGTAATGTGTAGATTTGCCTAGCATTTAGTTATATGATGTCTTTTAATATAGTTTGAATTGATTATTTTTTTAAATCTGAGTATATATAATGTAACAATGTTACATTAGTTTCAGGTGTACAGCATAGTGATTCAACAAGTTTATGCATTATGCTATCTATCTTCAGCTACACTTACATCTGTCCTCATACAACATTATTACAGTATCATTGACTATATTCCTTATGATATGTTGTTTGTTCTGGAGACTTATTTATTCAGTAACCAAAGCCTGTACCTCCCTTCATCCATTTTGCCCATCCCTCAACACCCTCCCCTCTGGCAAACATCAGTTTATCCTGTGTATTTTAGGTCTCATTCTGCTCTTTGTTTATTCATTTGTTTTCTGTTTGTATTTTGCTTTTCTGTTTGTTTGGATTTTTTTGGATACCACTTATGAGTGAAATCATACACTATTTGTCTTTCTCAGTCTGACTTATTTTACTTAGCACAGTACCCTCTAGGTCCATCCATGTCGTCTCAAATGGCACAAGCTCATGCTTTTTATGGGTGTGCAATATTCCAGAGTGTGTGAGGGAAGGGGTGGTCACATGTTCCTTTTCCATTCATCTATTGATGGACACTTAGGTTATTTCTATATCTTGGCTATTGTAAATAATGTGACAATAAACATAGGGATGTGTATTTTTTTGAGTAGTTTTCATTTTCATTGGGTAATTGCCCAGTGGTAAATTATTGGATTATATGATATTTCTATTTTTAATTTTTTGAAAACCCTCAGTACTGTTTTCCACAGTGGCTGTACCAATTTACATTCCTAACAACAATGCATGAGGGCTCCTTTTTCTCTACATCCTCACCAACACTTGTTATTTCTTGTCTCTTTGATTTTAGCCATTCTAACAGATATAAGGTGATATCTCATTGTGGTTTTGATTTTCATTTCCCTAATGATCGAAACTGTTGAGCATCTTTTATTTTGAATTGCTATTAAACTCTTGTATCGTTATATAAGTCATAAAATGAGTGTTCAGTTACTACTATTTAAAGTTTTGAATCTTAAAATCACACTATAAATTATACTTCTTGATATTCTTTTTTAAAAGATTTTATTTATTTGAGAGAGGGAATATGAGCAGAGGGAGAGGCAGATGGGGAAGGAGAAGCAGACTCACTGCTGAGCAGGGACCCTGCATTGGGGATCAGTCTGGGACCTCGGGATCATGACCTGAGTGGAAGGCAGATGCTTAACTGACTGAGCCTCCTAGTGCCCTGCTTCTTGATATTCTTTTACTTGCAGAAACATTAAAAGTATTTGTTGACTAGTTTATTCCGTAAGCAAAGACTACATGTACAGACATGACCATTAGTGACAAAACTGGTGGTGTAAATGCTATGAAATTAAAGACTCACTAGAAACCTGGACTTAACTCCCAGGAGTATGGATTCTCCATTTTCCAGTTTGGCCAGAAAATGCCAGAGTCTCCATTTCTATTCGTAGAAGAGAAACAAAAGTAAATATCTGGCCTAAGCATGACTCAACAAACCAGGATTTAACATTACTAGAAAATTTAGTTTCTGTCTAGAAAAAAATATTCATGAGACAGTTAAGTCTTTATTTAAGTACTAACAACTACTCTAAAACATGTTTTGAATCAAAGACACTTCACTTCTCTTATCCTAAATTTGACGTTACAGGCTGTGCCTCTTTCCTCTGTACCTATCTTCCTATTTTTCTGTAGCTGCTGAAATCTCTAGGGAATATCTCTCCATGGAGACAGAGCCAGACGGCCCGTCTCTCCTCTGTTCTTGAGTTCCTGTTTTCCAAGTAATGATTCGGATAAACTAGAGACCAGTTTCCTTTCCTGCAACTCTGGCAGCTGAAATTAATTCTCCAAAGACTCCTCTTTGGAGGCAAGCAGATGGTACACATGCACGTGCTTTAGTTTTGATTGTACCAGTTCTGAATAATTTAAAGTTCCAAATCTCTATAAAACTACTGTATTCCCATTTCCCAATACAATTTTTTTTTCTTTTGCTTCAGAAATTCCTTCCTTATATTTTGACATTTGGCTGAAACTTCGTTCATTTTGTACTGGCTTCATTGTCACACACCTCCTGCTGTTCTTTGTTACAATTTTAGATAAGTATGGCTTTAGAAAACTAAGATGCTTTTAGAAACTATTCTGCTGGTGATTTTCCCCTTACCATTTGCAAAGCATTTTGTATACATAAACAGCACATTAGCCAAATGATGCTGTTATCACAGTTCCTGTTGGTCTGCACTTGGCTCTCGCTTTAGAATTACCCCAAATAGGTTTGCAGAGTTTTATAGTAGCATTATGAGGCATTCAATAATATGTATGAACTTAAGGCATGTTTTTCCCCCCCTGCCATTTTTGAGAAACAGCCAGTCCTATCTGTGTTGAAGATTCACTGCTGCTCCAGGTAGAACATGATAAGAAGGGAATGTTCTGAATAATCAATCTCCAGGTAGATTGCTCTATCAGTAAATTGAGAAGACTTTGCCAAACACAGTCCAAAATATTCTATGTGATCCAGTGATTTGTGAGGTTATCAGAGGCTGTGAGATAGGCAAGTCTTTGCACACTCACACATAAATATGCACACACATCTACAGCTACTCAACTCACCCAGAAATCTCTGCTACTGTAGGCACTAGGGATACTAGAGCAATGATTCAATTCTGAATAAGTTCCACTAAGTTTTATTGCCAGTGCCGTCCCCTCTTCCTATGGCTAAGGAATAAGTATGTGAGACATAGTGCTCTATATTAGTGTAAGTCGTTATTACTATAGGAAAAGAGGAACTTAAATATATAATCAATTTAGAATGAGATAGTAATCTCAACTGTGAAGATGAAAAACAGTGTTAACTATAATATGCACTTAGCCTTTACCAAATGATGTTTGTATACTGCTCTGTGGTTATCCAACTCTTACAAAAATCATATCATTTGTGATCACCATATTATGAACACAGAACCTAAGCCTCAGAGAGATTTACTGGCTTGGGTATACACGGCCATGCGCTGAAGCAAGGATACAAGCCCCGGGTACCATGATACCAAATTCTCTTTTTCTCCCACATAAAATGGAACAAGCATAGCATTTATAGAATGCCCAAACACATTTTATCTGGGAGGACTTTATGTTGTTTAAGAAATATAACTACAGAGGAAGTAGGATATAAAACACATTGGGTTTTTTTGTTATTTGTAAATAAAATTTGGAAAACAGAAACACAGAACAACTGAAGAGAGCCTCAGAAATCTCATCTATTTGATAGAACACTTCCCTCAGGGACTTTAACAATTGCTATGCAGAATCAACAAATAAATAACGTTCAGTGGTGTTTTGTCTCTCTTGATTCCAACCATTCAAGTGATGTGACTTTGACCAATTCCCTCGAGGGATAATTCCATAATCCAGCGGTTTTCTCTGTCAGGAAGTTTTTCATGTATTCCATCCAAATTGTCTTTTCTCTGACTTCATTCTATTTCTCATCCGTACACCCAATCTGAACACATCACTAAATGATTTCTCATTCCCAGTGAGGGTTACACTTTTAAACATTTGGTCGTCTGATGTTTTCTTCTTTTATTTTTCACTTTCCCAAGAATTACACATTTACCTCCAACAAACTTCTTTTTTTAGTCAGTCCCTCTACTGCCTTCATCAATTTTAAGCTCTTCCCTGAACAGCCATTCATTTGCTAAATGGTTTGAAGTCAGGCATAGGAGGATTATGGTTCTTCACTGCAAGGCTATATTCTAAACATGCCGTTTAAAACATAACCAACATTGATGTTTTTCAATACAAACAAACAAACAAATAGACAAACAAACAAACAAATAAAGCCAGAATGCACAACCTGAATGCACAATTAAAATAAATGGAGGGGTAAAATTTCCACCTTGGGGGATGATTTAATTTCAGGCCTGATAGATCACTGCTTGAGAATCTGATGTAGAAGCAGTTTCTTTTTTCATTTTTTTTCTGTTTAAAAAAAAAAAAAAAGTTTAGATCTCTACGATGTTCAGGCAAGGGGTTATAACTTTCCCATGTCTAGTGAGGGAGAGATATGTCAATAAATTTCAGTTATGTATTTAAGATTTGTTAATAGTGCACACAGGGTATGCTGAAGCACAGCAGAGTGAGAATAAGCCTATGAAGATGAGGCAAGGAAGGAGGGATGGAAGAGGTTTATAAGGTGATGCTTCATCTGAGTGTTTAATAGGAATAGCTTTTACTAAACACCTGGAAACCATTACCAGGTGATGGAGCACCACAAGGTCACAAAACACAGTATTCAAAGAACTATTAACAGTTTTATATTCCTGATGTACATGTTGGGGCAAAAAAGGCATTTGAGATGAAGCTCAAGAATTGGAAAGGGAAAAATGCATGTCATAGAAAGGATTTTGGATTTTAACTCAAGGTTGCATCCAGCTATGGTCCTTATGTCAAATATAGCCTCACCTCTTTTTGTAAGGAAAGATTTATTGGGACGCAGACATCCCATTTGTTTACATATTGTCATGACTGTTTTATGCTACCACAGCAGAGTTGAATAGTTGCAGCAGAGACCACATGTCCTGCAAGGCTAAAAATATTTACTACCAATGTTTTTAAGGAAAAGCTTTCTGACCTCTCCTCTGGGCCTTGTCAAGCGGCTGAATGATCTGAGCCAAGAGGTAGCATGATGAGTTCTCCCTTTTGGGAAGTTGAGTTTGGTAGCAGTAGGACTATAGACAGGAGATCTCATGAAATGTATAGCCTGGCATTTAATAAGTGGTTTATATCTGTGTGTCTAGTTCATTCCCTTTCTTTTTCTTTTTGGTTTTCAACTTAAACTCTATTTACACTGATGCTACCTGATACTTTGTCCTCCTGCCTTGTCCTCTTGCTTTAATTACTAAGTATTTTACTTGGCCTATTTGGGAGGGTATCTGTTTCAAACATAATACATGACACATGGTTTTAAAAACCTTAATATCTATTCTTGGTTATATGCATTTTCCGTTTTTATATAAAAACAGCACCACCGGCAGCAATATGTATTTACTGTTAAGCAACTGTCTATAAAGGACTTTGCTAGGTAAAAACTTAGTATAACGATGAAGGGTGATCTAACTGATGAAAATATTGTTAAGCTACACATTATTCTACCTCCAGGTTTTTCCATAGGATCACTGTTGACATTTTAGGTCAGATAATTCTTTGTCATAGAGAGCTATGTTGTACATTGTAAGTTGCTTAGCAGCATAGATGACCTCTACTCACCTGATGCCAACAGCGCCCTCCGTGCTAGTCAGAATAATAAAAAATGTCTCTGGACATCACCAGATGCCAAACGTCTCCTAAGGGGAAAAAACGTGTGCCAGTTGAGAGCTATTGAATTTTTTCCTTTCTCTTCTGTGTTCTCATAGGATGTATCTTTGATAAAAATAACAAAAGACAAAAAGAGAAAATGTGTTTGATTTTATTTATTTATTTATTTATTTATTTTTTGGGGGGAAGGGAATTTTTTAATCAGAAAGTTGAGATCACAGGCTAATGGTGTGGTGAGATGGGTTCGGCGTGTGCTGGGTCCCAGCCTCTTCCTGAAAATTGACTTCATGTTGTGACATTTTCAATTCTTGCAAAAATCTCCGTCACAAAAACGAGGTATCAGATTTCAATTGTCTCATTTTTACATTCCTCTGCTGTAGTTTGTTGACCTTTTCAGTATTCTAAGCAAGGTTTTGAAAGAGTTGACCATTCCTTTCTCTTCCTATTAAAAAGTATAGTAACCTGTTGCAGAGACTAAAATGACTGGCCAACTGAGATAAAGAATTTTAAAAAGGTCAAAATGGTTCAGCATACCAGATATTTCACAGTATTTATAAAGTACTTTGAATGTATATTTTAACTATTTTTTAAAATAAAATATAAATCAATGGTTAAGAGAAAAGTAGAACATGCCGTATGTTCTTCCTAAAGTTGATCTTACTTCTGTTATAGCTTTCTTTGCCTATAGTCACAGAGAATTAGAATTTATATAGCCCCACATCAGAATAATAATTTTTGATACTGTTAGGCAACTGTTTATAGTCTTCCTGGACCTAGGAATATTACGTCTCTGATTCTACTCAGCTATACAGAATTTCCAGACAAAAAGGTAAAACTCATTCAAATAAGAGACATTAAATTTTCTGCTTCTTCAGCAACACTGCAAGAATTTTCATTTAACAAAGTGTCAGCATCAGCAATACCATTATCAATGGACATCTGGTTTTCATTCTCATATACATAGGCAGCAAATTTAAGGTCCAGTTTAACATATTCAGTGAAGTAAATGTATTTAGGAGGGGTACCAGACGAGGTAGATGAGTTTCTGTACTCCTTTTGAGGCAGAACCGAATTTGAAATTACTTACATATCAAAAAGGCAAATGTATTAGAACACAAGACTTGTGGTCGGGTAGGGATTTAAAAATACAGTGTTTGTGACATATGTAAATGACATCAATTCTTGAATAAAACAATCATGTAAAATTGTGTCTATTTTCTCGTATTTAGTACCTGGAAGTACCAAGGGATACAGCTGCTACCTGAATACTTCTGTATGGTTATACAAAGCCTGAATGGAAACAAAGGGTAGCGCTTAGGTTCTAAAATGTATTTTCTACTTGAAGCATGTGAAATCAATTTACAGGTGCCATGGGAACTGAGGGAGAGGAGTGGCAAGAATAGTCTAGATGAGAGCAAAAATCACTTTGACACTCGTGTAGCTGGATGTGGAAGGAAAATTATTTGATCCTCATATTTAACATTAAAATTTTAATAATGAAGTTATTTTTGACCTAGGAGTCAACATATTACATCTCCTAAGGATGGATTTCAGAGAAGCGAATATGGGCAGTGGACGTTTTCTGTGGGGGAGTATTACAGTCCTATCCTTGAGAAGAAGCCCAGGTACGAGTCACAAAACCTGGCTTCCAATTTAGGTTGTGTGTGTTTTCAGTGCATTACTTTAGGTAGAGTTTGTACCTGTTGGTGGCAGATTTTTCTCTAGGGAAATGATGTAAATAAAAGCTACATTACTTAAAAGAGAATTTTGAGAAGATATATTGAGTTAATAGGTTTATTTTACATTAAAATCTTGGAATCATCCAGGGACTTAAATGCTAGAAGTTTAAAAACTTACTCTTAAAAAAACACTTTGCTAAATATCTACTACATTTCATGCCCCAAATTGGAAAAGGTACAGTGGATTGTTTCTCTCTGTCTTGAAGAAGTAAAGGGCCTAAAAGAGTAGTTAGGACAAAATGGAAATACCTTGATGAGTACAGTGTTTTATACTTTTCAAAACAGTGTTCAGCTATTCAGATCTGGTTGATAAATATTTAATTCTAATTGTGGGCTAGATACTCTGTTTGGTCCAGAAACACTGTAAGATGGCCCTTAATTGTGAGTAAGTTACAGTCTAATTAGGAGTATGAAAATTGCACCAGGTAAAGATGTGAGAAGGATGTGACAAGGTATACAAAGTATAGACTGGTATTGCTATAAAGCATTTTAGATAAAAGAATAGGTTTAAAACAGTTAAGTGATGATTTGTGGTCAAAATTGGAAGATCCAGATTTCAAATTCAACTTTTCTGCCTCCTAATCAGAAACTCTTCCTATGACAACCACACTCTTTGAAATTATATTCACAAATAATTAGGATGCAAGCCGGAAGTCAGTGACTAAAAAGAAGCAAAACAGATACAAAGCATAATGGGTGTTGGAAAGTAGAAATAAGACAATGTTATTAAAATTAAAACAATAGAGTGAATTCTCACTGATAGCATAGGATGTGGCAGTGATAGATATCAGAATTTCACAACCCATCCAAGATAAACTATGTGTACACATGTATGTGTGTGTCATGTGTGTGTGTATGCAAATGTATTTGCATATATGTTAACATAACTCATAATGTTAACTCATGAAAATAATTGCACTATATGCAATTTTCTATATACTCATTACAGTACTTATACATCCAATATTCCTTCTTTGAATAAATGATTCAAGGACATCTTACAATAATTCTAAATTTGCTCAAGGACTTAAAAATGCTTTGAAAGCCATAATACAAAAAAATAATTCATTACATCATGGGTCATGATTGAGCAATTATACCAATACATTATCTTTGATTATTGTTCCCAAATTCATTAGATAAACTAAGTAATCAACTGGTTGAATCACTTATTTTCAAGTGATCACAACCTAAAACTGTGCTGAAAAAGTAACAGTGGCCAATTAAGTTACACTGTACATACATGCTAAAATTTTTATGAAGATTTTTTTATGAGCTCTTGTGTTCTGCAAACACTTCTGCAATTAGAGTTTATGATCCAGGGAGATGTACTGAAAATGCTAGCCTGGACTTCAAGTGACTTATAGATCAGTCTCCCCTCTAAAACTCATTAACCCTTAACTGAGTCACTTTCAGGCTTGGTTATCTCATCTGCAAAATAAGGAGAATGAGTCCACTGATCCCTAAACTACTTCTACTTCTAATATTCCATAAATTCTTGATTCTATGTAATTAGTTCCCTTTCCCCTCCACATATACACATCAATTTATCAAAAAGATTAAATGTTCTTTTCAAGTTTACTTACTAGGCCTTGAAAATCTCAACGTATTTGAACATCTCCTATGTAACACAAGGGATATTTTTGTATTATAATGCAACAAAATTTGAGTTCAACAGCAAAAATAGAAAATACAAAACACATTACATTTAAAATGAAACAAAAACAAAACAAAGCTCTCGGCAAGATCTGGGCTCAAGTTCAACCATTCATTTTAAGGAATTACTATCTTTTTTGATAGACACACACATTTTCTGTATTTAGCTCATTTTCATATTGTTTTCCATTTATGAAACTCAAGTGAACTTCAAAGCAAAACTATATCCAGAGCACCTAATTTCATTAGTTGCACTATGTGGCATCTGTTGATTCTTTAAACTACTTGGAAAAAACATCATTGGGTTTTTTTAGGAGGAAATATAGTAGGCAGATATTTTCTCTCCATGTCTCTCTCTCAGTAAGAAAAAAAAGAAAATTTGCATTTTATTTCCACTAACGAATTTGAGTTCTTTTCCTTTTGCTATATACAAGATTCTTTTACTGAATTCATTCCCTGTCCACTCAATAATATGTTTTATTATTAAATATTTCATGTAATTTTAGTCTGCTCAAATGACTCTTGCAAACCTTTGTAAGTTATGAATATATATTATAAAGCTATATCACAGTAATCAATTAAATATGGCTTTACTAACTCTATCTAAAATATTAGAATCTAGACACACTTTCAGGAAGTCAATCTTTTATTATAATGTAATTAGAAAATTTGTTTCAGCTTACAATGCCTTCTTCCAACTATATATCTTAATAAAGACTGCATGTGTCAACTTTAAAATGAAATTCAGAAATGATTTAGTACTTTAAAATTAGAACAATGATACTGTAATCCAGTATGAATCCAAATTTTCCATGAATTCCCGAGTCATCTTTTAAAAAAGCTGATTACTTAGTATTGACTTGCTCTACTAATGAACTTTACAATAAACAATTTAAAGGACTTTAAATAATTACCAACCAAAGTGTTTACATAATTGTTTATAATTTATAGGTAATAATTATATAGATATTTTATAATATCTTGATCTATTCAGTCAAAGTTACTATAGTGAACCAAGTCTTAACATATAATCCTCTAGTCCCTGGAAATAGTCTATGAAATTTGAGAGGAATGTTCTTTCTTTCAGGCCACAGGGGTACTATTTAATAAACTGCCACTTCAGTGTGCTAAATGATGCCCCAATGGACTGAAAGAGAAGACCTGCTTCCAAAACTCTAATTTGCACTGTGGGAGCACTTTACTCACCTGACAAGTGCTGACCTGATGCATCACATTCTGAAATGCCAACAGATTTATGCAAGTATAATTGATGGCAAATGAAAGCTGCAAAAATCTACTTTTTTTTTCTTTCTTCACTTCCAAACATAAGGTCCCCAATTCACCAGTGTATGATTTTACAAAGCAGACACTTTATTAGGGCACAGGGACTTAATGTGACATTATAATTCAATAGCTCTTTTCGGGATTTATTGTGTGATATGTCTCTGATTTTTTTTCTTAAATGTTGTCATTTAAGACAAATTAAGTTTCTGACAAGACATTTTTTACAGACTTAATATTATATAAATGTTTTATTTTTATACAACTTTAGCATGATAGATATTTTACAAAATAGAGAAAATGTGACACATTAAAAAAGAAATGCGGAGTCTTTTGAAAAATTCTAAGGAGATATTTTGTTGTAAAAAGGACCTTTAGAAACTATTTCAGACTTTGCCAAAACGGCGACAACCGCTGGGCCATTAACACATCTCCAGCTCTCCGGAGAAGTACCATTAATATCATTTCTTAATATGCCTGATAAAGCATTTTAGTGTAATATTAAATATACTCTTTGACACATTCTTTTGGGGACATTTTAGAAAATGTAAATGAGAGCAACCAATGAAAGATATAATAAGTAATTCTGGTCAAGGCTATTCAAAAGTTTGGGTTGGTCCAAAGGGACCACTGAAAAGCAAGTGTGCCATTCAAATGGCAATTGAAGGGAGGGTTGAAAAGGTTGATGGCACATTCCCCTTGTTTTCCTTTAACCTTGGTCTAAAGTCTGTTTTTATATTTAGCTCCTCAAAAACATCTCTATATTTGGCATTCTATGCAATTTCCAGTGATTGGCTGAATCATAGTATTTTAAAGATATAAAGGAACTTACAGACCATATGGTTACAACATCTTTTAATTAAAGGTGAAGAAACTGAATCATAGAAGAAAGGACTCTGATAAAATAGTATACAGTTAGGTAATAGCAGAGCCAGATTAGAACCAGAAACTTCTTTGTTTGTTGCTGTTTTGTCTGGAGTCAAACTCACTTCTAAAATAATACTAGTTTACAAGTTTACGTGTTATGTTTTAAAGCATGAGGTAAAGTTAAGGTATAAACCTTTATTTTTCTAATTGAGAAGATCCTATTTTTTTTTTGTTTGATTAATCTGGTAACTCTTTTAAGGGATACAAATAATGACATTTTACCCTGCTTCTTCAGCCTTCTTTAATAGTGCTTTCGGAAATAAAATACTTCTGAAATACAGTGACCCATTGCTAAACATTTAAAAAATATATAAATCTTTATCTAATGGGAGACATGGTTTGGAGAGGGAAGCTAACATTTCTAGTTAGAAGAACATTCAGTCCTTAATTGGCCTATTTTGAAAGCTAAGGTGGATCCTCTTGATCGTTCAGTGAATAAAAACTAACTGAAGAGACAATTCAGAGTATGTTGTAAGGGAGCTACTGTCTTCAGAGTATGGGAGAAAATGTTCTCCCTTTATTTTATGTATTGTGGGAGGAGAGTAAATTAGGAGAATGGCAAACTCTAAGTGTATGTTCTGAATCTCTCTCTCTAGGTAAAAATACCAGAGCTGGAATGCATGACCTTTATTTAGGTTGAAGAGAAGCCATTCTTAAATGACCTGTCATTCATCTATCACATCTGCATTTTTGGTGACCTGAAAATGGGCCATAAATGAAGGTTCCCCATGCCAGCATGACTGGAAATAACACATGGGTAATAGAGGAAGTGTCTATAGATGAACCTAAAGTAGGTTTTTGGTTTATTCCTTTCTGCATGCTGTATTCAAGGGATCCAGAAGTAGTCACATGCCCAGGTGAAAAAACAGGTAGGTAATGAGAGAAGAAACAGGCCAGCAAAGGACTGTGGTTGCAATAAACAGACCACGTTATTCACTGATTTATAACTGGAAATAAATATTGATGATGGCAATATCCAGATATAAGTGCCAGCATGGCATTACCAAATGCCAGTTATGACATCTGACTAGTCCAGAGACCAAAAGGATGAAGGGTTGGATCCACGAGACAAGGTGAACACCAGATCCTCCTTTCTTTGTTGCTGCTGCAGAAATGCTTATACCCACACCCAATTCTTTATCAACCTAAAAAGGGGGTTGGGTAGTAAAGGGAGCACTGGAAATTTACCCAAAAGAGAATATCTAACCTGCAAGATATTTATTTGTATTTAATTTAAAATTTTAATTAAAAGAATATATATATTTTTTTATTTTTAAAATTTATTTCATGGTGGTACCTGGGTGGCTCAGTCGCTTAATTGATACTCTTGATTTCACCTCAGAACATGATCTTGCAGTAGTGGGCTTGAGTCCCAAGTAGGGCCCTGTGCTCCGTGTGGTCTGACTCAGATTCTCTGTCCCTTTCCCTCCCACTCATTCTCTTTCTTAAATTAATAAATAAAATATTTTAAAAAATTATTTCATGTACTCCTCAATGGAGTATAACTTATGAAAAAGAACTAAATAAAAATAAAGTTAATGATGTAATAAAACAATAATAGTAATAAATATGGGAAATTCATAAATGTTTTGAATTTAGTATAATTAACAAAGGACTTAGGAGGATACTAAAGCCATTAAAACAAAAGATTACTATAATAAAAAAACAAATACTAAATCTTGGAAATTAAAAATAGGCTATAAAAATTGAAACAGATGGGCTGAAAAGAATGAATGCAACTGAAGAACAAATTCTTGTGTCTGGATGATTAAGCTAAAGGATTCTTTCAGAAAGTTTGGCAAAGGAGCAAGCATATTCTTCCCATTCTAATACTAAGGCAGCCTAGATATTCTGAAATTACCTTTCACTGTTATACATCCAGATGAAAAATAATTTATCATCATAATAAAATAAATACATTGCTGAGCTCAGAAGAAAAAAAAAATAAGAACTTTCTTAGTGTAGGATATAATAAAGAGTATTACAATAACATCAGAGTGATTAACAAATGAAGCCAGGGTTTCCCTGGATTTTATTGTCAGTATAAGACAATTAGAAATTAGAGCCTTGGGGATTAATATTTGTGTACTGGGCAACAGAAGAGGCCTTGAGTGGATTCAAAGGAAGGGAACGGAATTGATATAATAGCATAATCTGGAACACCCAACGCAGCTAGTTCTTTAGAATAATTTAGAAACAAATAATGTCTTGGGGCGCCTGGGTGGCTCAGTGGGTTAAGCCTCTGCGTGAGGCTCAGGTCATGATCCCAGGGTCCTGGGATCCCAGAGAGCCCCGCATCGGGCTCTCTGCTCAGCGGGGAGCCTGCTTCCTCCTCTCTCTCTGCCTGCCTCTCTGCCTACTGGGATCTCTCTCTATCTGTCAAATAAATAAAAATCTTAAAAAAAAAAAAAGAAACAAATAATGTCTTAAATCATAGTTTAGCTTCCCCTAGAAGCTGATTTTTTTCAAGAATTTCAGGAGATATCATAAAAAGGTGAGAGACTAAGAATAGGGAAGAAAGCAAGTAAAAAAACAAACAAACAAACAAAAAAAACCAACCTGTGAGCAGCTGGAGCCTTCTCAGACTGGTAAACTCTGTGAGGTAGAACATGCTCTAAAGTTATTCCATGTTGGATGGGTTGGGGGAGTTTGTGAAGCAACAGGATATATGAATGCACCAACTTCCATCAGTCATTGAGTTCTGTTTCCCATCACCATCAGTTGACAAGGACTGAGAGACGGAGCATGCTTCAAAAGCCAGAGAAAGTCCTCAGGCAAAGTCATGCATCAGCTTCTGTGTTCTGTTAGATCCCCATGGATAGAGGTGATAAAGGAAGGCACAAGCATGTAGGGGGAAAACTGACAGTCTCTCTACACTGTATGTACTAGAAAATCGCTTGCATATGTGTAGAAATTTACCAGAATGCTCAAAAAAGCATTATTCATGGTAGTTAGCACACAGAAAGAATTATATTCTCTAGTCAAGCTCAATAAAATAAAGATTTTTTGTAGTACCCGGTTTCAGTAGTACTTCCAAGGAGACCAAGATGAAGCAGATTGAGGTCTGAGACATTGATGGCAGCTCTTCAGTCTCTCCTGTGATTTTTGGAAGCTAAAACTAGGTAACTTTACACAAAGGATTTAGGGTGGTATCTAGTGGATTAAAGGCACACATTGTTTCATTTTTTTTAAGTATATAGATACTATGTTATGCTAACTTTAATGGAAAAAATCAGAGAACAGCAGATAAAAAATATCACATCTCTGATGCTCATTAATCTATATGAAGTAATTCATTGATCAGATTTCTGTAAATATACTCAATCAATTATTTGGAGTTGTAATAAAATGGATTTTTGTTTTAACTCTTAACAGATGTGGCCAACATGAAAGCATATTTTTCAGTTTTGATCTTTAGTTTATCTCAGAAATTAAATAATGTGATTTACATGTTTGCAAATATTCAAAATAGCTTATATTTATATAACACTAACCATTTTGAAACCATAGAAATGGTGGAAAATAAATATTCTCTATTTAGCTCATTTTTCACCTATCATTACTGTTTTCTCCATCTAAAATATGGATTAACCTAATTCCAGAGTCATTATGTTGCAAACATTTTCTTTCCTATAGCCTCAAGGACATTCAGTGATATTGGTCATTCTACCAATAGCATGAAGTAATCGATGTGGTGGTGCTCGCTTCGGCAGCACATATACTAAAAAAAGTAATCAATGTGGTGGAGATTATATGATCCTGAGTTTGGTCAACATTGAAATTGGTTTTATTGCTTTTCTATTTCTAAGGCAATATTTCCTGAAAAAAATTTCAGCAAGAGCTGGTGAGAAAATTTGACTTCACTATCTGTTATATATAGCATAGTATCACTCATATTTTACCAAATAGCCTGTAATTTTTAAAAAATGAAGACTAAAAAAGGTAAACTCAAAGCTTTTTTCCCATTTCTTTTTGTTTCCAAATATAGGAGATAGCAGCCTTGTTTCTCTCTGCTTCATTGCACACTGTGTTTTAGTTCCTGTTTTCATCATACTTGTTTCAGTTTCTTTCATGACTTTTCGACACAGAACATTAGAGTAATCTATACCTGGTGAAGACCCTTCAGAACAGAGCCATTTCTGTTGAATGAAGTATCACATAAAGAAAAAAGATTCCAAAGCTGAGCTCAAAGTCCAACGGGTGATTGGGTGGGGGTGACACCTGGAACTCTCAGAAAAGTCTCCATCTCAACAACCCTGGAAATCATTTTGAGGGGGACTTTCCTAGAGATACTTTATCTATTCTTTAGTTGCCCTATCTGAAAAGTGATGTCTTTTTTTTCCCCCCCTTCAGACTATTTTGTTAAGTTTAGATCAGTCTTAAGGGCACTCATTCTCATAATTTTGCATATACATCAGATATACCTTCACTTTGCTTTGGAAATGATGTGATGCCCTCATTCATAAGAGGACACTGAAAATTACTTTTAAATTTATAAAGATTCTCTGTGTTTCAAATTTCCTTTTGGAAGTGAAGAATAATCTTCATTTTTTAAAATAAGCATGTTTATTTAGGGAAACCTTATTCTTCTAGCCCCTTGATAGAATTACCCCCACCCTTTAATATTCCTGTTGTTTCCTAAACAACTGAAAACTTCCATTTGTTTTAGTTTCTTTCAGCCACAATCTCTCCTATAGGTTGCCAGAATATTAAATTTATAGGTTCTGTTTGGATATCCTCATATGTAAATATATCAAATATGTTCTTAAATCCAGTGCAACCATAAAGTCAAATAACCCATGGTATTAGAGACATTTTCTATGTTGCTAAGAATTTAAAAACATCAGAAACTATTATTCCTCAACTGTTGTGTAATATACCCTGTTGTATAATAATGGTTCTTAAATGAGTATAATATTGCAGTATATTTTTCATTTTCCCTAGTATATTTGAATTCTTTAGCAAGCTACATATTCAACACTTAGCAACACATAAAATAGAGTAACCTGTTTCCTTCAATATGATTTCCAATTATAACTCAGAATATTCTTTGGAATCATTATATTCTATAATCCTGCCAATTTGCATTATTTACAGTTTTACTTTCCCTTTGGAAGACACAATTCTTTACAAATTCACACTTCATTTTTTGTTTGTAGAAAACAACCATACTGCCAGTAGTATTTTCTGAATTTCTTCTGTAAACTGCTACCTAAATATTGGCGTGGCCAAATGTGCATGGCTTTGGGCAAAGTCAAAAAGCATAATATATAGCCTGGTGCAAAGATACATTAGAATTATTGTATTTGTTTTGTATTTACATATGTGAGGTGCTGAATTGTCTTCTTATTGGAAAGCAATACTGTGATTCTTATATATGAATTCTAATAAATTCTGTAAATCTGTAGTATTTTGATATGAATAGAGATAATAGAAATATTGGGTTTAATTTGCCAAGAACAGTCCAATTATTAAAACTATCTGAATTGTGATGATGCAACATGGAGGCTTAAGTGGGTAGGAGAAGAATAAATGAAACAAGATGGGATTGGGAGGGAGAAAAACCATAAGTGACTCTTAATCTCACAAAACAAACTGAGGGTTGCTGGGGGGAGGGGGTTTGGGAGAGGAGGGTGGGATTATGGACATTGGGGAGGGTATGTGCTTTGGTGAGTGCTATGAAGTGTGTAAACCTGGTGATTCACAGACCTGTACCCCTGGGGATAAAAATATATGTTTATAAAAAATAAAAAGTTAAAAAAAAAAAAAAAGAAATACAAAGGGCTGGATTTTTTTTTTAATCAGTGTACATGAATTTGTACCTTTGTATTTTACTTATTAATTAGGCTATATAAAAAAAAACTATCTGAATTGTAATTATAATTTATATCATATAATATCATAAGTAAATGAGTCTAATATAGTACTCAACATTGTATATGTTGAAGTAAATCTTTCTTTTTCATTGAAAAATTATTAGAATCCAATCATGTTGATTTAGTGAGCACTAAACAACATTATTAATTTAGTACTGACACATACTAATTCCTCTAGTTTAAGCTAAAATTTAATTAACATAATAGACTGGAAAAAAAATTTAAAAGCTGTTGACAAGCAATATATTTTAATGTCACTCTCAAATTGTAGACATAACCCTTTCTGTTTTTGTTAATTCAACATCATATCTCTAAAAATAACCAAATAGAGATTAGATAAATGTTTAATAATTATATCTAAGCAAAATTGTTATAAAACTTGGGATGGAGAACATAATATGAAAATTAGAATAAGCGATGTTTCTTTTCATACATTTAAAAGCTAATTTTACACTCTCTATATAACCTTTTCTTAATACAAATGTAATAGCTCTTAGTGAAATATCTTAAAGAACCATTTGGAAGGATTTATTTTAAACATGAAACAGTATGTCACAGTATATACCTTTCATAGGAACATTGAAAAGTCTACATGGTATCTATCAGACAGTACCTCTCAGCCAGCAAGGTTTTCTAGTGTTCCAATGAAGACTATTTTCTCTCCATTCCCTGTTTCTATTCCTTTTTTTCCTCTATTATCCTTTCATTTCTTTTCTTTCAAACTTGCATAAGAAGCTCTTTCTTTCTGTCTCTCCCTCTCTCTCTCCTTATTGCTTCCAGATTTGCACATGTGTAAACATTTTTGTGAGTGCGCACACATTCACACACACACTCACACTCACTAGTAGAGAGATTAAAAACAGATTTTGAAGCAACGCTACTTGCCTTTAAATACTAGATCTGGTTATTACTAGGTGTGTGACATTGGGAAATTACTCAATTACAGTTTGTCAGTTTTCTTATCTTTAAAGCAAAGAAGATAAAACCTGCCTCACATTTGAATGACTTCATGTATGTAAAACACTTAAGTCAATGTCTGGAACACTGTAAGGTCCATAATCGTTTTTTTCCCCAATTGCATATACATTTCAACATAAAGATAACATTGGATAATATTAGCACATATTCTAGGTCAACCATGGAAGTTTTGAGTGAGATATAGTTGTGAGTACCTAGGACCTTTGCTGAAAGTAAAGTTGGTATACTCTAGCCTGGTGTTCAGTGAATTCATAGATATTATAGCTAGTTTCCCTTAAATCTACATAACCAAAACTAAAACAGTTCTGTGTTTTAATTTGGAAAAGATATGTAAGGAAATAATAATGACTATATTTTGGATTGTTATCTTAATATGCAGAGGGTTCATAATGTTGAATAAAATAATGATGGCTCTACCATCATGCTGGATTAATTGTCAAGGATGACTACCAAAAACTGGATTCAGTTTTTTGTTTGTTTGTTTGTTTGTTTGTTTATAGTCGTAATTGTCTAAAACAGTAAGGATTCTCCCCAACTAACTTATTTTTTAAAATAATTATTTTACGGTATTATTAAATGCACCACACTAGTATGTCTTTTAAGATTTGTAGGTTAGGTAGTGATTTGTAGCAGACAGTATTGTGATTTCTTTCCAGGCCCTAGTGACTCTTATTATGAGAATCTACCACTGGTTGTTTTAATTTCCATCCTCAACCTTCTGGTATTTGATTGTAGTAAGTCAGATTCCTGACCCAAGTTTTGACCTTTCCATTACATTTTCTAGGAATCTGAAATTTGCACTGAGTTGTGGTTAGTGTTTTTTAGTGACTGGAACTCAACTGATGGAAACTTAAGAGTTAAGGGGCAAACATATACTTGAGAAAAGAGCTGAGAAAGCCAGCATGTCAGAGAAAAGAATAAAGCAAATAAACCCAGAGAGCTTAAAAGGAAAAACAATACTGTATACCGAAGTAAAATGGCGAGATGATAACTCATAGATTCCTGGTGCTGTAAGTCCTTGATCCAAACATTCTTGATTCCTGGTCATTCTGCTTTTCTTGGGTTATTTTAAAATACCAGTTTGCTTCTAGCATTATATGTAGTTTTATTTAAACTTGTAAACTGCAAGAACAGTATTAATAACTATACTGGTAAACTGAATTTATTGCAATAGATATCTTCAAATTTGTATATTTTTTCTCATTAGAAATGATAGAAATTAAAATGCTATAAACATAATTATGGAAAATATGTATTAGTCACACAATACAATTAGGTAACTCTATGAATCCATAAGTATAAAATAGCTAGTATTTATTGAACACTTACTATAAGTTAAACTCTGTTCCTAACACATTTAATTGTGTTAACACATTTAATTCCCCTATAACTGTATGAGGTAGATATTATTATTACTACTACTGTATAGATGAGGAAATTGTTCTAACCAGGTCAGTCCGTGAGTAATAGGCACGGCTTGAGTTTCAACACCAAAAATCACACTGGGGAGCCCATTTTCACAAGCACAATTCATTGTGCTCAGATTTCTATATTTGTCCACTGGATTGTTGGTTTACTATATTGCTTAAATCATATCTTTTTTAAAAATTGTTGAGTGATCTGTTAGTCTTTATGTGCATTTTTATCATTTGCCAAATATAATTATAGATTTGTCAACTTTTCCTTGTAATTACGCCAAATATAAATAGATGATATAGATGATAGATAGATACCATAATGAGGTGTGTATAGATTCAGGATTGGTATGAATTCTTAGAAAATAGTAACAAATCTATCCATATTTAATCTTCTTTCTTTTTCACATTTATCTTGAATTCCATTCTTTTTTTTTTTTCGGATTTGTCTTCTTTATCGGTAGAGCATTTTAAGTAACTCTTTTAGTGAGGATTTGTGAATTACGAATTCAATTAGTTATAAAGCCAATCAGTACTTGGTTCTTGAATGATAATTGTGGTTAAGTGTAGACATCAAGAATAAGAGTCATTTTTCCATATCAGTATCATGTCTTCGCTCATTTATTGTTGCTGATTGGTAGTATGCTGTCAATTTGACATTTATTTCTTTTAGACTATACATATATATGTCTTAGTTAATTTAGCTCTAACAAAGACTGTAGATAAGGTATTTTAAACAACAAACATTTATTTCTCACAGTGTGGGGGCTGGGGTGTCCAAGATAAGGATGCAAGCAGATCCAGTGCCTAGAGGGATTCCACTTCTTCATCTGAAGATGGCCCTCTACTTCTAGTATCCTCACATAGCAGGAAACAGAGAGGGAGAGGAGGCAAACTCTCTATTTCTCCCTTCTTGCAAGGGTACAAATCTCATCATGAGGTCTCCACACTCATGACCTAAGGATCTCCCAAGGACCTTGCCTGATAATATCAACACACTGGGTGTTAGAGTTTCTACAAATGAATTCAGAAATGAGTCAATTTCTTGACTGTAGAACATGTATCTAGTTATGGTCTGAATATATAAATATATGAAAAAATAAATGTAAATGTAAAAAAACCCCATAAATATATACATATTTTGTTTCTTTCTGGAATATATACTTTCTCCATGATATCTCTCTGTGTTCATTAGTCTTTATCCCACTTTTGATTTGTAATGCTTCCTGAATATGAAGACTGAAATTTTTGGTCAATTTGGAAAACTTCTCAGTAATTCTTGTTTGGAATATTATTATCCCATGTCTTCTACCATCCTTTAACTCCTATTAGAATGACTGACAATTCTTATACTGCGCCCTATGTCTCTTGAGCCCATCTTGACAGTATAAATATGTTTGTGACATATACTGGATCATTTCCTATATCTGCTTTTCACTTGATCTTTAATGTGTCCATTCATTAACTATTTTATTTCAGTAGTTTTTCCATTATGAGAAATCCTATGGAGATTTTAAAAATTTGCCTTCTTCTTATATCAATCTATCCTTGTCATTTAATTATTTTAAGCTTAATTATTTTAAGAGTACCTTTCATAGTGTTCTATTATTCTGTGTTTGGAGACACTGAGTATCTCATTTCTTCTATTAATGGACCCTTTCTCATGGTCGTTTTCATACAAGTTGTAGATTTGTTTAAATGTAAGCAGAGATGGTCTATTTTATGTGAGTCCTATATGTCCTGTATTGGGAAAGTACTTCCATATTTTATCCGCCAGGTTTTCAATAGCTCTAGATTCTTCTTATATAGTTCTGTAGCTCATAGATTTCATCTCTTGCAGGTATTTTGATTTTTTTTTCTGCAATATGTTTTCTTTGCATGAACAAGCACTGGATTTTGTTTTTACATATTTTTTATCCCCCCCACTCAAAATACATTTTAAAGGTTAAGGTTCCCTGTTGCTTCTAGAGGCTAGTGAGTGAGATTTATTTTTTCATAAGCTATTAAAAGTGTAAGGAAATAACACCCCTGACTCTTGCTGCCATGTCTAGTGCCTCAGTATTTCTTAGCCCATAGCCCTGTGGGCTAAATCTGATTTGAATCTATTTTGGGATAACAAAATATCAGATTTCCCTTGCAATTTAAAAAAATATATTTGTGAGTTTCTAGCATACTATGTTCCTTTTTTTCCATTTACAATTTTACTAATCAATTTAAAAACATGTTCTATATATTTCACTCAGAATTTCCAAAAGATAACAGTCTATCTTTTTCAGCTCAGTTCATTATCTTCTGCCAAAAAGTCTGTCTAATGTATTTTTCCTTGAAATTATTATTGATTTTAGTACATTTTTAAATGGCCATTGAATTTTCTAATTAAGTTTGAAATGTTATAAATTATTTCTCTAGAATTTTCCATAAAGCAAATAAAAGCTTCTTTTACTAATGATAATGTTTTTTTCTTACAGTAATGCTTCCCATTTCTTATATTATCATATTTCAATTCAAAGAAGAATGCAAGTTAAAAATTATAATCACAGCAGACATTCTTTACTTGTCTTTGGTATTAGAGAGAATTTCATTACTTTGTTTTTAATCTGTAATGGTGGATCTTTAAGATAGATGCCTTATTGTTTTCAAAATGGCTTTCATTATATATTTCTCTGAGAACTTTTTTCTTTATCAGACATTCCTACTTTTTCTATCCATTTTTCACAATGATAGCCATATGGTGTTCTTTACCTTTTATCTAATAGTCTTAACAACATTATTGTGTTGTTAATATTACTAATATGTTGAAATATTATATTGATATTAATATAGTTTCCATGATCAATCAGTGTTTTATGGAATAAATTCTACTTGGCCAACACATAGTTAATAAATAGTATGGTCCATTTATTAGTATTTTAGTTGACATTTAACATCTCTATGACTGTAATTGTTCATTTGTGCATGTGTGTGTTTGTGTGTGTGTGTGTGTGTGTGTATAGATATACATATAATGTGTGTGTATAGATATAAACACCCACGCATTATATACATACATGTTTGTTTGGGATTAATGAGTTTTAATATATATACATCACAGCTTAAATATCAATTTATATAAAAGCTGCACTAATTTAGAGAAGTTAATTAATTTGAAAAACTTTCCAATATAAGTTAAATTATGTAGTTGCAAGCAACTAACTTTTTAAAGTATTTTAATATTTTACCATAATGATTCCCAGGACGGTATCCTCCTATAATTGAAATGGTCACCAGAGGGCGGTCTTCCTATGTCCAAGAACAACTCCCAGTAAACAACTCCCAAGTCAAGTCTGGTGGGAAGATCTGATTGGCGGAGTTTATTTCAGGTGTCTGAGCCCTTGAATCAAGAAAAAAAAAAAAAAAAATGAGAAGATTCTCATAACCGAATTGTGTAAATCAAATATAACCACAAAAGTCTATGAGAACAGGATATGATTCATACTTGCAGTCTGGTTTTTTGCTTATTGTTTTTCTTTTACTTGTATGAAAGATGTCTGTTGTAATGTCAGCTGCAACATCTAACATTTATTATGTGGCTCCTCTACCTGAAAGAATACCAGATAATACATTTTCTTGACCATGATACTGAACCAAGACCTAGTGTAGTTGTACAAAAATTAAAATAATTTTGTAATATCATTTCTATATGTTTTTACGATGCAGATTCACCTGAATTTTATTACCCAAACCTAAGATTTCTTGCTTTCTACCACTTAACAAAATTTTTAGATGTCAATGACTATCTATAACCTAAAAAAAAGAAAAAAAAAAAAAGGTTGGGATGGAGAGAGAATGTTTCTGACTTTTTTCTTTTAGTGAAATGGATGCTTTATCTTCCTCTAAGATACAAAAAGGTTCAGTTACTAGAAGCTAAGAGAAGGACATGTACCTTAGTTATTTTAAACGAATTACCTATAAAAGTCATTCGGACCATGTGGAGTGATTATCATGTGTGACTTCATTATCCTAATGATGAAAGAATCTACTTCCTCTTAAGTACAGGAATCAACAAACACTGGGAAGATGGAAGTCATATACCTTGATTTAGGGATAGACATATCACTTAATATTGTTATCTAAAACGTATGCTCAGGAAGATGTCTTTCGTTGTTGATCTTGATGCTGTAAAGAAATGGGCTTAGAGAGAAGCCTTGTGTCCATGATAAACAGGAAAGAATGTTGCTGACAACCAGGCAGAAGAGGACAAGAGTCAAAGAGTCTGAGAGGCCCAAGTTGATGGTTATACTCTTAGTCCCATAGAGTTATACTGTCTATGTGAGGCAAAAAAACAAAACAAAACAAAACAAAAAAAACCCAAATCTGTATTGGTGTAGGGTCCCCCCCCACCCCCAAATTGGCACACTATAGAACTAATGACAAAATTTCTCTTTTTCATTGTCACCCAGTTTTTCACCTTTCTTGAATGAATATGACCTTTTCCTTATCAACGAGACTTCCAAATATATTGCCATTGTATTAAATAATTCCTATACTTTAAAATTTAGAACAATTTTGAGTTAATTTTTCTAAATGGTCTGTTCAAGTTTTTTTTCCCCCCTGATTATTCAAGCACCATTTCTTAACGGCTATCCTTTTGTCTCCACTGAACTCTGTTGCTCTTACATTGCAAGTAAATTCACCATGTATGTATGGGTTTTATTTAAAGGTTTTCTATTTTGTTCTGTTGATCTATATATCTGTCCTTATTCCAATATCACAATGTCCTGATTATTTAAGGATTATAGTAAGACTCAAAATCTATAACTATTTTATTTACTTCTAACAGTCAGCTTTTGATTGATACATACATTTAGTTCTCAATTTATTAAGAAGTTCCTCCCTCTATTACTATTTTTATCCTTTTTAGTTTTCTTGGACATTTTTCTTTTCTAGCCTCTCAAGTTAAATGATTTTAACTTCTTGGTGGTTTTAAAGAACTAAAGCATTACATTTATGGATTTTCTGTTTTTTTATTTTCTTATAAAGGTGGTTTTTTAAATTTAGCTATCAAATAGTAACAATATGTTTTTACTCTATATTTCATTGATTTATGTTTACTGTCATAATCTTATAGATGTCTTCTCAGATCTTGAGGTTTTAATTTTTGACATCTTACATTGCAGATTTGAATTTGCTATTACTTGGTATATATGGCTTTAAGTGGCCCATTTTTATTAAGACCTGTACATGGAACTTTGTTATTTTCTGAAAATATTAGTTAAATATTTCACGCATATATAAAAAATTAAGTTGATCCATAAGAATGTTAACCCTTACTCACCCCAAGATATCAGAATAAGTCCTGTAATGGTCAGAAGGAAACGAACATTTACAGTTTAGATAAATGGCATTAGAATTGTTTATAATAGCTCATAAAACAGAAAGGGAAGTGCTCTGCAAAATTTCATCAATTTTAAATTTTGAAGTATATCTGCAGAGGTTAAAAACAACTGTCTTGTGTATATCACATGGCTTGTGTAATTTCAAATGTGCCCAAGGACTCTAATATACAGTAATAAATCAATCAAATAGAAGACATCTGAATTTTGATTTGTGGAAGAGATTTATCAACTTTTTCTGCTTTGTAAGGAGAACATACTGTCATCTAAAAGAACTTTTTTGCATATGACTGATGAATATCCATGCATGCCTACAGCAAGGGAAATTTAATTAGAAAAGATTCCATTTTAATTGAAGAACACCGTTGTTTGCCTTTGATTAGAACCCACTTTTACAAAATTCTTATATTTTTTCTCTATAAACTGCATTTGAGTAACTTCATAAATTTAGGGACATAAAACTTTAAGGCAGGTGAAAGTATACCTGTGGAGAAAAAGCCTAGGCCTTTAATGAAAACAAGACAAAGAATCATTGCCTGTAAGATTTATTACAGATTAACCTGACGTTCATTTCAGGTTCCTTGCACTTACCCATACTCACAGTATCAGGTTTGACTTCAGTTTAAAAATCCATCTTCAGATCAATATTTTCCCAATGTGTGAGTAGCTCTTATTTTTCTATCTCAAGAATATAAATGTGGACATTCACTCTTCAAGTTCTCTTAAAACACTGGAGTCTGGTGTGTTGCCCTGGCACTTTGGCTTCTTAGCTTCTAACCAATTCTTGAGTCCATCTTTTAGTATAAAAATTATTACTCTTTCTTTTTGTTTTGTTTTGTTTTGTTTTCTTTTGCATAATGCCATATCATTTTTGTCTGGTGGCAGGAGACTGAACTGCTTGGAACTTGAAAGAATTTTCTGTGATGAAATTGTATAGACTTTGTTGTGAATGGTTCCACAAGGATGTATTCAAGGATCAAGTTCATCAAACCTTGTACAGGTATACCTCAAAGATATCGTGGGCTTATTTTCCAATCACCATAATAAAGAAAATATTGAATTAAGCACACCAGATGAACTTTTTTTGTTTCTCAGTACATATAAAATTTATCTTTATTTTACACTATAGTCTAGTAAATATGTAATCGCATTATGTCTGAGAAAACAATACACATACCTGAATTTAAAAATGCTTTATTTGCTAAAAAAATGTCAAGTACCACTGATCTTTCAGTGAATGGTGCATAATTTTTTGCTGGTAGAGAGACTTTTTTCAATGTTGATGGCTGCTGTCTGATCAGGGTGGCTGAAGGTTGGAGTGGCTGTGGCAATTTCTTTAATATGCCATCAATGAAGTGTTCTGCATTGATTGACTCTTCCTTTCACAAATAGTTTCTCTGTAGAATGGAATGTTATTTCATAGTCTTTTACTCTCAGTGGAACTTCTTCTAAAATTAGATTCATCCTCTCAAATCCTGTTGCTGCTTTGTCAACTAAGATTTGCAATCTAAATACTTTGTTGTGGTTTCAGTGATCTTCACAGCATCTTCACCAGGAGTAGATTTCAACTCAAGAAACAAATTTCTTTGCTCATCCATAAAAAAATAACTCCTCATCTGTTCATGTTTTATCATGAGATTGCAGCAATTCAGCCATATATTCAGGCTCCACTTCTAATTCTAGTTTTCCTGCTATTTCCACCACATCTGTAGTTACTTCCTCCACTGAAATTGTGATCATTTCAAAGTCATCCATGAGGGTTGGAATCAATTTCTTGAAAACTCCTGTTGACGTTCATATTTTTTCCTCTTCCCATGAATCACAAATATTCTTAATGGCTTCTAGAGTGATGAATCTTTTCCAGAGGGTTGTCAACTGACTTTGCTTGGATCCATCAGAGGAGTGTCTATCTGTGGCAGCTATCACCTCACAAAATGTATTTCTTAAATAGTAAGTCTTGAAAGTTGAAATTACCCTTGATCCACAGACTACAGAATGGATGTTTTATTAGCAGGCATGAAAACAACATTAATCTCATTGTATATCTCCATCAGAGCTCTTAGGTGACCAGATATAATAAGCAGTAATATTTTGAAAGGTTATCTTTTTTTCTGTGTTGTAGATCTCAACAGTAGGTTTGAAATATTCAATAAATCATGCTATAAACAGATGTGCTGTCATACAGTCTTTCTTCTTCCATTATAAGGCATGGACAGAGTAGATTTAACATAATTTTTAAGGGGTGTAGGATTTTTGGAATGGTCAGTGAGCACTGGCTTCAACTTAGCTACCAACTGCATTAGCTGCCAACAAGAGATTCAGCCTGTCACTTAAAACTTTGACTCCAGGCACTGACTTCTCTTTAGCTGTTCAAGTCCTAGACTGTACTTTCTTCAATATAGGACTGTTTCATCTACATTGAAAATCTGTTATTTAGTGTGGCTGTCTTCTTTAATTATCTTAGTTAGATATTCAGAATAATTTGCTACAGTTCTACATCAGCACTTGATGCTTAGCTTTGTACTTTTATGTTACAGCTATGGCTTCTTGAGCCTCATGAAGTATCCTCTTATAGCTTCAGACATTCCTTTTCCATCTTCCTGACCTCTCTCAGCTTTCACAGAATTGTAGAGACTTAGAGCTTTGCTCTGAATTAGGTTTTGGCTTAAGGGAATAATATGGCTAGTTTGATCTCCTATCCAGACCACTAAAATTTTCTCTGTATCAGCAATAAGTCTTTTTTTCTTTCTTACCATTAGTGTGTTCACTAGAGTAACACTTTTAATTTCCTTCAAGAACTTTTCATTTGCATTCATAACTGGGCAAACAGTTTGGTACAAGAGCCCTAGCGTTAGGGCTGTCTCAGCTTTTGACATGCCTTTTTCACTGAGATTAATATTTTTAGGTTTTAATTTGCAACCATGGTATGGTTATTAACCGACCTAATTCCAATGTTGTGTCTTAGGGAATAGGGAAACCTGAGGAGAGGAAGACAGATGGGGGAATGGCCAGTCAGTGGAGCAATCAGAACATGCAACATTCATTGATTAAATTTGCTGTTTTAACTGGGTATACTTCATGAAGTCGTAAAACAATTAGTAACATCAAAGATCACTGATTACACATAAAAATAACACACAAAAAATGACAAAGCTTGAAATATTGTGAGAATTATCAAAATGTGACACAGAGACATGAAAAGAGCAAATGCTGTAGGAAAAATGGTGCCAGTAGTCTAGCTTGACACAGGGCTGCCACAAATTTCAATTTGTAAAAATAAAACAAAACAAAGAAGCAGTATTTGTGAAGTACAATAAAGCAAAGTGCAATAAATGAAGATCTACTTGTACTTAACAAATTAACATTTTATTTTACATCAGTTATATCTCATTTTAAAAGTAATAGGAGGATAAAGTTGATGTCAACAAAAATATACTTTACTTCTGAGGAGGTTTCTTTTGATGACAACAGATAACCAGTAATTGATTAGTTATGTGAAGTTACAAGATACATTTTTGTCATTATATTTTAAGATGAGAGAAATAACAGCTGATGAAAATGATCAGTACAGGGACACCTGGGTGGCTCAGTCACTTAAACATCTGCTTTGTCTCAGGTCATGATCCTGGGGTCTTGGGATTCAGCCCCACCTGGGGCCCCCTGCTGAGCAGGGAGTCTGCTCCTCCCTCTCACTCTCCTCTCTGTGCTCTCTCCTCAAATCAAGAAATAAAGTCTTAAAAAAACAATCAGTAGAGAAATAAATAACAAATATCCATAATGATAGCTAAAAATGTAGTAACAGCGTTCATGAGTAAGCAAGAATGGATGGGACACAGTGTATGTGTCATGGGTTGGCCTTAAACAGAGGAAGAAGTCATGTGTGTATGGTAATGCAAGATAAAGCATAAATGCAGAAGGATAAATTGTTGTGTTGGTAGGAATTTACCAAAACTATTTCCTGATTATTTTCATTTTATAATTCAAATAGGGAAGCAGAATTAGAAGCTTGAGGAGAAAGAAGATAGGACAAATTGACAATGTGTTTCCAAAATAACACTGGCTGGATTTGGTATTGGGTAAAAGAAAATTCAGTGGTGATCCTAATTTAGTATTTTTGATAAATTCTCTGTTTTACCTATTTGTTGATACTGTGGAAGGTAGACCAGAAATTCCAATAGTTTCTTAGAAGTATTTCTCCATGTAGTCCTTCTAAGTAAAATCATTGTCATTGGAAGCATGTTTTTCATGGAAATTTTTTTCTTTTTTCATGAGATATAAATAAGAGCTAGGAAAGACTGTATAGCGTGATCTTGGGTTATAATATATAAAAGTTTTGTGACACTGTGAAAGTTACTAGGCAAGATATTTAAGATTTTTAAATATAGGAAAAAAAGGAAGCATTGTGTCTCCCTGGGAAATTTTATTCATTTTAAACCTAGCTGAAGTATTGCTTTGCTTTCTAGAAATCCTTTCTGTCACTCTTTCTCTATCCAGAATTATAATCTCTAATATCAGTATCATACTACTATTTGAGGTATATCTCTATCATGACACCCATCATATTATATTATAGTTCCTTCTTCATATTGCAATATTCCTAAGTAGCTTATATAAAAGTGACAATTTCTAGTTCATTTTTATATCCAGAGTATCTAGAACATGGACATGGGACTAAAGCAATAAAAGTATTGCAATGAACTGAGTCCTTTATCCTTTGCTACAAATAAACTCCATTTTAGAATGACTAATGGACACAGATTTATTTCCTTTCAAACTTTTTTTCCAAAAATAATAATTCAGCAGCAGACTGACAAAAACAGCAACAACATAAGCATTTGGGATTCCAAAATACCAGTAGACTTCTGCTGGGCCCAAACTCAGGAAAATATTTTCTGTCTATTAATTTTACAATGAAGAGAAATCTTATTTTCTAGAGACAGATATTAAAAACTCAGGCACTGGTAATATAATTTAGTGCTTATTTATATTAACACTAAAATTATCCATATATAAATATATTAAATTATATATATAACATATAATATATAATATTGTAACACTTGATTAGAATTTAGAATTTAGAATGCCATAGACGTCAGTAGCCCAAACCCTTTTTTAGACTTTCAGATATTATTTAGTCTCACTGAAGAAAATAAGTTCATTCCACTTCAGGTGGTATTATACATATAATAATATTTCTTATTCAAAACACTATATTCCCTGCAAAAATTGCCACACATCCAGAGTTTTCTTAATAAGAGCTATTTCTCTTTTTTCTAAACTCTCTGAAATTTTTAGAAATGGACTTCTACTGAATTGAGCTGGATCAGAGTTTGGAAAGGAATCACCAGGATGGTAATTACAGTTAGGGCTACACTACACCTCAGGGAAAAGACATAAAAGTGTCAATTAGTATAGTGAAATGTCAAAAAATAATAATTATAAGGAGATATTATCTTTAAAAAGCCCAATGTAATCTTTCAAGTGTTTGAACATTACAGAAGGAGTCATTCCTGTGAATTAATACTTTTAGGTGTATTGATACCTATTAAATGTGCATAATTTTTAGCTTCCCCCAAAATTATCCTCTCATTTTATCCCATGAATCAAGTAAATCCCTGGTAAACAGTTTTGTTGAGTGGATAATTCAAAGACTCTGTCCTTGGCTTAATATAGAGAACACTGATGTTAAGGTAAAGTTGGATCATGGCTGTAATCTTCTTTTTGAGTAAATATGTTTCTAAAATGAGTTCTAAACATAACTAATTCCTAAAGAATTTTACACTTGTAATCTATTTAAATGGGACTATTGTATGTATGTGTGTATAACTCCACTTTAAAAACAAAACAAAACAAAACACTCTAAAACATCCAGCTTTACATTACCTACAATAGAAATCAGTCTCATTCTTTGTGAAATAAGCAGTTGTTGCCATGGTGAGAATTTGACCGAGATAAGTTGTTCTCATGTATAATATTTCAAAATCCTTAATGTAGTATCTATGTGACCAGGGTATCTGAACATTCTCAAAGGATTTGCTAGCAGCATAAATACATTCTGTTCTTAGAGTAACTATACAGTATTCAGCAGGTGATCAGTATTCAAAAGGTATCTATTAAAATTTTATCATAAGTATGATACTATTAGAAGTTCCTTTGAATGGAAACAAAGTAAAATAACCCCACAAGGAACATGTATTCCAGGTGAAGAGATGACATACAACACATTAAAATTTGAAGTGAGAAACAAAAACATAATACATGATTCAAGAGAAGTCACAAAAATATTAGGTATTCAAGGAATGATAAATATGATTAGGGACTGAATACCAAAGAAAAAATCTCTTAGAGTAGGTGAGATTAAACAAAAAAGATTTTCAGGAGTAGATGGGGCTTGAATCAGAGTTTAAAGAAAAGGTAAGATTTGGAAAAGCTAAATGAAACAGAGCGTATATTACCTTTGGGGAATAAATGTAGGGGATCCAAGGAGTCTGGGGCCAGAAGATTGCAAAAACCAGAACTTTTGCATGGAGCCAAAAAAAAAAAAAAAAAAAAAAGTAACAAACCAAATAATAGAATTTTTGAACAAGGCTGAAACTCATTTTCAAGGCAAGCGGAGGTCCCATTGTTAAAACTTAGGTACAGACTGTGAGCAAAATTAAGGATCATCATTAAAGTTATATGACCAGTGTGTGTATCTTTGACATTCTCATTCAGAGGCCTTATTTAACCTGCAAACATTGATCCTTTTGTGATTCAAGGTCACTAACCATGCTGTCAAAGATGGTGAAAGAAACTAGTGTAAGCAATCTTTTCCCAGGAACTGTATTAAGTAATTTAACATATATTTTCTCTGGTAACTAACAAAAAGTAACCTCATAACTATTACAGAGAGCCCAGTGAGGCTCAGAGTCTCCCAGATATAGTCACAATTACTGTTTTTTTTTTTATTAGCATGCATTCCATAATCCTATTTTATAAAAGACTGGTGAAGTGATTACCATGGTTATTACCCTCTTTTTTTTCTTTCTTATTTATTTATTTTTATTTTTAAAATGTGTATTTAAATTCCAGTTATTTAACTTACAGTGTAATATTAGTTTCAGATGTGCAATGATAGTGATTCAAGACTTCCCTACAACACCCAGTGCTCTTCACAGCAGGTGCCCTCCTTAAACTCTCACACCTATTTCCTCCATCCCCCACCCACCACCCCTCTGGTAACCATCAGTTTCTTCTCTGTAGTTAAGAGTCTGTTTCTTGGTTTGTCCTCCTCTTTCTCTCTCTCTTTCACCTTTTACTCATTTGTTTTATTTCTTAAATTCCACATATGAGTGAAATCATATGGTATTCTTGAATGACTTTTTCACTTAACATAATGTGCTCTAGCCCCATCAATGTCATTTCAGATGGCAAGATTTCATTCTTTTATATGGTCAAGTAATAGTCCATTATAGATAGATAGATAGATATCTGTGTATGTGTATGTATATGTGTTTGTGTGTGTGTGTATATATATGTATATGTGTATATGTGTGTCTATATATAGACACTCATATATGTGTGTCTATATATATATACATATATACATATCCAGTGTCCACTGATTGATGAAAAGATGAGAGGTATATATATACCTCCTCTCATCTTTTCATCAATCAGTGGACACTGGATATGTATATATGTATATATACATATATACCTCCTATATATACACATATATATATACACATATATATGTATATATAAAGATGAAAGGAGGTATATATATACCTCCTTTACCTCCTTTCATCTTTTCATCAATCAGTGGACACTGGATTTGTTTGTACACTATCTGTTTGTATCTACACTATTGTAGATAATACTGCTATAAACACCCAGGTGCCTGTATCCCTTTGATTAAGTAGTTTTGCATCCTTTGGGTTAAACCAGTAGTGTGATTTCTGGAACATAAGGTGGCTCCACCTTGAAAATTTTGAGGAACCTCCATACTTAATTCCAGAAAGACTGCACCATTTGCATTTCCACTAATAGTGGAAGAGTGTTCCCCTTTTTCCACATCCTCACACCTGTTTCTTCTGTTGTTGATTTTAACCATTCTGAAAGCTGTGAGGTGATATCTCATTGTATGTAATGTTGGTTTGTATTGGCAAGATCATAACTGATGTTGAGCATCTTTTCATGTGTCTGTTGGACTTTATCCATTTCTTTCAGATTCTCTTCTTTAGAAAAATATTTATTTGTATCTTCTGCACATATTTAATTGAATTCACTTTTGGGGTATTGAGTTTTATAAGTTCTATACATATTTTGGATATTAACCCTTAATCATATATGTCATTTGCAAATATCTTCTCCCCATCCATAAGTTGCCTCTTAGTTTTGTTGATTGTTTTCCTTTGGTGCACAGAGCTTTATATTTTAATGAAGCCCTAATGGTATACTTTTGCTTTGATTTTCCTTGCCTCAGGAGACATATTTAGAAAAAAGTTGTTGTGGCCAATGTCAAAGAGGTTACTGCCTGTGTTCTCCTCTAGGATTTTGATGGTTTCAGGTCTCACATTTAAGTCTTTCATCCATCTTGAATTTATTTTTGTGAATGGTGTAAGGAAGGGGTCCAGTTTCATTATTTTTCATGTTGATGTCCAGTTTTACCAATATCATTTGTTAAAGCGACTGTCTTTTTCCCACTGGATATTCTTCCCTGTTTGTCAAAAATTAATTGACCATATAGTTGTGAATGCATTTCTGAGTTCTCCATTCTGTTCTATTGATATATGTAGTCTCTTTTTGTGCCAGTACCATACTGTCTTATTCACTACAGCTTTGTAATAAAACTTGAAGCCCAGAATTGTGATGCCTCCAGTTTTGCTTTTCTTTTTCAAAGCTGCTTTGGCTTTTATGGTTATATACAAATTTTAGGAAGGTTTGTTCTAGCTCTGTGAAAAACACTTTGGCATTTTATTAGGAATAGCATTAATATGTAGATTGTTTTGGGTAGTGTAGACATTTTAACAATGTTTGTTCTTCTAATCCAAGAACATGGGTTGTTTTTTCCCTATTTCTTTGTGTTATCTTCAATTTCTTTCACCAGTGTTTTATAGTTTTAATAATATAGGTCTTTCATCTATTTAGTTAGGTTTATGATATAATTATTTTTTTAATTTAATTTAATTTAATTTTCAGTGCTCCAAAATTCATTGTTTATGCACCACACCCAGTGCTCCATGCAATATGTGCCCTCCTTAATACCTACCACCAGGCTCACCCAACCCCCCATCCCCTTCCCTCCAAAACCCTCAGTTTGTTTCTTAGAGTCCACAGTCTTTCATGATTTGTCTCCACCTCTGATTTCCCCCAACTCACTTAAAAGGATTCCCCTCTCTCCACATTCTCTCCAACACTTGCTGTTTACTGTCTTGTTGATTTTGATCATTCGGACTGGTGTAAGGTGGTATCTCAATGTGGTTTTGATTTGAATCTCCCTGATGGCTAATGATGATGAGCATTTTTTCATGTCTGTTAGCCATTTATATATCTTCTTTGGAGGAGTGTCTGTTCATGTCTTCTGCCCATTTTTTGGATGTGATTATCTGTTTTGTATGTGTTGAGTTTGAGGAGTTCTTTATAAATCTTGGATATCAACCCTCTGTCTGTAGTGTCATTTGCATCCCATTCCATGGGTTGCCTCTGTTCTGTTGAAACTTATGATCTTGACGAAGTCCCCAAAGTTCATTTTTGCTTTTGTTTCCTTTGCCTTTGGAGACATATCTCGAAAGAAGTTGTTATGGCTGATGTGAAAGAGGTTACTGGTTATGTTCTTCTCTAGGATTTTGATAGATTCCTGCCTCACATTGATGTGTTTTATCCATTTCAAGTTTATCTTTATGTATGGTGTAAGAGAATGGTTGAGTTTCATTCTTCTATATGTAGCTGTCCAATTTTCCCAGCACCATTTATTGAAGAGACTTTTTTTTTTCCACTGTATATTTTCTCCTGCTTTGTCAGAGATAATTTGATGATTGAGTTGTGGGTCCATATCTGGGCTCTCTATTTTGTTCCACTGGTCTATGTGTCTGTTTTTGTGCCAGTACCATGGAATTGTTTTCTTTTTTTTTTTATAATTTTTTTTTAAGATTTTATTTATTTATTTGACAGACAGAGATCACAAGTAGGCAGAGAGGCAGGCAGAGAGAGAGAGAGAGAGGAGGAAGCAGGCTCTCCGCAGAGCAGACAGCCTGATGTGGGGCTCGATCCCAGGACCCTGGGATCATGACCTGAGCCGAAGGCAGAGGCTTTAACCCACTGAGCCACCCAGGCGCCCCATGGAATTGTTTTCTTAATTGCTCTTTCTGTTGCTTCATTATTGGTGTACAGAAATGCAACAAATTTCTGTTCACTGGTTTTGTATTGTGCAACTTTACTGAATTCATGTATCAGTTCTAGCTATTTTGTGGAGTCTTTGGGTTTTCTATATAGGGTATCCTGTCATCTGCAAATAATGAAAGTTAGACTTCTTCCTTGCTGATTTGGGTGATTTTATTTCTTTCTGTTGCCTGATTGCTGTGGCTAAGACTTCGAGTACTATGTTAAATAATACTGGTGAGAGAGGACATCCTTGTCTTCGTCCTGATGGTAGAGGAAAATCTCAGTTTTTCCCAATTGAGGATGATAATAGCTGTGGGGTTTTCATATATGACCTATATTTGCTGAGGTATATTCCCTCTAAACCTACCTTGTTGAGGGTTTTTATCATAAATGGATCTTTTACTTTGTCAAATGCTTTTTCTGCACCTATTAAATGATCATATGGTTCTTGTCCTATCTTTTATTAATGTGGTGTATCACATTGATTGATTTGCAAATATTGAAACATACTTTAATCCAGGACTATATCCCACTTGATCATGGTGAATGATTTTTTAAATGTATTGTGTTTCTTTTTATTATGTTGAATTAGCCAGCATATAAAATATCATTAGTTTTTGATGCAGTACTCAGTGATTCATTAGTTAAATGTATTGTTGGACTTGGTTTGCTAATATTTCACTGAGAATTTTCGCATCCATGTTCATCAACAATATTGGTCTGTAGTTCTCTTTTATAATTGAGTCTTTATCTTGTTTTGGTATCAGGGTAATGTTAGCCTCATAGAATGAGTTTGAAAGTTTCCCTTCCTTTTCTATTTTTTGAAATATTTTGAGATGAATAAGTATTAACTCTTCTTTAAATGTTTGGTAGAATTCCCCTGTGAAGCCATCTGGTCCTGGACTTTTGTTTGGTAGGAGTTTTTTTTTTTTTTTTTTTTTTTTGTTGTTGTTGTTTTGTTTTGTATTTTTAATTACTGAGTCAGTTTATTTGTTGGTTATCTGTTCAGGTTTTCTGTTTCTTCTTATTTCTGTTTTTATAGTTTATGTTTCTAGGACTTTACTCATTTCCTCCAGATTGTCTGACATGTTGGCGTATAGTTTTTCTTAATGTTCTTTTATAGTTGTTTGTACTTCTGTCTTGGTTGTTATTTCTCCTCTCTCATTTGTGATTTTACTTATTTGGTTTCTTTGTCTTTTCTTTTTGATAAGTCTGGCTGTGCATTTATCAATTTTATTCATTTTTTCAAAGAAATGTCCTATTATTTTTATTTTTTAGTTTCTCTATCATTTATTTCTGCTCTGATCTTATTATTTCTCTTCTTCTATTGAGTTAAGGCTTAATTTGTTCTTTTTCTAGCTCCTTTTGGTATAAGGTTAGGTTGTTTATTTGAAATTTTTATTGCACATTATATGCATTATTACTTGAAATTTTAGGTGGGATGAAACTTGGGATACTTTTGCTGTATCCCAAAGGTTTTGGATCATTGTATTTTTATTTCATTTTTTCCATGTTTTATTTATTTTTTTTCTTTGTTTTCCTGGTTGATCCATTCATTGTTTAGTAGCATATTGTTCAACCTCTATCTATTTGTGATCTCTCCAAATTTTTTCTTGTGCTTGACTTCTAGTTGCATAGGTTTGTGGTCACAAAAGTTGCATGGTATGATTTCAATTTTTTTAGTATTTTTTGAAACCTATTTTGTGACCCAGTATGAAATCTATTCTGGAGAACATTCCCTGTGCACTTGGAAAGAATGTGCAGTCTCCCATTTTTTAGAATGAAATGTTCTGAATAAATCTAAGTCCATTCAGTCCAGTGTGTCATCAAAGCCATTGTTTCTTGATGTTTTCTGCTTAGATGATCTGTCCACCTATGTAAGTTGAGAGCTAAAGTCCGCTACTATTATTGTGTTATAATTGATTAGTTCCTTTATGTTTACTATTACTTGTTTTATATATTTGGGTGCTTCCATATTGGGTGCATAAATATGTACCTTTTTGTTGGATATTCTCCTTTATGATTATGTACTATCCTTCTTTGTCTCTTGTTACAGTCTTTGCTATCAGTATAGCTACTCCAGCTCTATTCTGACATCCATTACATGATAAATATTTCTCCAACCTGTCATTTCCAATCTGCAAGTGTCTTTATATCTGAAATGAATCTGTTATAGGCAACTACAAGAGACCCATACTGATAGTCTTGTTTTGTTGTGTGTATCCATTTTTATATCCTATGCCTTTTGATTGGAGCATTTAATTCATTTACATTCAAAGTTTTGATAGATATTTAGTGCCATTTTATTACATGTTTTTTATTGGTTCTGGACACTTTCTCTGTTCCTTTTGAGTCTTTGTGAATTTTGGCCTGTCCTTCCCACTAAAAGAGTCTCCTTTAATATGCCTTGAAAGGCTGGTTTAGTGGTTATGAACTCCTTTAGTTCATGATTCCTTTTTTTTTTTTTTTAACTCTTTTATCTCTGTAGTAAGGGTCTCACTGATGTCTTCCATTCTTAAGCCCTGTGAGTATCCTTATGATTGTTGCTTTAAATTCTTCCTCAACCATGCTATTTATAACTATTTCACTTAGATCTCTAGTTGTGGCCTTATTTTATTCTTTTATATGGGATAAAGTCCTCCATTTTGGCATTTTGTCTAAGTCTCTGCCTTCTTCTCTTTGTTAGTAACGCCAGTTCTGTCTCCTGCTTCTGAAAGTAATGGCCTTATGCAGAAGATGTCATTTAGTACCCAGGGACTGGCTGTTTCTTCAGACATTGTCTCTGGTGTGTGTTTTGTGCACTCGGCTGTTGTGTTTTAGCTGCTGTTTCCTTTAGGCCAGTCATTTGTAGAGGGTCTCCTTGCCTGACTTGGGCAGTAGATGTTCCTCATCTGAATGTAGTGAATTTCAACTAATTGTGTCCTGGTCTTCTTGTGAAATGACACCTGACATCAACTCCACCAGCACTAATGCCCTGCAGAACTCTCTGGATGGGAGATGGGATATGGGCCAGGGTTTGGCTGGTCTTCTTGGGGAGGGGTCTGCCACAGTAGGACTGAGGCAAACTTGGCTAAGAACAGTTGTCTTGCCAGAGTGCAGGGTGGGGTTTGGCATAAGCCAATTAGATAGCTGGAGTTGGTGCTGGGCTTCTTCCATAGGTGGCTCTGTGTTTACACTGAAGAAGAAATGAGGGAGATGGTGCCATTCAGCTCCTTTGTTCCTGGAGAGCTCTCTCTTTCTCTTTCTCTCTCTCTCTCTCTCTCTCTGAATACTGTCTCTCAGGGATAAGCTCAAAGAAGAATAAATCATCTCCACCCTGTGTGCCCCAGGCATTATTCAGATTTCTATGTCCAAGCTGGCTGTCACCCCCTCAATCCCCAGGTTGCTTGCCTGTCTTCTCTAAAAGTAGTGCAGTGCCCTCTAGGCCCTATCCCAGCCAAGCCAGCTGAACTTTGAAACTCTAGGCTTTAAGCCCCATTAGTTGAAAGAACTCATGAAAGTTAACCACTTTTCTTTTCCAAGCCAATGGCTTTGGGAAAACATTCTCCTTGTGCATTCTACTGTGTGCTCCTCTCTTTTATCCTTTTCCCTGACCACATCTCCCTCTTCTCCATAGCACCCATGATCCATTTCTCCCCTAAACTATGTCTCCACACTTCCTGACCTCTTCTCTGCCCCTCTTTTTGTTTATCTGGTTGTGTCATGTACGTTACTAGACTGAATCTCAATTTTTCTTTGCTCTGTTTACATGGAAAAATTCAAATGTTTGATCACAGTTACTACATTTACTCCATTACCACCCATCCACTTTCTTCAAACTCTGAAATTTCATTTGTTTGGATCAAAAATTATTTCGTACTTATCCACTTCAGTGCATATTTTGAGTTCTAGGATCTGAGTGAGCACTTCTGCTGCATTTAGCAACGCAGATCATGCCCTCTGGGGAAAAAAAAAAAAAAAAAAAAAACTCCTGTTTTGTTTTTCTTTCTTTTTAGAGTAACAGCATACATTGATAGTTTTCATGCCATTATGACCTTTGCCTCCTTTTGGGCTCTACTTCATCTCACCCACTAATATTTTCAAATCCTCTAAATTTTCTCCCCTAATTCTGACATGCACACTATCCTTGAATAATCTCCTCTAGTGAAATTAAAACAATTACGCACACATGCTGATGATGCAAATCTTCTTATGTCTTATCACTTGTTGGATACTTCACCTTAAATGTTCCACCTATATCTGAAATTCAAGATTCTGCCCTAAATTTTACTCTTAGGTTGTATCTCTGTTGATAGAAACAGTACCCATCCCCTCACCCAAGTGAAAAACTTGACAGATAAATTTGACTCATCCTTTCCTCCCCTTCTAGACATACTAAATCACTAAATTCTACAGTTTGCTTCTAAACATTTTGCTAATCCATTCTGCCCAGCATAATGTTCTGAATGTTGCCTGAGAAAAAGAATAAGCCTTGATTTTTGGCATTTGCCAATTATCTTTGTATAGATAATATCTATCATGGCAAATTTCAAGCCATCAGAGTGATGTCACTGAACACACAGTTAGGAAAAGATGCACACTCATTTGACTCTCATGAGTCAGAATCAGCACACTATTGATTCTCCCTAATTTTCTACAATTTACCCTTTACTAAATCCTTATATTTACTAAGTCCTAAATATTTATCTACTGTGCTATTTTAGTGTACTACTTCAACAGCTTCTTAATAGGCATCCTTGCCTCAATTATTGTCCTCTGATAACTTATCTTCTACCCTGCTTTTGCAGGTATTATTCTAATATGTAGGTTTGATCCATTTTCTTGTCTAAATTACACCAATGGCTTCCCACCAATGCATTCACATACTCCAGAAAAAATAGAAATGATTACAAGGTCTTTCATGGGTTGTTCTCTTAAGCTCCACCTTTACTGTAACCTATTTTATACATTTTCTTTCTTTGCTTTCAGCTTTTAAGTAGACTAATATTCCTTTTCATGCTTGCCTAATAGCTATTTTCCTTGATTTATTATTGCTTGGAATAATTCATGACAGATAACTGCCTAAATATTTTCATTACTACACCATATTCTCTAATCTCAGAAACAAAACAAAAAACAGCAACAATAACAATAGAACAATGTTCCTGCTATGTTCTTGCCTTTTTAATCAAGGAAGAACAAACAACCAACTATAGCAGGAAACCAATTAATTCTGAATGGACAAAGCACTGCTTATAGAAGAAGTGGTATCTTTGCTTTCCTATAAATTTTTCCATATTTGGAAGAATTATACATCACAGAGATCTTCCAAATTATATTATGCATGTCAACATGCATTTAAAAATTATGAGGCATGGCAACAGAAAGAAAAGATCAAAAGAAAAAATAGAGACAGATTAGTGGAGTATAAAAATGTACTTAAAAATAGTCATGATTTAAGAAAATTTAAGAAAATTGGTATTACCATGTAATTTTCACAGAGATTTGTAATAAATGAAAATATCGGTGGCGCCTGGGTGGCTCAGTGGGTTAAGCCGCTGCCTTCGGCTCAGGTCATGATCTCAGAGTCCTGGGATCGAGCCCCGCATCGGGCTCTCTGCTCAGCAGGGAGCCTGCTTCCTCCTCTCTCTCTGCCTGCCTCTCTGCCTGCTTGTGATCTCTGTCTGTCAAATAAATAAATAAAATCTTTAAAAAAAAAAAAAAAAAAAGAAAATATCAAACAGAATTACAGGTTTGAACAACTCAATAATTGCCCAAATTCAGGAGTTAGTTAGTAAGTTTAACAGCTTATTGGGTACAACAAAACAGATATATGGTGAACTGAAAATAGGTGTTTACATGGTATCCTGAATGAAGTATAGAGTCCAAAACAGATGGAAGAACAGAGAAAACCATGTATGACAAATGCTGAATATAGTTAAAGGTTTTAAACATATGAAACTGTAGCCCTAGAAAAAGAGATCGAATGGGGAAGACTGAAATTTGAAGAAATATTGACATAACTTTTCAAAACATTTGAAAAACTCCAGCACAAATTCAAAAATCCTTGTGCATCTGTATCAGAATAATTTCAAGGAAAAACATATAGACATTTTATAAACAAATTTTTCAAAGCCAAAGAAAAAAGGAAAACAAAATCAGCCTGGGGGGGGGGGGAACCCCACACATTTTGACCAAGAGAGCTATGATAATACTGAATGTTGGTGTTTCAATAAACTTAATAGTTTGGAAGACATATTATAGCATCTCTAATTCAATGGGGAAAAACAAAACAAAACAAAATAAAACCAAAAAAACCCAAGGACCAACCTCGAATTGTATACCAAGCAAAAATATCCTTTAAAAATGTATGTGAACATGAAAGGGGACATTCCGATTAGAGAGAAAGCGAATGAATTTTTGTCCATTGTGCCTGCTCTAAGGGAAATATTAATAAGAAATCTTCAAGAGGAAGTTAACCTATCCAGAGAGAAACATAGACATGTCAGAAAAAATAAGGAACCATAGAAATGATGAAGATGTCAGGAAATTTTAAGTAATATTATTAGATCATAAAGCTTAAGATGTTCATAAAATTCAAATACATGAAATAACATAAGTTAGGTTGAATCAAAGGGAGTTAATTGGTTCTAGAGTTCTAACCTTAGTCTGAGAAGTGACATAAGCACTAATATATATTAAGATATAAAAAGTATAGAAGCATGATTTTATTCCTATGATATCCATTAAAAGTTATCTTAAAAATAAGGAATTTTAGGTGATAAAATGGAAAAATAGAATAATAAAATTTATCTGAGTAGTTCAGACGAGATCGGGCGCGTTCAGGGTGGTATGGCCGTAGACTTATCTGAGTAGTTCAAAAGAAGAGAGAAAAGTCACATAAAGTATGATGAGCAAACAAAAAAAAGTTTTCTGTTAGATATAAACTAAACTTTGCCAATATTTGTATAACATGTACTTGAATTCTAAGAAAAGTAATTATTGTCAAAAGTTAAGTAAAGCAATATCTTTCTTACAAAAAAAGCAAATCTTATTAAATAAGTGTATAGAGAATTTCCAGTATAAAGTATGAGAGATACATTCTGCAGAGTCACCCTAATTCTCCTCCCCTCCTCCCAAACACAAAATCAGGTATGTCTATACTACCATGAGGCATAATAGATTTTAAGTAAGAAATGGGTTGAGAGATATAGGAGACCTTACTTTATAGTAAAATGGAATAAGTGGTAAATTTCTATGCATGTAACATACAGCTTCAGATATGCAAAGCAAACACTGACATTATAAAAAGGAGAGACAGGCTTACACATGCCATAGTGGGAAATTTAACACACCTGTCTCAACAGCTGATAGAAAAGCAGGCAACAAGTCATCAAATGTATAGAAGACCTGAGCAAAAAAATACATAATTAAATTCAGCTAATTGACATCTCTGGAATATAGCATCCAATGCTGACAGAATATACATTCCTTCAAGTATACATGAAACACTAATAGAAGCTGATCATCTGCTGTCCTAAAGCAAGTCTAATCTTGTTTAAAAATAGGTACATTAGACAAAATCCAACCACAGTCAATAGCAACTCTGAGCAAAATCTATAAAAAGATTAACTGTCCCTCTGCTGAAATCATATCTTTCAGCATAAAAGACAAGTCAATATACACCTTTAGCGGAAGTAGTGGAAATGCCCTCTCTAGACTATGATCTCTGGATTCTAGAGAACAAGAGAGAAAGGAAAAATTCTTACTAGCTGACAACAGGATGAGGAGAAATTTTCATGTGTCTCAATTTCTCAGTTTCTACTGAGTCTTATCTCCATTTCATTTCGTTCTGTGAGTTTGGCTTGGTTAAAAGTTTTGGAACTGAGGAATTCTGGCTGAAGCATTTTGTTTTAACCTCCTCAAATGCATTATTATTCAAGGAGGTAATGGGGTAAAGGTCAGTGATATTTCTGGTATTTATATTATATTACAGGAGAAAGAAAATTTCTGTATATTAAAGGAAAGAAAATTAGAAATTTCCACTAAGCTGTTTAGTTAGAAGATCTTGATAGGGACTTGAATCAATTATAAATGCTCTGAGGATATTCTAGTTAGGATCCATTATTTGAAGAAAATATTTCTTATAGTCTTATAGTCATAAGACACAGTCTGTATTATTCAATCATAGAATTTTCTTGGGAAGAGGGTAGAAAAGGTAGATATGCAAACATATAATTGTTCTCCAATATAATAAATGACATAATAGAAATATCTTTTTTTATTGCAGTCACTGTGTCTTATTTTTTTTTTTTTACTCTAATACTTACCCCATATCTAGTGTGTGGGTCCTAACCAAATATTTATTGATTTATTGAACTTACCAAACCCACATGAAAACAGAACAGTGAGGAACTACATTGTATGGAAACTTTGTTTACATTTTTATCCTAGAGATTTTTCATCTGTAAATATAAATCTAATGCTAAATATTGGCATAACAAAATGAAGTTGTTCAAAAACCCACTTGGTCATGTTAACTCTCCATAATAGTGATTAGCTTTAAAATAAGTTAAAGGATATCAGGAGGTATGTAGTCTGGGTATTGTAAAAACAGGCACTAATTGACACTATACCTTCAAACATGCCCTTGTATTTTCTGGCCTCCAATTCCTCCAACTATACAGTGAGGTCATTTGGTTTTAAGGTCATTCAAAATTAGATTAGCAATTAGATTGACAAATCATTATCAGAAAATATACCTTTCTGTGTGATTATAATGCATATTCATAACAGAAATACAGGAAGTACTTAATAACTTCTGAATTAAAATTATGAGTTGTTGCAAATACACACATATATACCAAGTATACCGTGCAATTATTTTGATATGTGAAAGTCAACCAAGGGAAATTGATAGCTTTTTTTTTTTTTTTTCCTCCCACACTCAGGATAACCAACATTAGCTATTCTCTTACTGGAGATAAAATAAAATGACTATTGTAGTAACCCCATCTCTCACAGATTTAAAGGATTTAATATGTATATTTCTGACTATTATGTGTTTAAAATTTTTAAAGGTTCCCAGGGCATAATAACTAAATGATCTCATTCTTTTACAAATTAAGACCAACCATACAGATTTTATCTTATTATTCTTGCCTATGAAGTTAATCCTCACTGAGCTCTCATAAAGACTTCTTTAAGCCTCCCAGGTGAGGGAGAAACAGCCCTAATGAGCATGAATCAGTGGCATTTGATCCCCACCATAGTAAAATGCCGACACAGATATAATCTTTTGCTCTTCCAAAGGCTTTTAACTTTGAGGATAAAGAACAAAAATCTCCAACATCAGCAAGCCTTTAAACTAGTTCCTTCTTCTATCCAACAGCTTACCCTCTATTATTTTGCAAAAATAAAACTAGAAGTGTTTTATGGGTTTCATTTGGAGAGAATGTGGAAATTGTTGTAGAAAAGGGACCTATATTCTTTCTATTAGAGTTTCTTGTTTCTTCCATTTGATCAGGGAAACTTTCGTTCCAGAGCATATTGAGCCAAATTGGCAAATAGAAAGAAATGAGTTTATACCATGTGTCAGTGAGTTACCACATAAGTGTGGATTTATATATGAAATATTTTAGATGAATTAAGTGTTCCTTTGGGAAATATCTGAAAAGGACATAGCACAGATAAGGCAAATAGCAACAGTGACCATAAATTAAGAACATTCTCATTATGTCTTCACACCCCCTGACTAGAAACAATAACCTCTCCCCCAATAAGTACACAGTCTCAGAAAAAAGATTAGTGTACCCAAAGGGCAAAGCAAACAGATATATCTTGTGATATGTTCAAACAATCGTAAAGCTGTACCTTTGGCAGATGATGGGTGGGAGTGAATTAAAGAGGTCTAGGTGAATTATAGAGGTGGGAATCTTCCATCAAGGAGGCCCAGCTGTCTGCCTCAAGGTGCATGACCCTGGCAACAGACGACGGGAGCAGCCAAGCAAGTGACGGCTGTTGGACAGGAAAAGAGGAAATAGGTGAGATTCTCATAATTGGGCCTGGCCATGGTAGGGAGTATATTCCACTATCATATATTTTAAACTTGAGTTAAATTCTAAATCTCAAGTTATTATTAAACTGAGCCTGTAACTGTATATTTAATATCATACACACAAACACACACACAGAATCCATACACACTAAATGGGAGTCATATCAATATTGTACCTTTAAGTTTTGGGGTTTTTTTCTCTGCATCTTAAAAAAGAAGCTGCTAGCTAAAAGAAATCATAGCTAATTATGATTATGTATCTCAGCATACTTGAAGATTTCTCTTTGACACATTTTCAGCTTCTAATTTCTTTTTTTGGTTTTTGTTTGTTTGTTTGTTTGTTTGACTGCTCTCATTAAATTTTATACAACAGAAAACCTGAACAAAAGTCTGTGCAATGTAAGGGAACAATGATTTGATTTGCAAGGAAAAGGAGATTTATGGGGAAAATCGCTTGTATCTGACAGTCACTGACATCAGTCCTTAGTTCATGGAAAGTGACTGGGACCTGATAGATTCTTCTCCTGTTCATCATAAAGCTATTGTTTTCTTGTGTCAGCAATGAGCGGAAAGTGAATAATGAACACATTGATGTGGGGGAAAGAGTCTTATTTTGTAACAAGAGAAAAATCTTTACAAATTCAACATTGAATCATTAAAAAAGGCAGATTAGACACCTGAAAATGTTTCACAGAATAACATCTTTTCTTTGTTTTTTTTTTTTTAAGAAAATCTGTTTATTTAAAGACAGATCTTAAATACACACATTTAAAAATAAAATTAGCTATCAAAGTATTCCAGACAAACCAATAGAAAAAATTTGACTTCTTAGGAAAATAGGTCATAGATATTTGACCATACTACTAAAAGTAAATATGCAACACTTAGCAATTCACTTAATGCCTCCTTGCTGCTAGTCTTTCTTTTTAAGTAGAAGCAGAAACTGTCTCTTTGATCAAACTGAATTATTAGTATCAATCTTTGTTAATGAATTATGCTTCTAGTATGAACTGGCATCTTGACCATATTAGGGAAAGCTCTAAATAGCGTCAATGACTTAATGTTTCTTAAATATAAATTATTTTTCCACAATGCCTCTATTATTGCTTAGAAATATATCAGATACATTTTATACTGGATTTATTGGTGACAAAAAATACCTTGTTCATATTAGTTAGTAAAGGGAGTTTATTATAAAGAAGTAAGTTCAATGATAAGAAAATTGCATGAAATTCAAAGAACATGGGTATTGTCTTGGGAAGGTTGTTAGAGTCCAGATCCTCTGGAGACAGAAAGAGTCTTTGATTTAAAGTAATATAAAGACTTAGCAGCAGTGTCTGGCTAGCAAAACTGCCCTATTAAATGACAATAGATGGGAGTCATCAGTATGGCCATATGTGATCTACAGCTATCAAAACTAGTGTTCTTTCCAAGGGCTGATACAGAATGCAGCCTGGCCTTGACCATTCTATAGTACACATTTTAAGAGAGAGTGTATGAAAAACTGAGGGGCACATAACAAGTGAAGGGTACAACTCAAAATAAAAAAGCTGTATTACTTATGCAAGGTGCAATTAAAAACATTAGAACAGAAAAATAAAAATTCAAAATATGTGATAAATATATTTAAGAAGATAAAGGATATTAGCCATTTGAAAACAGAATTAAGATACTATTAGTTAGGTATTAAGTGTAAAAATGACAGTTAAAAAAGGGAACCCAATAGATAATGATAAATAGTCAAATAGATAAAATCAAATAATTGAAGAATGATGAGGAGTAGTTCCAGCCGAGGACAACGAGAAAGAACAACAACAACAAAATCTTAAAAATAACATAAAATACTTTAAAAATGACAGATGTGTTAGATATAAGATAAAGTTAAAAATTCTAGATGGTAAGGGTTTCAGAAGAAAATGCAAATAAAGTGGGGAAATATTTGAAGAAAAATGGATATAAATTTCTCAATGGTATAGACAGATCAAGTATCTCAGATTGAAAACATTTATAGGATTCTAAGGAGTAAAATTACTGTAAACACAATATAGCAAACTTTAAAATTATAAAAAATAATAAAATTCAAAGTTTTAATGAACACTTAGACACAAGACTTTTTAATGGAGGCAGGAGGGCTAATAAATAGAAATTTTAATATTTCATTTAAAAGGATGTTGAACTTATAATTTAGATCCAGAAAATTGCTTAATTTAATGTAATATTACAATAAAATATTATCTGAAATGAAATTGTCAAGAGACTTGACACCAAGACCCATAATAAAAATACTTTCAGAGGAAGTACTCAGATGATTAGCATAATAAATTCAGAAGATGCTGCAAGAAATATAAAAGTAAGAATGCTGAAGTATCTTGTCAAAGGCTAGGATGAGGAAAAGGAAAAGAAAGTACTTCACTATAAACTAGGACTATTATTGTACACAGTATCAATATAATGCAGTGAGGAGAGAACATATGTTCATAAGAGGACTTCTTCAAAGGGAGCATTTTGTGTAAATATATATTAGGATGGATCTTTGGCTAACAAATATCAAGATAAGAAAATGAAATAACCTTTAAACAAGCAGAAGTAATCTCAGTCTATTTAATTTAAACCAATAAAAGAGAAGAAGGAAATAAAAAGAGACAACAGTAGAAGGGAAATAATATAATAGCAGAATTAAGTCCTAACACAATAGTTACTACAGAAGCAGGTGAATTAAAGGCATTGAGAGAGATAAACCTTTGTAAGCAGACTAATGAACATTAAAACAAAGAAACTTCACTTCCAGTGAAATTTCACCTTAGATTTATTAGGTAAAAATTATAAAGCAAGATAATATCAAGCACCAGCAAGAAGGTGGGCATACAAAAACCCCATCCTCTCTGAGAGGGAGTTTATACTGGGGCATCCACCAAGAAGTTATTCTGGCACGATTTACTCAAATTAAATAAAACATTCCTTATCAATCAGCAATTTCAATCCTGGGTATAAATCCCAGGGAAATTGTATAGGTGTCATATTCTAAAATGTTCAATGCCATGTTAACTATGTTAAAAGTTGAAGACAATCTCAATATTGATAATATACCAAATAGAAATGGTAAAGTATGGTGAACATATTCCATAGATTTTTACACAATAAAAAATAAAACAAATAAAAACTAATTTTTTAAGGAGAGAGTGAGATACAGAACATGATGTTATGTAAATTAAAAATGGACACAAACACTGGCATATGTTTTCCATGAACACTTACGTATAAGGAACACAGGGGCACCTGAGTGGCTCAGTGGGTTAAAGCCTCTGCCTTCAGCTCAGGTCATGATCTTGGGGTCCTGGGATCGAGCCCCACATCAGGCTCCCTGCTCGGTGGGGAGCCTGCTTCCCACACACACCCCCACCTGCCTCTCTGCCTACTTGTGATTTCTGTCAAATAAATAAATAAAATCTTTAAATATAAGGAACATATTAAAATTGTTACCTGAGGGAGTTAATTGATGTGGGTATAGGTATGAAGATAAAAAATAGATAAACTGAGATACTTAGGTCAACAGTAAAGATGTGTTATGAACTTCAAGAGTATAACTAAATCAATTTTCTCCTAAATTAAAAATAGTAATAAATATGAACAACAGGGAATTAAGCAGATGAAGATAAAGATTATCTTTATATGACTGGAAAGTATGTTTTAAGATTTTAAAGTGGGCTGCCTAATTTTTCATACCCCAATTAGATTCATTGATTCATAGTCATTGGCAGTGCTGAGCCTATATAGGCCTATTCTGAGGAGATCTGTCCTTGTATGGGATGAAAGTGCAGCATAGAATGTGTGTTCTCTGTAGGTAAGTATATATCAAAAAGGATAAAAGGACTAGCTGATCTAAGCAGGTAATGTACCATTGCTCAAACTTAGTCCTTAGAAGTCACACTCATTCCTGTGGGAAATGTAACTGACAGGGTAGAAAGAGGGCAGGTATGATTTGTTTAACAGATGCTCTTCCACAAGGAGCAGAGAATTTGTCCCTCCTGGACAACTATAAATATCACCATGACTGTCCTTCAGATCTCTTCTCTGAAAAGTGAAGCAACCACAACTCAAAATAGCTACTGATAGTGGCCATTAGTATTCTACCACGGTACGTTACTAAATGGTACTTTTGACTAGACTTCTCTCTATCCAGATATAAGCAAAAAAGGAAAACAAATTTACTAGAACATTGGGTCCATAAAAGTCTTGTGACACAAAGCAAAGAGAACTTTTTCTTGAAGACAAACATGGAGGCCATCAATTTGAAAATAATTTACATAACAAACAAGACAATTTAGAGGAGAAATACTTGGGTCCATTAAAATAAATTCTATTGTAAGAAATAGATTTGAATAAGCTAAGATTAAAACAGATAAAAATAGACTGCTTGAAATAATTAGAAACGATGACAACACAAAATAATCTCTCCATTTTAGGCAGCTACCTGCAAAAGGTAATAAAGAAAATTAAATGAATGATGAAAAATTCTACGAGAATCTAGAAGAGATTAAAAGTGAGAGAGGCTTATGAAAAAATTTGAAAAAAAGTGATATATAACAAAATATTACTATCTCTAAACATATAAAAATGCCAATAAGCCATTAAAATATCAATTCAAAAAATTTTAAAAAATAAATAAAGTCGTGCCTGGGTGGCTCAGAACACTCAGTTGAGTTCCAACCCTTGGTTTTGGCTTGGGTCATGATCTCATGGTTCTTTGGATTGAGCCCTGCCTCAGACTCCGTGCTCAGCAGGGACCCTGTTTCTGGTTGAAGATTCGCTCCCTCTGCCCCTCCCCCCAATCTTACATGTGCTTGCATGCTCTGTTTCTCTCAAGTAAATAAATAAATCTTTTTTTTTTTTTAAGATTTTATTTATTGACTTGAAAGAGAGAAAGACAGAAAAAGCAACAGAGAGCAGAAGCAGGGAGGAGAGGGAGAAGCCAGCTCCCCGCTGAGCATGGAGCCTGACAGGGGGCTTGAACCCAGGACCCTGAGATCATGACCTGGGAGGAAAGCAGATCCTTAACTGACTAAGCCACCTAGGTGCCTCAAGTAAATAAGTGTCTTAAAAATGTTCTACAAATTAAAAATAAAAAATAAATAGAAGTGTCAAAATTAAAAATATTGTATATTATGATCAAAGTGCTAAAATTGATACAAAAAATTTACCTTCACCAGTAAACAAAATAAATGAAATTAATATGAAGTTTAAAATTTGCCTATAAAATAAAAAAGGTTTTAACAATGATAATAAAGGAAAGTAAAAATTTGGTCCACTTGTGAGTGTAATTTTATATCAATACAATTCTTCTGAATTACAACTTGATATAATATTCTTTAAAAATTTTCATACACTGATCAATTTATTTGTGGGGAGTTTATTATAGAGTTAAAAATCAGTGAAAACTTTATGTAGAGGATGTTTGCTGCAACATTTTATGTAATGTAGGAAATAGCAGTACCTGGGTGGCTCAGTTGGTTAAATATCTGCCTTCTGCTACCTTTGATCTCAGTGTGTTGGGGTCTAGCCCCACAATAGACTTCCTACTCAGTGAGGAGTCTGCTTCTCCTTCTCCCTCTGCCCCACCACTCCCACTTTTGTTCTCTCAAATAAATAAATAAAATCTTGGAAAAATAATCTCTAGAAACACCAATATATCTAGCAACAGCTTATCCACATGATAAATTTTTATGCACTCATTAAAAAATTATTTTCAAAGACTATAAAATGGCATGGGATTTTTTCTTGGCTTAATAAAAATAAGGTAAAATGTATATGTTCTTATCTCAATCTCCTGTAATAATTTTATAAGACATTGTAATATTATAATATAAATAGATTCATGTACATTAAAAAAAGCTGGATAGAAAAGTGATTCCTATTAAGTGATGAAATCAAAGGTGATTCACATTTCATTTTTATAGTTTTGCTATTCTCATATTATCTATGTTGAGTTTACATTGTTTATATTAATGAGAAAAAGTCATTTGAATGTAAAGACAGATTTTAGAATATAGATTAGGAGAATAGATCATTTATTTGAATATCTTGATTTTGAGTTGCCTAAAGAAATTCAGAAAATATATTTAATTGGAGTTTAGAAATGCTAGTGTGATTCATGATATCTAGAGGTATCCGTTTATCAGAATCCACATCAGGGGTAGTTGAAACAGAGTGAGTGTGATAATTTTGAGATAGTTTATAGGCAAGGATGGAATTGAGTATTATGTGTCCTGGGGAATCCCTACAGATAATGAAAAGTAAATTAGCAAATATCATTATATTTCACTATCAAAATTCATTTGCTTTTGTTTTTTTCAATTATTGCATTATACTCTTCATCAACATAAAACAAAATTTGATAAATCTAAATCCCTAAAAAAAGAAAATATGAAGGAAACATATTCTCTGGATAAGAAATGAAAATATACTAAGAAGTTGTAAAGATTTTGACAAGTAAGCACAGGTTTTCAGGAACATGTAAAACTTAAACTTCTCATGCTCAGAGTTGCAGATTATGTCCATTATTTCTATTCAAATCATTAACCAGAAGAGTTCAAATACAAGTGTTTAATATTGCCTTATAGAATGAGCTAAAAAAGCATTTTATGAATGTTCAGTAGTGGAAGAAGAAATTAGCAACAAATATTTACCTCTATTGAAAGTTATGAGGACCAATAAAAAGACCTTTTATTCAGCTCCATTCAACAATAATTGTATTGACTACAAAAATCATCTATCCATATGGCACTTTTATTTGTGTCAGCAGATTTTAGTCTCAAGCACCCAAACTTTACTACAGACATATGTAAAAGTTGTTAATGAAACTCAGTGAAATTCAAAAACTTAGATTTGTACCTAAGTTTATCTTAACATGAGTTTCAAACAGGTAAAATCCAGTAATTGTCAAGGCACAGGCACCTAAGCTGTTTATGTTTTGGGGGAAAGAAAAATCACAACGAAGGAAAGTGACATTTATAGAATGTTGAATATGTTACAAACTGAGAGGTTATTTATTATCATTATCACATCAATTCAGAAAAGTCCTTTGTGAATTTGATGATATGTTTTCTGTTTTATAAATATAAAACATGGATAGATTTGAGGGATTCCCTAACAACCATGGCAACAAAGATAATAAATGCTAGATCTTATTTAAAAATTTAACAATATTCTAGAAATTAAAAATTTTGTTAAAACTAAAAGCTTATTCTAAAATGTAGTTGGAAATGGGAACTACCTAGAATAGTCAAAATAATTTTGAAATAAAGAAAGTTGGAATACTTAAAATACCTGATTTCAAAACTTAGTCTAAAACTACAACAATCAAGAGGGTAGATGTTGGCATAAGGGTAGACATAGGGATCAATGAAACAGAATATAACGTTCAGAAACAGACCCACAGCCAGTTGATTTTCAGTAAGAAGCGAAGTTGCTTAGTAGTCATTAAACTGGGAAATCTTTAAGATTTATTTATTTATTTATTTATTTACTTGAGAGAGAGAGAGAGAAAGTAAAAGAGATAGCATGAGAAGGGAGAGGGTCAGAGGGAGAAGCAAATTCCCTGCTGATTCGGGAGCCTGGTATAGGACTGGATCCCAGGACTCCAGGATCATAACCTGAGCTGAAGGCAGTCACTTAACCAACTGAGCCACCCAAGTGCCCCAAACTGGCAAATCTTTAAAATGAATGTTGCTAGAATCATTAGATTGCTCACTGGAAAAACTCAACCTCAACTGTTACCTCACACCATAAATGAAATTTACTTGGAAATGAATAATAGACTTAAATCTAAGAAGTAAAACTATAAAAGTGTTTTTTTGTTGTTGTTGTTGTTTTGTTTGTTTATTTATTTATTTATTTATTTTTAATTTTCTGTCTTTAGGTTAGGCAAAAATTTCTTAGGACACAAGATTTCTGAACTTCTAACAACAACTGTGTGTGTGTGTGTGTGTATTCATCTAAATTGAAAAGCTTTGTTAATCAGACGACATTGTTAAGAAAATGAAAATGCAAGCTATAGACCTGGAGAAAGCTATTTAAAACAGATATTTCATAAAAGATACCTAGAATGTTAAAAATGAACTCCTACAACTCTGGGGTGCTTGGGTGGCTCAATGTGTTGAACATCTGGCTCTTGGTTTTGGCTCAGGCCATGATCTCATGAGTCCTGAGGTCAAGCCCTTCTTGGATCTGCACTCAAGGAGTCTACTTGATGATTCTCTCCCTCTGTAACCCCCCTTGCATGCTCTCTCTTGCTCTCAAATAATCTTAAAAAAAAAAAAAAAAGGAGCTCTTACAACTCAAACATAAGAAGGCAATCAAGCATATTGCAAACTGGCAAAAAATTTGAAGAGCTACTCCACCAAAGAATGGCAACTAAGGATACAAAAGGATGCTTGACGTCATTTATAATAGGAAAATGCAAATAAAAACACCAATGAGATACAACTATACAAGATTAGAAAGGCTACAATATAAAAAAAATTGACAATATATGTGTTGGCAAGAAAGTAGAGCAAGGGCAAATTTGTTGTTGGTCAAAATAAAAAATTGTACACCCACTTTGGACTATAGTTTGGTCATCCCACAAAAAAAAAGTTAAACATACTGTACCACCCCTAAATCTCGCCTCTAGATTTATACAAAGAAAATGAAAATGTATGTCCACATAAAGAATTAGACACAAATTATTATAATACCTTCATTCATAATAGCTAAAACTAGGAGCAAGTAATTTTTTATGAATTCTGAATCAATAAACAATATAGAGTATATTCAGATAATTTAATATACCGCTAGCACTTAGCAATAAAAAAGAACAAACTAGTTATCCGTGCAAAAATGGATGAATCTCAAAAATATTTTGCTAAGAGAAGTAAGTCAACATAAAGAAACATATACTTAATATGTGTCCACTTATATAGAATTTTAGAAAGCAAAACAATAGAGACAAATTAAATCTGGATTCCAGGGACCAGGGGTGGTGGAAAGGATTAACTGCAAAGTGGTATTGAATGGATTGTTACAAAATGTTCTATATCTCAATTAATAAGGTGGTTACATAAATATGTATGTTGTTAAACCTCATTGACTTATAAACTTAAAAATCAACGAATTATATTGCACATCAACTTACCACAGTAATGTTGATTTCATAAAGAAATCAGGTTTGGCTAACTCTGAAATCCATACTCTCTAAATGCTAATAATCCTAACATAGTTATATTAGTCATGTCTTAAAGTGGGCAAAAATATTTTATCCTTAATTTAGCATCTGGAAGCTTGTCTGTTGACTTACTACCTTTGTATTTAATTAAAAAATGGTTTTGTGTGTTTTTGCAAACACGACTGTTTGACAATTCTGATCTACCTGACATATCGTTCAAATAATTCTAATACTGTAGGTTAGAACTGTATTTTACTGATCAGACACAGGTAATCTTTGAAGTAAGACAGGTCTTGGGATATCATGGTGAAATTTTTCCAAATTTGATTTGTCCATGTCTTATGTTTAATTATGAACTAAACTTTATGGAAAATATTATAAATGCCGAACCATGGTGTACTGGTTTGGTTGATAACTGTCATTACTTTTGGCTACATGACCTAAGAACTACATCTTTGGGGTGGATGAATAATATCTGAATAAACTTCAAATAATACATTATTTTATAGTTTTTACTTTTACCAATTCCTATGAAGAAATTAAAGAAGAAAAATACTGAAAATGATGAATTTTTTAAAAGGTTTTATTTATTTATTTGAGAGAGAGAGAGAGACAGAGATAGTGACAGAGATAGCAAGAGACTTAATGAAGAGGAGAGCAAAGGCAGGGAGGAGAGGGAGAAGCAAGGAGCAAGGAGCCCAACGTGGATATTGATTCCAGTACCCTGGGATCATAACCTCAGCCAAAGGCAGACACTTAAATAATAACTGGGCCACCTAGGCACCCTGAAAATGATGAATTTTTAAGAATATTTACAATTTAGGATTCCATTAACAGAGCATCTAAAATTAATTAAACAGAATTCATATTTTAATAAATACATGTACAATATAATATCTGTAGTATTCAGGAAAAAAAGATCATTATACTGTGTTTTAAATGCATATAGCAACTGAGTTTGCTAGAAATAGGAAGTATAAAAAGGAATGAATATTTATTTAGTGACTACCATGTGCCAGTTCCTTTTGGTTCTGGTCTTTCACTTATTTATTCAGCAAGCAAATGTATTTTGAGTGCTTACTAATTACTAGAGACTATGATAGATGCTGGTGCTTCAGTGATCACCAAGGTAGACATTATGGTTCCTGGTAAAAGATAGTAACAGCATATGCTTAACAATTTATGGAAGGACTGCAGCAATAGAGAAAAATGTATGACCTGGGAATAGCAAGGTACAAGTAAGAATGTGTGTGACAAGAGACTGCTAGATATCACTTAATGTTCTATGATCCCTCTTATTTTTAGTAGACACATTGTTGCACAGAATTAAGACCACAGTTATCCGTTCTCTTTGTAGTCACTGTGAGTATTTGTCAAAGTTTTGTTAATGGGGTCTGTAAGCCAGCTTCTTGGAAGTGTCTTCATATTGTCTTCCTTTTTTTTTTTTTTTTAATGGCCAGAATAATAGAAGTGGCTCAATGCCATCTCTTTCATGGAGCATGGGTGTTAGAAGCTCAACCTAGATTCTGCGCTGTTTCCTCATCTTGGCATGATGTTCTCCATTGTTTTCTCAGCTCTTGTTCCTGATTATATACACCATATCTTTTTATTGCGAAAGTTCTCTGACCCTCATTGAAACTGATGGAGTTCAACACATGCTACCTTGAAAATATTTCATTTTGGCATATTGAAGACTGTAAACTGAAGGAAAAAGCTATTTGAGAAAACATCAGAAACAGGGAGGTCTTTCTCTGACTTTCCTGTTCTTTTCTCCTGAAGCATGTCATGAAATCTTCACATGTGAGTTGCCTTCTCTATACTTGGAGGAAAGGAAGGTTGTGATCTCCCAAGACAAAGGGACACTGAAAAGAATCCAAATAAATAGGCCTTGCTGTCTACAATACTTAGTTTACAATACTTAGCTCATATTTTCCCCTATTGTATATTTCCAGTTTTTCATTTTTCATCAAACCTAGCACCAAAACATAATTTAAACCATTTTTCAGGGTCTTCATTTCCTTATGAAGATTTTTATGTCATGTAAAACTTAAAGAAATCTGTATGCTTTTCTCCTATTAATCTCTCTTTATCAGTTTAATTTTCAGACCTGGCCAAGGACTCTAAGAGGGCCAAAGAAACATTTTTCCTCCTCCACTGTTTCTCCCTACGCAACCTTCTTGTTTAGGTTCATATCAAAGCAAACTGAAACTTATCTGGATCTACTTGGAACTAAGGAAACATAATCAATACAGATAAAAAAAAAAAATTGCAGACTGTGTCATTACTGCCCATTCTCCTTGCCCTGAATTTATGACTGGAATGATTCAGGCAGGCAACAGTCTCTATGTTCATGTGTAACTCTGATTAACAAGGATACATGTGAAATTCTTTCAAGAATACTTCCACATGATTTTACTCCTTTTCTAATGATACATGAAATACCCAGCTGGAAAGCAAGAGGCCAACATCCCTTCTTTGCAGCCTTTTCAAATCCCTGTAAGTTTTCCCTTTTCCTCCCATCTAGTCAATGGTTCCCTGGAGCCAGCTTGTATTGAGCTGATTCAGCTCAATCTCTCTACAAAGAGCAGATTCAGCATATCTCTTCCCGAAAACACATTCCTTGATATGAAGTTCGTAGCCCAAAAACCTGCCACACTGTATTTATACCACATAAATTTGCAAATACTCAAAAAGATATTTATTTACATATTCAGGAAAGAGAGAGACCCTAGATCTCCACAATAGTATGATAAAACTTCTACACATTTCTTTAATTCTGTAAATAGTAGTATTCTGATTATACAGACTAGTTAGAAAAGGTGATAGAGTTAACAGGAAACAAATGTGGCCAACTTTTAGATGCCCTGTACTTGGTGTCTGTCAGATCTTTTCATATAAAAGGAAAAGTCCCATTTTATACATTGCTATAAAATATAGACTTAATTATGAATATGATAGCATATCAGTTATCCATTTTTTTTAATTTTATTTATTTGACAGACAGAGATCACAAGTAGGCAGAGAGGCAGGCAGAGAGAGAGGGAGAAGCAGGCTCCCTGCTGAGCAGAGAGCTGGATGTGGGGCTCAATCCCAAGACCCTGAGATCATGAACTGAGCCGAAGGCAGAGGCTTTAACCCACTGAGCCACCCAGGTGCCCCTCAGTTATCCATTTTTAAAATTTAGAGGAAGAGTTATCAGAATGTTGGAGGTAGAATGGAGGAGAGTAAGAGAAAGATGTGATCATGTAACAAGTTGAGGAGTCAAATATTGGTCTATTGATTCTGGACCACAATAGTAAAACAACAAATCATGAAATAAAAACCTATGCATATTATTAAAAGTTGCAAAACTAGAGGCTCCTGGGTGGTTTAGTCAATTAAACGTCTGACCTAGGTCATGATTTTGGCTCAGGTCATGATCTCAGGGTCTTGAGATCAAGTCCTGCTTCAGGCTCTGTGCTCAGCAGGGAGTCTGCTTGACATTCATTCTCTCCATCTCCATCTTCCCCTTTCCCTGCTCACATGCTCTCTCTATCTCTCAAATAAATAATCTTTAAAAAAACTACAATGATATAAATTTAATTTTAAAATATAAATGTAAATTAAGTGAGGAGAAGTTGGGTTAGGTCAAGTTGAATTTTGATTTGTTATAATTGCTTCTTGGCCTTTTGGCTAAAGTGAAGTGCAAATTTTGATGTTATTGTAGAAGGATAGTTGTTAATGTCTTAGAAGAAAGCCCCCAAAACAATGACATGAGCATATTATATTCAGTTGTAAGATCTCCTAGAAAGTACTAACAGTGTAAATAGTACAATGTAATTTACTTTGGGAAGTAAGATTGGATATTGGTCATTATGGGGCAGAACTTTATTATAAACACCTTTGTATCCTTAGGTATTTCAATGATTTTCATAAACTGCTTTGGAAAAAAGTTTTTTTTATTTAAAGAGAGATATTTATTCCTCCTATGTTGTTATCAACATATTGGGAAAGATGTGTAATTAAATCAGAAATCAAAACACTGGAAGAGATACAATGAGAAAAGAATAACATGGAGGGAATATTAACCTGAATAACTGCATAAAGAAAGTGATGTTTAAGTTCAACCTCAAGAATAAATATAACTTAGTTAAGTAAAATAGAACAAGAGAGAAGGAAAATATTAAAATCACTTTGAAGATTATCAGAAACAGATATGATTTGATTGGAATAGACAAGTCATGAAGGCTGAGGAGTCAAGGTTTAACCACTCTGTGGAATAAGAGAGGGAGAACTATGGATGAACAAAATAATTGGCAAACAAGGGGAGGAACATTACTTTATAGATAACTCCGAGATTTTCTCTAGTGGTGCTATACTGGCACAAAGTTATGGCAAGACTCCTGAAAATACTGTCAATAGAGTTTTGGCTATGATGAACTATAGTGAACTGCAGAGGGAAGTGAGTAAATGTTTGTGGAAAGAACTGAAAATGTACAGGAGGGAAGGGCCTGTAAATCTCTGGAAAATCAAGAAAATGTACTGATGAATAAGAAGGAGAGATGAAAGAATAAGGGTTTCAGGTTATATGTTAAAGGAAAAAAAAAAACAATTTCAAGTATTGATTAGAACCAAGAAATAGATGAATTTACAGAAAAAATGATGATCTCAGAAGATGAAGAGGCCAAGCTTTTGAAATTTCAAGACATTGAATGGGTCCTGAAGATAGCTAGGAATGGTGAGATTAGGGATGGAGAAAAAAGAAACAAATTGAGAGAATGGAATCAAAAGTAGTCCTGAGGACAAGAGATGGAGAATGATAAAGGCAGATGACAGGAACACAGGTTTTATGGAGAGGTAAGGATCAATGAATGAAAACATTACAGAAGTAAGGAAAACAATTAGCCTGCCTACCAACACTTCTCAATTAATTCATCCATTTCTTCATTGACTTTTTAATTTTTCATTCATTCATTCACTCATTCATTTTTACCTTGATTTTGTCCATTAAGAAACTTTCATTCGTCACTGACTATATAATTTCTGAGAAAATACTTCAATATTCTCTGCTCTTGAGTTCACCCAATCTAGTTGAGTAGAAAGATGTGTAAAAAGAGAATGACACATCAGCATAAGTTCTATGACAAAAGTCTTTGTAAATGCCCTAGGGAAATGGGGATATTATGTGAATATCAAAAAGGCTCAACCAGTTGTAAGAAGTCTATGGAGGATATGGAGGACTCACATTTTAATTGACTATTTACTTCCTTTTTTAAAGATTTTATTTTTTTATTTAACAGAGAGAGCACAACAGGCAGAGTGACAGGCAGAGGGGAAGGGAGAAGCAGGCTCCCGGCTGAGCTGGGAGTCCAATGCCAGGCTTGATCCCTGGGGATCCTGACCTGAGCCAAAGGCAGACCTTAAATGACTGAGCCACCCAGGCATGCTGAACATTCACTTCTGAGTAAGATTTCACCAGGTAAAGTAGAAAAGGATATAAGGACAAGAAGGACATATAAAGTATTCATTTAGAAAGGCCTTTAATAAATTTAGAAAGTAGCAGTGGCCATGGGATAGTCTCCACAGCATAAAATATTATATTATTTTCTTGGTTAAGTAATCCTTAGTTTCCGTAGAATACCATCACTAGCAATTACTAAAGTAAAATAAACTAGCGCCTCTTGCCAGGTGCCTTGAATTTAGTATCTGTATTAATGCTCATGTAGAGCCAAGAGATCTGTAGATTATTTACCTAACAAGATTTTTTTATTTAACTTTCTGTGTGCTTAAGTGTCTAATTTATCTTTGAGTCAAGATGGATATTAACATATTCTGATCTAATCATCCTTGTGCTTGATGTTCTTTCTCCTTAATATCTAATTACATTCATTCCTCCTCTTCCATTGTTACCATTTCCTGAGGTACATTGGTTTGGTAAGATACCTGTATACTGATGCTGCATTAAGTCATTTCTTTTTGCTGCATATGAGAAGAGTTTAAACATTTTGTGAAACATTTTCATTCACCCATATGAGAAAATGTACTGGGCACTTTGTTTCTTGACAGAATTAGTTGTTCTAAATCTAATATGCCAGTTAAACTATGAATGCATATTTCCCACTGTCTATTTTTTCAAGTCTAGGATTAGCAATTTTAATTTGAACTGTTACATTCATAGACCTTCAACTGGCAGAAGACAAGCTGTAGAATAGATGACAGAAGTTAGTACATCTTTGAAGATATATTTTAAAGACATTTAACAACTGAATAAAATATTTTTATGAACAAGGAGAACATATTTCTCATAGCTATTTTTTTCTGAATTAAGATCAGTTTTCTCTTTATGAATTTCTAAAATAAAATAATAAGAAGAGTAAAGAAATTTTCTCTCTTTTGTCCTTATACTCTCAGTTGTGATATAACCTAGACAAAACCATTCTACTTCCAGGGTATAAATTAACATCAGTCATTCAATTATGTATTTAACAAATATGTCTTGGTGCTGGAGATTTGGTGCTCAGTTAATCAAGACTGATTGGATAATATACCTTCATTACATTTTAATATTTTTAGGTTTTTTTTTTTTTCTGGCAATTAGAGAACTTTGTGCTTCCTAAGTCTTAATGTATGAGAAAAACAATTCTATCTGTTCATTTTTAATCTACATTGATTTATTTAAATCTAAAACTATTTATAAACTATAATCCTGAGCCAGGATAACTGGTTTTCAGAAATGAAACCAATGTAGTTGGTTGCCTTGTTGAAGCTCCCATTACAAGACTGATTTCCTTTGAGCCACCACATATGACCACTCACTAGGTGATTCATTCTTATCATGCTCCTCAAATTTTGCATAAAATATGTTTCTACCTCAGTACCTTGACTTTTTTTCTTTTTTCCTGCAATACACAATACTCTCCCCTTTTTCACTCATTGTATATCTTTCTCTACCTGGAAAAGAGCTACTTGCTCTTCCTTCAAAGTCACTTCCCTTTTTTTTAAAAAAAAATTTATTTATTTATTTATTTATTTTAGAGGGAGAGTCAGTGAGAGAGTGAAAGAGCACAAGTGGGGTAAGAGCAGAGGGAAAGGGAGAAGACTTCCCTGCTGAGTGGTGAGCCCAATGAGGGTCTTGATTCCAGGACCTCAGGATCATGACCTTAGCCAAAGGCAGGTGCTTAACCAACTGAGCCACCCAGATACCTCAAAGTCACTTTCTTTGTAAAGTTTTCCTTGATCCCTACCCACCACCTTCACTATTAGACAGTGGTTCCTTAGCCATCATTTATACACCTAGTAACAGGCTCTATAATATATACATATAACTATTAATAGAGGGTCATTTTCTACCCTTAAGTTTATACAGTTATGGCTGGGAACTGACAAATATAAATGAATAAAACACAAAATTATTAATATAACTGTTAATAGTATACTAATAGATTTACAACATTTAATTTTACTGTATTGATGATGCTTTGATGGATTATTAACTGGGAGAACTTGAAAAGTTTAGTCAGTGCCCTTGGACTTTAATTCTCTCTTCTGTTGGAAAGGAAATTAAGATTATATAATGAAGAGTCCATAAGATGTTTTTGTTGTTCCTCTTGTGGTAGTGTTGTTCTTATTATTGTCATTACTAGTAGAACTATAGTAGTAGTTGCACTTACAGGAGTAGTTTTACATCTGTGAAGGAAGGAACAGAGAGAGTCTGATTCAGGTTTTTGTTTGTTTGTTTGTTTGCTTGGTTTTTTCCTTAAAGATTTTTTTTTTTTTTTAAGTAACCTCTACACCCAACATAGGATTCAAATTTACAACCCTGAGATCGAGAGTCTCGTGCTTTACTGACTGAGGCAGCCAGGAGCCCCATGGTTGTTTTCTTACTTTTAATGATTTAAGTCTAGTTAACATACAGTGTTATGTTTGTTTCAGGTGTAATCACACTATAGTGATCCAACAATTTTATACATTACTCAGTGATCTCATGATTTGTGTACTTTTAGTCCCCTTCACCTATTACATCAATCCCTGTCATCTACCTCCTCTTTGATAACTGCCAGTTTGTTCTCTGTAGTTGAGTCTATTTTTTGGTTTCTCTTTTTTAGTTTGTTCCTTTGTTTTGTTTCTTAAATTCCACATGTGAATGAAATCATATAGTATTTTCTTTCTCTGACTGACATATTTCAGTTAACTATACTATCTAAATCCATCCATATTGTTGCAAATGGCAAGATTTCATTCCTTTTTATGGCTGAGTAATAGTCCATTATGTATATATCCATTATATAATGGATATGTGTGTGTGTGTGTGTGTGTGTGTGTGACATCTTCTTTATCCATTCATCGATTGATAGGCATTTGAGCAGCTTCCATAATTTGCCTATTGTAAATAATGTCACAATAAACAAAGAGGTGCATATATATTTTTGAACTAGTGTTTTGGTGTTCTTTGAGTAAATACCCAATAGTGGAATTACTGGATCATATGGTAATTTTACTTTTTAAAATATTTATTTATTTGAGAGATAGAGGGAGAGAGAGCTGGGGGTTGGGCAGCTGGAGAGACTCTTCAAGTAGCTCCCCACTGAGCGCAGAGCCCAACATGGGACTCAATTCCATGACCCCATGAGATCATTATCTGAGCTGACACTGAATTGTATGCTCAAATGACAGCCACCCAGGTGCCTCAGTAATTCTATTTTTAATTTTTTTCCAGTCATAGAAGATAAATGCTTTTTCTCTTTAATAAACCACTGAATGCATGATTAAACTTCAAAAGCTTGTTAGTTGACTTTCTCAAGGTTGTGTTCTACTCTCAAGTTTATATAATTATGGGGTGTCTGGGTGGCTCAGTGGGTTAAGCCTCTGCCTTCAGCTCAGGTCATGATCTCAGGGTCCTGGGATCGAGTCCCACATCAGGCTCTCTGCTCAGCAGGGAGCCTGCTTCTCCCCCATCTCTCTCTGCCTGTCTCAATGCCTACTTGTGATCTCTCTCTGTCAAATAAATAAATAAAATCTTTAAAAATTTTTAGAAGTTTTTTAATTATGACTGAAAAATGACACATGTAAATGAATTATTAAAACACAAAATAATAAAAACAATAGAGTTAGTGCAAAGCTCAACATGAGCACCAGAAGGAAGTGCTCCCAAATTTCCCCTTGGGAGCAAGGGGAAGATTTGAAGAAATAACATTACTTTTTAATCTTGCTGAATCAGCATTTCTAGGAATGAAGTGGAAGATTGATATCCATTTCTTTTTTATAGAGGTACAATTAACATAAAACATATTCGCTTCAGATGTACAAGATTATTCTATATTTGATTTATATTGAAAAATGATCATTGTAATAACTCTAGTTACCATTTGCTACAGTTATAAAATGTTTTTCTTTCTTTTTCTTGTGATGAAGATTCTTAAGATTTACTCTCTTAATGACTTTCAAATATATAATACAATATTATTAATATAGTGAATATGTGTACATTATATCCCCATGGATTATCTATTTTATAACTTGAAGTTTGTGCCTTTTGGTCTCCTTCACCCATTTTGTCCACTTGCAACAACCTTTCCCTTCTGGCAAATACCAATCTATTCTCTGTATCTATGAGCTTGTTTTCGTTGTTTTGTTTTTTAGATTCCACATGTATGTGAGATCATTAGACATTTGTCTTTTTCTGCCTGACTTATTTCACTTAGCATAATGTCCTTAAGTTTCACCCATGTTGTCACTAATCAGTATTTTGTATTTTCTAATGGCTAAAGAGTTTCTGTTGTATGTATATATGTTCTGTTTCCATGTGTGTATATAGTCTTTATGTATTCATCCATCAATACACACTTAGACTGTTTCCATATCTTGGTTATTATAAATAATGCTGTAATGAATACAGGAGTGCTGATTATTTTAATTTTTAAACAAACTATCCAGTAAATATTATGCAACTACCATTTGGGAACCATGACTATAGAAGCCATAGGAAGTTATTTTAACTAAGTATGGGAGAAACTTTACTGAGATAAATGTTAGAAGTTATTAGAATATAAGGGAAAAAGGCATGAATACCTACTACATTGGAAACAAATGAGCACCTTAAAAAGCGCATCACTATTTTCATAATTTTGTATGAACTTAAGCTTCCTTAATAACAGATCAGGTAATATTGTTGTTTTCATATATTTTAAGCATTGTTTCAATTCATTTATGGTTTTAATATATCAGTTACAAAAATTAGGAAAAATAGGTGACCTATTGAAAAATAATCTATAAAATACAAGACTGCTAAATCCCTAGTGAATACAGAGAATATATAAAGATAATTAATTAACAATTTTTCTGTTATTTGCTAAATTAGTAAGGTATAGTTGAGATAGGGATGGGAAGTTTTTATAGGTTTTAGGGGGTATCTTGAGAAAAGATTTTGAATAGGATTAATGTCAGAGATGTCATATAGAGAAGCTCATAATTAACTTATGTCTGGAAACAGACATAAGTTTAAGTTCTGTGGTGGTAGACTGGAATACTGAAATATTAATGTTAGGGAGAAAACAGACATGTTATGCTTATATTAGAAAATAGATGTTTATTAAAAATACAAAATAAATATTTGTTCAACACAATTAGTTTCCTAAATGATCACATATGTTACCTTAAATGATAAATCAGTTGTTCTTATTTCCATGTTTTAACCCTAGGTTCTCAACCCGACAGTGAGAATTGGGAGACACTCCTGTGGTGACAGTGGTATTGATATTTTTTTTTAATAAACATATAATATATTTTTATCTTCAAGGGTACGGTCTGTGCATCACCAGGTTTACACACTTCACAGCACTCACCATAACACATACCCTCCCCAATGTCCATAACTCCACCCTCCTTCTCCCAACCCCCCTCACCCCAGCAACCCTCAGTTTGTTTTGTGAGATTAAGAGTCACTTATGGTTTGTCTCCCACCCAATCCCATCTTCTTTCATTTATTCTTCTCCTACTCCCTTAAACCCCCATGTTGCATCTCCACATCCTCATATCAGGGAGATCATACGATAGTTGTCTTTCTCCAATTGACTTATTTCGCTAAGCATGATACCCTCTAGTTCCATCCACATCATCGCAAATAGCAAGAATTCATTTCTTTTGATGGCTGCATAGTATTCCATTGCGTATATATACCACATCTTCTTTATCCATTCATCTGTGGATGGACATCTAGGTTCTTTCCATAGTTTGGCTATTGCAGACATTGCTGCTATAAACATTTGGGTGCACGTGCCCCTTCGGATCACTATTTTGTATCTTTAGGGTAAATACCCAGTAGTGCAATTGCTGGGTCATAGGGTAGTTCTATTTTCAACATTTTGAGGAACCTCCATGCTGTTTTCCAGAGTGGTTTCACAGCTTGCATTCCCATCAACAGTGTAGGAGGGTTCCCCTTTCTCTGCATCCTTGCCAGTATCTGTCATTTCCTGACTTATTTATTTTAGCCATTCTGACTGGTGTGAGGTGATATCTCATTGTGGTTTTGACTTGTATTTCCCTGATGCCGAGTGATATGGAGCACTTTTTCATGTGTCTGTTGGCCATCTGGATGTCTTCTTTGCAGAAATGTCTGTTCATGTCTTCTGCCCATTTCTTGATTGGATTATTTGTTCTTTCGGTGTTGAGTTTAATAAGTTCTTTACAGATTTTGGACACTAGTCCTTTATCTGATATGACGTTTGCAAATATCTTCTCCCATTCTGTCAGTTGTCTTTTGGTTTTGTTATCTGTTTCCTTTGCTGTGCACAAGCTTTTGATTTTGATGAAATCCCAATAGTTCATTTTTGCCCTTGCTTCCCTTGCCTTTGGCGATGTTCCTAGGAAGAAGTTGCTGCGGCTGAGGTCGAAGAGGTTGCTGCCTTTGTTCTCCTCAAAGATTTTGATGGATTCCTTTTTCACATTGAGGTCCTTCATCCATTTTGAGTCTATTTTCATGTGAGGCATAAGGAAATGGTCCATTTTCATTTTTCTGCATGTGGCTGTCCAATTTTCCCAAACCATTTTTTGAAGAGGCTGTCTTTTTTCCATTGGACATTCTTTCCTGCTTTGTTAAAGATTAGTTGACCATAGAGTTGAGGGTCTATTTCTGGGCTCTCTATTCTGTTCCATTGATCTAGGTGTCTGTTTTTGTGCCAGTACCATGCTGTCTTGATGATGACAGCTTTGTAATAGAACTTGAAGTCTGGAATTGTGATGCCACCAACGTTGGCTTTCTTTTTCAATATCCCTTTGGCTATTCGAGGTCTTTTCTGGTTCCATATGAATTTTAGAATTATTTGTTCCATTTCTTTGAAAAAGATGGATTTTACTTTGATAGGAATTGCATTAAATGTGTAGATTGCTTTAGGTAGCATAGACATTCTCACAATATTTATTCTTCCAATCCAGGAGCATGGAACATTTTTCCATTTCTTTGTGTCTTCCTCAATTTCTTTCATGAGTACTTTGTAGTTTTCTGAGTATAGATTCTTTGCCTCTTTGTTTAGGTTTATTCCTAGGTATCTTAGAGTTTTGGGTGCAACTGTAAATGGGATTGACTCCTTAATTTCTCTTTCTTCTGTCTTGTTGTTGGTGTAGAGAAATGCAACTGATTTCTGTGTATTGATTTTATATCCTGACACTTTACTAAATTCCTGTATAAGTTCCAGCAGTATTGGAGTGGAGTCTTTTGGGGTTTCCACATATAGTATCATATCATCTGTGAGGAGTGATAGTTTGACTTCTTCTTTGCCAATTAATGCCTTTAATTTCCTTTGGTTGTCTCATTGCTGAGGCTAGGACTTCTAGTACTATGTTGAATAGCAGTGGTGATAATGGATATCCCTGCCGTGTTCCTGATTTTAGCAGAAAATCTTTCAGTTTTTCTCCATTGAGAATGATAATTGTGGTGGGTTTTTCATAGATGTCTTGATAATATTGAGGTATGTGACCTCTATCCCTACACTTTGAAGAGTTTTGATCAGGAAGGGATGCTGTACTCTGTCAAATGCTTTTTCAGCATCTATTGAGAGTATCATATGGTTTTTGTTCTTTCTTTTATTAATGTATTTTATCACATTGATTGTTTTGCGGATGTTGAAACAACCTTCCAGCCCTGGAATAAATCCTACTTGGTCGTGGTGAATAATCCTTTTAATGTACTGTTGAATCCTATTGGCTAGTATTTTGGTGAGAATTTTCACATCTGTGTTCATCAAAGATATTGGTCTATAGCTCTCTTTTTTGATGGGATCCTTGTCTGGTTTTGGGATCAAGGTGATGCTGGCCTCATAAAATGAGTTTGGAAATTTTCCTTCCATTTCTATTTTTTGGAACAGTTTCAGGAGAATAGGAATTAGTTCTTCTTTAAATGTTTGGTAGAATTCCTCTAGAAAGCCGTCTGGCCCTGGGCTTTTGTTTGTTTGGAGATTTTTGAGGACTGTTTCAATCTCCTTACTGGTTATGGATCTGTTCAGGTTTTCTATTTCTTTCTGGTTTAGTTGTGGCAGTTTATATGTCCCTAAGAATGCATCCATTTCTTCCAGATTGTCAAATTTGTTGGCATAGAGTTGCTCATAGTATGTTTTTATTATTGTCTGTATTTCTTTGGTATTAGTTGTGATCTCTCCTCTTTCATTCATGATTTTATTTATTTGGGTCCTTTCTCTTTTCTTTTTGATAAGTCTGGCCAGGGGTTTATCAATCTTATTAATTCTTTCAAAGAACCAGCTCCTAGTTTCGTTGATTTGTTCTATTGGTTTTTTTGTTTGTTTGTTTCTATTTCATTGATTTCTGCTCTGAATTTTATGATTTCTCTTCTCCTGCTGGGTTTAGGATTTCTTTCTTGTTCTTTCCCCAGCTCTCGTAGGGTTAGGTTATGTATTAAAGACCTTTCTTGTTTCTTGAGAAAGGCTTGTACCGCTATATATTTTCCTCTCAGGACTGCCTTTGTTGTGTCCCACAGGTTTTGAACTGTTGTATTTTCGTTATAATTTGTTTCCATGATTTTTTTCAATTTTTCTTTAATTTCCTGGTTGACCCATTCATTCTTTAGAAGGATGCTGTTTAGTCTCCATGTATTTGGGTTCTTTCCAAATTTCCTCTTGTGATTGAGTTCTAGCTTCAGATCATTGTGATTTGAAAATATGCAGGGAATGATCCCAGTCTTTTGTTACCGGTTGAGACCTGATTTGGGACCGAGGATGTGATCTATTCTGGAGAATGTTCCATGTGGACTAGAGAAGAATAAATATTCTATTGCTTCGGGATGAAATGTTCTGAATATATCTGTGAGGTCCATCTGGTCCAGTGTGTCATTTAAGGCCTTTATTTCCTTGTTGATCTTTTGCTTGGATGACCCATTTCAGTGAGGGGAGTGTTAAATTCTCCTACTATTATTGTTTTATTGTTGATGTGTTTCTTTAATTTTGTTATTAATTGGTTTATATAGTGCTGCTCCCACGTTAGAAGCATAGATATTTAAAACTGTTAGGTCTTCTTGTTAGACAGATCCTTTGAGTATGATATAGTGTCCTTCCTCATTTCTTATTATAGTCTTTGGCTTAAAATCTATTTGATCTGATATAAGGATTGCCACTCCTGCTTTCTTCTGATGTCCATTAGCATGGTAAATTCTTTTCCACCCCCTCACTTTAAATCTGGAGGTGTCTTCGGGTTTAAAATGAGTTTCTTGTAGGCAGCATATAGATGGGTTTTGTTTTTTTATCCATTCTGATACCCTGTGTCTTTTAATTGGGGCATTTAGCCCATTAACATTCAGGGTAATTATTGAGAGATATGAATTTAGTGCCATTGTATTGCCTGTAAGATGACTGTTACTGTATATTGTCTGTGTTCCTTACTGATCTACCACTTGTAGGCTCTCTCTTTGCTTAGAGGACCCCTTTCAAGATTTCCTGTAGAGCTCGTTTTGTGTTTGCAAATTCTTTCAGTTTTTGTTTGTCCTGGAAGCTTTCAATCTCTCCTTCTATTTTCAATAATAGCCTAGCTGGATATAGTATTCTTGGTTGCATGTTTTTCTCATTTAGTGCTCTGAATATACCATGCCAGTTCTTTCTGGCCTGCCAGGTCTCTGTGGATAAGTCAGCTGCCAATCTAATATTTTTACCATTGTATGTTACAGACTTCTTTTCCTGGGCTGCTTTCAGGATTTTCTCTTTGTCACTAAGATTCGTAAATTTTACTATTAGGTGACGGGTTGTGGACCCGTTATTATTGATTTTGAGGGGGGTTCTCTGTAACTCCTGGATTTTGATGCTTGTTCCCTTTGCCATATTGGGGAAATTTTCTCCAATATTTCTCTCCAATATGCCTTCTGCTCCCCTATCTCTTTCTTCTTCTTCTGGAATTCCAACTATTCTAATGTTGTTTCGTCTTATGGTGTGACTTATCTCTTGAATTCTGCCCTTGTGGTCCAGTAGCTGTTTGTCCCTCTTTTGCTCAGCTTCTTTATTCTCTGTCATTTGGTCTTCTATATCACTAATTCTTTCTTCTGCCTCATTTATCCTAGCAGTGAGAGCCTCCATTTTTGATTGCACCTCATTAATAGCTTTTTTGATTTCAACTTGGTTCGATTTTAGTTCTTTTATTTCTCCAGAAAGGGCTTTTATATCTCTCGAGAGAGTTTCTCTAATATCTTCCATGCCTTTTTCGAGTCCGGCTAGAACCTTGAGAATCGTCATTCTGAACTCTATATCTGACATATTACCAATGTCTGTATTGATTAGGTCCCTAGCCTTCGGTATTGCCTCTTGTTCTTTTTTTTGTGGTGAATTTTTCCCTCTCGTCATTTTGTCCAGATAAGTGTATATGAAGGAGCAAGTAAAATTCTAAAAAGGTGGCAAAGACCCCAGGAAAATATGCTTTAACCAAATCAGAAGAGATCCCAAATTGTGAGAGGGGAGAAAGAGGATAAAAAGAGGTTCAGAAAGAAAAAAAAAAAAAAGCAATTTAAAAAAGAAAACGAGTAAAGAAAAAATATAAAAAAGAACAAAAATAGCTGTATATATTAGATAAACTAGTTAAAAAACGTTAAAAAAAGAAAAGGGTAAAAAAATTTAGCAGAAGAAGAGTGGAAAAAAAATTGAAAAAGAAAAAGAATAAAAAATTAACTGCAAGACTAAAGAATCATGGGGAGAAGACCATGAGTTCCGTGCTTTGCTTTCTCCTCTGGAATTCTGCTGCTCTCCTTGGTATTGAAACTGCATTCCTTGGTAGGTGAACTTGGTCCTGGCTGGATTTCTTGTTGATCTTCTGGCGGAGGGGCCTGTTGTAGTGATTATCAAGTGTTTTTGCTCCAGGCATAATTGCACCACCCTTACCAGGGGCCGGGCTGAGTAATCGGCTCGGGTGTGCTTTCAGGAGCTTTTGTTCCCTGAGCACTTTCTGTAGAGTTCCAGAAGACAGGAATGAAAATGGTGGCCTCCCAGTCTCTGGCCCAGAGATGCTGAGAGCCCCACTCCTCAGTGTGCCCTTGGAGAAGAGCGCCCATTTACTCTCGTCTCCCTGGCCTCCTGCCGCGCTCTGAGCTCACAGAGCCTGTGACCAGTTCAAGGTAATGCTGAGCTGAGAGCTCAATCCTCTGTCTCTGTAGCCGGCTACTCTCTTCTAATACCTGCAAGTTCTGTGACACTCAGACACCCCTGATCCTTCTGTGACCCTGCGGGACCTGAGGCCACGCTGACCCCTCATGGCCTTTACCCTGGTTTAGCCTCTGTAGTGATGTACCTCAGTGGAACAGTCTTTTAAAAGTCCTGATTTTGTGCTCTGTTGCTCTGCCACTGGCCAGGAGCCGGCCCCTCCCCTTGCAGTCTATCTTCCAGTGGCTTTGGATTCACTTCTCCGCCAGTCCTACCTTTCAGAAAATGGTTGATTTTCTGTTTCTAGAATTGCTGTTCTGCTTCTCTTCAATCTCCCGTTGGATTTATAGGTGTTTGCAATCTTTAGATAAGCTATCTAGCCGATCTCCTGCTACCTGAAGTAGTCTCAGCCTGCTACTTCTCTGCCATCTTGACTCCTCCCTGGTCTTGGCATCTTAAAACCATGGATCGAAATATCCTCATGTACCAGTAACTTGTTTTTTCTTTAAGAAAGTTACTTGATATAATTAAGATATTTCCTCATCTAGCTTTTCTCACTGTATTTTGATTTTTGCTTCATCTCTCTACCCTAGACTGTAAGCTACATAAGTGTTGTTAAATGTTTGGTTACTTTTGTCTGACCATGGATTAGTTCTGTATATGGCACAAAGTAGGATAATGTTTATGGAATACAAATGAGATATAGTGAACAGATAATGGAAAGGTAGTAAATGAAAGACATAAGGAGCACATTTTGTTTTTGTATAAAATACTATTACAAGTTATGTTCTCCCAATAGAATAAATATCTTTAAAACATTGATTTTCTTCCCCAAACACTTTGATGTGCATCTTTCTTAAAGTAATTTTTATGTATGTAAGTTTCAGTATGTTTTTTAAAAAACTGGATTTTTTGTTATTTTATCATTCTTATCAAGGAGTGCCTGGGTGGCTCAGTCAGTTAAGCAGCTGCCTTCAGCTGGGGTCATGACCCCAGTGTCCTGGGATCGAGCCCTGCATCAGGCTTCTGCTCAGTGGAGACCCTGCTTCTCCCTCTCCCTCTGCCTTCTGCTCTGCATGTGCTCTAAAAAATTATTAGGTAATAATTGTTAGTCAAACAGTTCAGCTTTTACATTCACCTTACATTTATTGCAAAAATTATGAAAAGAAATTTGTTAAGGAAGCAATTTTATTTTGTTTTACTATGTTTCTTCTATTGTTGTTCAATTGAAAAATATAAATGCTTTTAATATTCTTTTAATATTTTGATATAACACAAGAAGTTACATGATTTCAGTGGTTGTCAGATACATGTTTTGTGTTCACTTTTATTGTAATATTTTTATTCATTTCAATGTGTTGGGATATTTGGGAGAATTTGGGAGAAATCACATTATGATATTCTCCATATAGACATCATGGTTAAAGTTTATTAGAGAAAATAATAATTTACATTTAAATATGCACTTTATTTAAGGTAATAAATAAATAGACTTTGAAAGTCTGTTGTCTGAGCCATACATCAAAAGTCTTCATCTGGCTTTTAAAGTACTTTGAAAGGGTCATTTTAGATATGTTATGCTAATCTGTTTGTCTGTCCCCTTATTTCTCCAAATTGTCATTCATCATGAACTTCAGTGAATACAAAGAGACTTCTTGATCTGTTCCAGCTCCACATCTAAGTAATGTACTTATCACTTAAATTGTCTTGAGCAGATTTTTTTGCTTTCAGTCACCAAAGCAGATTTACCCATGATTCAGGACTTCTTCAGAAAATGCCCTACACAGAAAAATAATTCTGATAATCCTTCCCATTTATTTGATAGTTTTATTAAAATAATGAAAGATCATATCAATTGGAGAAGGAGGAGAAGCAGTGAATAGGATAAAGATAGCAGGCCAAGATTTTACAACCTCCCCTTCCTCCCTCAAGTCACTGAAAATGAGGAAGAAGTTCAGTGTGTGCAGTGTGTGCACACATACATGCACACACATCTTTTCTTGTTGTCTTAGAATCTGAACTGAAAAATCAAACCTTAGGAGAGTGGATGATAAATCCCACAGCATTCTAAAGCAAGGTGAATAATTAGGTCCTTTGAAAATCCTTTCTGATCTCCTATTTGCAGCATATATATAGATATTTATCTATCTATATATAGATATAGAAGATCAGAAAAGATTTTCTATATATAGATACCTATATATCAGAAAAGATTACCTATATTATAGATATAGAATTATCTATATTATATATTATCTATATATAGGTATATATATATATATATATATATATATATATATATATATATATATTAGGAGGACCTCTGCTATAAGACCGGCACAAAGTGATGATAATGTTTTTGGGAAAGCTTATACATGTATTCTCAGGAGTTTTGAGAAATATAAAAGCTATAAGTTGAGAGGAAAAATCCATAAAGTTCACAGAGATAATGCCCTGCATATCCAGTGTTTAGTACATTAGAGTTGAGTATGTTTTCCTGAAGGCCATGTTGACAACACAGGGAAAAAAAAAAGGTAGTATAAACTATCTTGATATATTACATACCCATTGAAGTTACCAAAATGAATGAATAAGAGGACATCATCTCCAAAGCAGGCATTAAAGATATGTCACAAAAAAACCCTAGTCCTTGTCAAAGAATATGAAGTCCCTATAGCCTGTGGAGGACAGTATATCAAGACCTCAAAAGAGTGTTCCTTAGGAGAAGGAAAACATTTCCATATTTTTTATTACAAAAGATATTCACCAAAATGATAAATCACTAGCTATGTAAAGAAACCTTTGCGCTGCTGTCATTTTGCCTCTCATCCTTTCTCTACCTGGAACCATTATCCATAAGACATTGAAGAAGAAAAGGGTAACATAATACAGGGAAATGAAAAAACACAATACTTTCCCATTATTTCTAATCTTGGACAGTGACAAACTCTAGACTGAGGATGTAGGCTTGGGGAAACAATAAATGGGAGATACCATAAATGGAATGGTAAATTGTTTTAAAGATAAATGCATAAATTTATAGCTCATATACAATAAACTGGGCATTCTTAAAAGTATACAATTTTGTGAGTACATGCACAAGAAATTATCACCATAATCAAGATATTAAACTTTCCCTCATGTGTGAGTGTTTTTGTGTTCTGTAATACATCTATCCTTCTGTTTATCATCCACAGGCAACTACTGATTTGCTTTCTGTCAAAGATGGCTTATTGTTTCCTAGAATTTTATATAAATAGAATTGTAGTTTGCTCTTTGGCTGGCTTCTTCCACTCAGTATAATTTTGAAATGCACTAATATTATTCCATGGATAAATAGTTTATTTGTTTTTCCCTGCATTATTGAGATATAATTGATATATAACATTATTTAGGTTTCTGGTGTATAATGTGATAATTTGATACATGTATATATGGCAAAATAATTACTTCAATAAGGTTAGCTAAGACATCTATCAACACATATAATTATCATTTGTATATGTGTGTGAATGTGTGTGTGTGCATGGTAAGAACATTTAATTATCCACTCTCTTATCAACTTTAAAGTATCTAATATAATATTGTTAACTAAAATAACCATACTATATGTTAAAGTCCTAGAATTTCTTTGTCTTATAACTAGAAGTTTGTACTCCTTGACCAAAATCTTCACATTTCTCCTATTATACCTTGACAACCACCATTCAACTCTCTGTTCTTATAGATTTAATGTTTTAAGATTCCACCTATCAGTGAGATTATGCAATATTTTTTTATGTAACTTTTCCCATCTGACTTATTTTACTGAGAGTAATGTCCTCAAGGGCAATCCAAGTTGTTGCAGATGGCAGGATTTCCTTATTTTTTATGGCTGAGTCATACTCTATTATGTATTTATCCATTTATATGTAGACAGGCATTTGATTGTTTCCATATCCTGGCTACTGTGTATAATGTTGCAATAAATATGGTAGTGCAGTTGTCTTTTTAAGATTCTTATTTTATTGCCCTGAGATATATACCTAGAAGTGAGATTGATGAATCATATGGTAGTTCTACTTTTAATGTTTTGAGAAACCTCATACTGATTTCCACAGAGGCTGTACTAATTTAAATCCCCACCAAGAGCACATAAGGCTTCCTCTTTTCCCCACATCCTCACCAACACTTATCTCTTGTCTTTTTGGTCATAACCATTATAATAGGTATAAGGTGATATCTCATGTGCTTTTGATTTGATTTTCCTGATGGTTAGTGATATTGAATACCTTTTCAAGTATCTGTTGGTCCTTTGGATGTCTTCTTCAGGAAAATATTCATGTAGTTTTTATCATCTTTAAATTAGACTCTTTTTTTGCCATACAGTTGTTTAAGTTTCTTATATATTTTGAATATTAATTTTATTAGGTATATGGTTTTCAAATAATTTTATTTTCACTTTGTTCATTGTTCATTGTTTCACTTTGTTCATTTCACTTTTGTTGTGCAGAGTCTTTTTATTTTAATGTAGTCCTACTTATTTATTTATGCTTTTTCACTTTGTGCTTTTGGTGTCATACTCAATAAGAGATGCTAAGACCAATAATGAGGAGATTTTCCTCTCTATTTAGTTCTGGAAGTTTCACAATGTTAGGAACTACTTAAAAAATATTTATTTATCTGTAAAAAAGAATGTACATATGAGTGAGTGGGGGTAGGGGCAAGGGGAAAGGGAGTGGGAGAGAATCTTAGACTCCCTTTTGAGCATGGAACCTGATATGGGAGTCATGACCCAAGATCATGTGCCAAAACCAACAGTTGCTTAACCAACTGTTCTTAAGTACTTAACCCAGGCACCTCTCAAGTATTACTTTTAAGTCTTTAATCTATTTCAAGTTAATATTTGTGATTAATGTACAATAGTGATTCAATTTCAATCTTTCTGCATGTGATAATCTTGTTTTCCTCACACCATTTATTGAAGAGACTGTCCTTTTTTCATTGAGTGTTCTTGGCTCCTTTGTCCAATATTAAGTGGTGATATATGCAAGGTCTTTTTACTGGGTTTTCAGCTCTGTTCCATTGATGTATTTATGTGTGTTTATACCAGTACCACACTGTTTTGATTACTGTAGCTTTGTAATATAGTTTGGAGTCAGGAATTTTGATAAGTTAGCTCTATTCTTTCTTAGAATTGTTTAGCCATTTGGGTTTTTGTGTTTCTATACAATATTTAGGATTGTTTTTCTATTTATGTCAAAAATGCCATTGGAATTTGATAGGGGTTGCATTAGATCTATAGATGGCTTTGGAGAGTATGGAAATTTCAACTATATTAATTTTTCTGATCCATGGGATATCATTCCACTTATCTGGTGTCTTCTTCAAATTTCTTTGTCACCAAAGTCTTGATGTTTTTAGAGAACTGATTTTTTTGTTTTGTTTTGTTTTGTTCTTTAAGATTTATTTATTTGAGAGAGGGAGAGAGAGAGAGAATCTCCAGCACTACCCACTGAGCATGAAGCCTGCTGCAGGTCTTGTTCTGACTACCCATGTGATCTTGACCTGAGCTGAATTCAAGATTCAGATGCTGAACTGACTCAGCCACCCAGTCACCTCTAGAGAACAGATCTTTTATCTCCATGATTAAACTCCTTCTGGGGTATTTTATATATATTTTTGATGCTTTTGTAAATGGGATTGCCTTTAAATTTCTTTTTCCTCTTTGTTTTAAAGATTTTATTCATTTATTTGAGAAAGAGAGAGACAGAGCATGAGCTGGATGGGGGGTGCAGAGGAAGAGAAAGAAAGACAAGGGGTCTCCCCGCTTAGCAGAGAGCCCGACACTGGCGTCAATCCCAGGACCCTGAGATCATGATCTGAGCCAAAATTGAGAGTCAGATGCTCAACCAACCGAGCCACTGAGGCACCCCTTAATATCTTTTTCAGATACATTGTTAATGTATAGAAATATAACTAATTTATATATGTTGATTTTGTATCCTACAAATTTATTGAATTAGTGGATTGGATCTAGCAGATTTTGGTGGAGTCTTTAAGGTTTTCTCTGCATATCATGCTATCTACAAAGCCAGGCCAGGTTTTGGCAGCCTCTGTTTTGTTATCCCTAAAATGGTGTTGTATGCTAAAGTTTGTGGTTTCTTCCAGGCCATGGATTCAGGCCAGTTTTTTTCATGTATTCACTAGCTTTCTGTGAAAGCTTGTTCTTATCTCCATTGGGAACATACACTAGGAGCTGGGCCAGGGATAGATATGTGTGACACGTGTGTGTGTGTGTGTGTGTGTGTGTGTGTGTGTGTGTGTGTGTTGAGTTGTATGGGGCACTTGGGGTGCCTGTGGGTCAGTTGGAGGGATTCATGGGCAAGGCAACCCCAGTGGCTCATGGGAAGGCCTCCTGTTGGAATCCCAGGGGCTGTTAATTAGATATGAGTCCCTTTGACATACTCAGTCCAAGCTTTGTTTTTTGTTCTCCCCGGTGCTCACTGTGTCTTAGTCATGCAGTTCAGGACTCAGTACTCTGGATGGAGTGAGAGAGAAATGGGCCTCTGGGCATCCTGAACAGCTGGGGGATCTTGGCACTCACTCACAGGCTCTCTCTTTACCCCCCAACAGGAGAAATCACATGTGAAAATGGCTCTCTTGACACTAAGCTGTACTGCTGTGGCGGAAGTGTGATGCAGGTAAAATAAATCTGTTCTTTTTACCCTATTCACAGCATCCAATCTTTTGGATTGTTTTGCTCCCATGGTTTGCTGGAACTTCTCCACTACACACCTGAATTTCAAAGGCTGTCTTGTTTCTGTATGATTGCCTAGGTCAATTTCTTCAGGGCTCTCTGCAGTGCCTCCAAAAAGAGCTTGAGTTAGTTCACAAGGCTATTTCAGGATCCAAATTTCTGACTGGTGTCTGTGTGCCTATTATCTAATGCATGGGTGGGCAAGACTTCTGGGACTGTTGGTGTATACTGATGTATACAGTCTTTTTCTAATACATGTTTTAGAACCGTTTCCCAGTCTAAAGTTTGGTTTCTCACTTTTCTAATGGTGTCTTTCAAATGACAGGTATTCTTAATATTTCTGTAATCAATTTTATCACATTTTTTCTTTGTAAACCAAGGTTACAAAACTTCCTCTTCCCTAATGTTTACTTCTAGAAGTTTATAGATTAACATTTTATGTTTAGTTGCATCATCCACATTGTGTCCCCCCCCCTTTTTTTTGTGGAGGATATAAATCAAAGTTTAATTTTAACTTAAAAGAATGAATATAGAGTTCATCCGCCTATTTTTTTTTAATGCTTTCCATGTTGAATTTCTTTGGTATCTTTGTTGAAAATCAATTGGCCTTAGAAGTATCAGTATATTTTTGGATTCTATTGTGTTCAATTTATCTTTATGTGTATCTTCATAATACCAAGCTGTCTTGATTAGCTCTATCTTAATATAGCTTTAAATTAAATAGTGAAATCTGATAGAGAAATTTATCCATCTTTGTTCTTTAAAATGATGCTTAAGTAATTCTGGTTTATATTTCTGTATAAATTTTTAAAACCCTCAAAATGTCAGGGTGCCTGGCTGGCTCAGTCATTAAGTGTCTGCCTTCAGCTCAGGTCATGATCTCAGAGTCCTTGGATGGAGCCCTGCATCAGGCTCCCTGCTCAGCGGGAAGCCTGCTTCTCCCTCTCCTGCTCCCCCTACTTGTGTCCCCCCCCTTTGTGTCTCTGTCTGCCAAATAAATAAATAAAATCTTTAAAAATAAATAAAAATAAATAAAAAATAAAAACCCTCAAAATATCAATTTCTATAAAAATACCATCTGGGATTATGACTGTGATTGCACTGAATCTGTATGTAGGTCAATTTGGGTAGACTCCTTTACTAATAAAATTGGGTCTTCTCTATTTATTTAAATCCTATTTAAGTTCTTTCAGCAAAGTTGTATAGTTTTTAGTGTAGCGATCTTAAACTTTTGTTAGATTTATTTATATGTTATAATTTCTGGTTTTATCATAAAGAAATTGCCTATTTAATTTTATTTCTTAATTATTTGGGGTTATTCTATAAAGACACAATTGATATTTATATATTAATATTATATGCAGTAATTTTTCAAAATTAATTTATAAATTTTAGTAATTCTTTTATATATTTCCTCAAATTTTCTATGTTTAAATTATATCATCTGCAAATGAAGGCAGTTTTCCTTCTTTCTTTCCAAACTATGTTAATTTTATTAATTTTTTATTGTCTTAATTTATGGTTAAAATTTCTGATAATCATAAATGCAGCTATCCTTAATGAATTTCTGACATTAGTTGGGAATAATTCAGTATTTAATTATAATGTATTTTACCTACATATTTTTTATAGATGCCCTGTATCAGTTTCAAGGAGTTCCCAACTATTTTTAGTTTGCAGAGAGTTATGACTATAGATGCTTTAACTGTACCTTTTAAAACAATAATTTTTTTCTTTTTATTCTGTTACTATATTGAAATATACTGATTGGATCTCAGTTATTAAGCAAACTCTACTTAATCATATTATACTTTTTATGTATTGTGGTATTAAATTAGCTAGTATTTTGCAGCTGCAGTTCTAGATTTGTAATCCTTTCTTTACTTTTTCTCTAATTTTATTTTTTACTTTTTTTTTTTTTTACTTTTTCTCTATTTGCTTGCTTTCTTGTTTTATAGTGTCTTAATCAGACTTCGATACTGTGGTTTAGCTGGTCTCTAAAATATGAGGGGCAGTGTTCACTCTTCATTTATTTACGAAAAAGAAAATGTGCATTTTCCCTGAATGTTTCATAAATTCGCTAGTAAAACTATCTGGGCACAGACTTTCCTTTGAGGGAAGTATTTTGATATATATATATCTATATCTATAGATATATATATCAAGATATATATATATATTTGTAATTATAGGGCTAATCAGATTTTTTAATTTTTTTAAAATATCAGTATTCATAAGTTATATTTTTCAAAAAGAGCCTAATATTTTGAACAATTAATATCTGTACATAAAAGTTTTAATAATACTATTCATAAGTGAGTATTAGCACACTAATCCTCTTTAAACCTGATATTGGTGGTTTCTATTCTATTTCTTATATGTTCAGTCTATTTAAAATTTCAACAATTTTGGTGACTTTTTTGGATTACTACCTTCAAGTTTTGTTTTCTTGTTTCTATCTATTTGGATTCTGCTTTTCTCTTTACTGCTTCCCTCCTTCTACTTGGTTGTATGTCTTTGCTTTTCTTTTACTCAAGACTTCTGGTGCAACTATAAGCCACTAATATTGAATATAGACATAAACACTGATACAGATCATTCTTCTTTCTAAAATAACATTTTAAATTCTAGGTCTCTCTCTGAATACTGCTTTAAAAACAATTAAAAAATGTATATACATTGTTCTTTTGTTGTTCATAAATTTCAAAATAGTTCCTGTTACTTCTTTAATTAAATTTTTGACATGTGAACTTATGTGTGCTATTTGCCAAATACGGTTTTCCTAATTTTTAAAATTGAACTCTATTGCATTCAGAGAAAAAAATTGAATAATTTTATTGAAATTTGTTTATGGTCTAACATATAGTATATCTTAGTAGTTGTACATGTATACATGTGACAAGAGTCTTATTCTCTGGCTTTGTAAGAAGTGATCTATAGTCAATAAGATCAAATTGGTTAACAACATGGCTAAGATCATCTATGTATGTGATATTTTTTTAAATTTAATTGTCCTAACAATTTCTGAAAGGAATTTACGTTATTGCGTCTTTCTCTTTTTATTTCTCTCAATCTTTGCCTCATGTATTTTGAAGTTCTTTTATCAAGTAATACATGTTTAAATTTATGTGCTCCTGATTAATTGTCTCTTTCGTCATCACTTTTAAACAAACCATTTAATTACTAGAAGCACTCTTTATCCTGAGGTCTATTTTTATCTACTGTAAAGATAGCTATTCTACTCCAGCTTTTTTTTTTTTTTTTTGCTATTTGTTTGGTACATACAAATTTCATACTCTTATTTTCAAACTGTTCTTTTTTTAATTAGAATATTTAGAGCAAAGATTTTAATACAATCAATGTTATATTTGGACTTATGTTCATCATTACGCAATTTGTTTTCTCTTTGTTCCTCCTTTTTGGTCTCACCTATAACTTCTTTTTGATTATTTGTTTTGGTATTTTGTTTAATATATGTAATATATTTTGTGGGGCTTTTTAATAATTGAGGTGAGGTTTGCATAATATACAATTCACCATTTTAAAGTGTATAATTCAATTAGTTCATTCACAATATTCTGAAAGCAACACTACTCTAGTGTTCAAAACTTCTTTTCCAACTCAGAACATCCACATACCAATTAAATACCTTTCCATTTCCCTTTCCCCTCATACCCTCTATTTAAATCCGTGAAGATGTGCACTTAATATTTGTGCATATTACCCACAGTTAGTTTCCATAACAATGTAGAAAATGTTTTTAAAAGTACAATATAACTAATCTAATACAAAGCTGAACTACTTTTGATATGCAACAAAATTGTAGCCACAGTCTTTAGGTCTGTCTACCACATGGAGTCCAGTCAGTTGCAATAAATGAGGATAATGTTAATGTGAGCCATTGCTCTCAGGCAAGCTGTCTCCATCTCTCACTATCTTTTAGAATGTGCTTGTGATATTAAACAGTTTTAATAAGCAGATAAAATCTGTTTGTTATAGCATTGACAAGTTCACATTCCATATTTAGCTAGATTTAATCAGTTCTGAGAAATGAGAAACAAGAAGAAAATCCAGGGATAAATTTGACCATTTCTTGGTCATTTAAGAGTCAGATCAGCTGCTATTTAACTATACTCTGATGTGTCTTTTCAGGGCGCATGTATGTGGTATGTGTAGGAAGTTTTATTTTTGTTTTCTGGGAGTTAGATTTCTTGAAGATTTATCTGTTGACATTCTTGGGCTTGCATTGAAGGTGAGCCTGCTGGTTACTTGAATGTACTTTAAAATTGGATTACTTTTATTTTTTAAAAAAAATTTATTTATTTATTTGACAGACAGAGATCACAAGTAGGCAGGGAGGCAGGCAGAGAGAGAGGAGGAAGCAGGCTCCCCACCGAAGAGATCCTTGGGGCTCAATCCCAGGACCCCGGGATCATGACCTGAGCTGAAGGCAGAGGCTTTAACCCTCTGAACCACCCAGGCGCCCCCAAATGGGATTACTTTTAAACTAAATTTTCAGTCTAAAATTTTTCAAACCATCCAATTGGAGTGATTTTAGCTTGCAAACACATTCAAGGCCCACCAGTACTCACAACCTACCTTCTCTATATTTGAAAGAAAGGAAATACATTTCCCTTCCTAGAAATGTTTTAGTCAATTTTTAATACGTTGATATGATTATGTTACCTATTTGTAAGTTCATGAGAGTATGAAAAAGGGTGAAAATAACTGTTTTTCCTAGTGCATACATTCAGCAGTGGAAGCCTTATTCTTCAGAAGCTTAATGTCCAACTGCTGTAAACAATAAAAATGCATTTGTTTGAATTTATGTCTTGTCAAACTAATAAACAGTAAAATACACATATATACTCTTCAGCATATAATTTATTTACACATAGACACCCCTGTGTTGAAAAGGTTTACGGTACTCATTATATAATGTTAATATAAATGTATATTAGCTTAGTACTTCTAGAAGGTAATTTGGTTTTATGTATCTAAAGTCTTTAAAAGGTACACGCATACTTTGATCACAATTTCACACTTGGGAATTTAGCCTAAGGAAATAATTAAGGTTTTGCAGAATAGCTAGAAGAATGGTCACTGTAGAATTATATATACATGGAAGAAAAACAATTAAAAAAAAAAAAGGAAAGAAAACTGAAAGCAACTTAAAAATTCAACTACAGAGGTCATGAGCATCCACTGTGTTGTGTCATTATAATGCAATACTATAGATTTTATTTAAAATACAATTTACAGGGGAACCTGGATGACTCAGTGGGTTAAAGCCTCTGCCTTCAGCTCAGGTCATGATCCCAGGGTCCTGGAATCGAGCCCCGCATCAGGCTCTCTGCTTGGCAGGGAGCCTGCTTCCCCCACCCCCTCTCTGCCTGCCTCTCTGCCTACTTGTGATCTCTGTCTGTCAGATAAATAAATAAAATCTTCAAAAAAAAATAAAATATGATTTACAAAATAAAGAAATTGAAGAATAGAATGTTTAAGATGTTTGCTTACTGCCATACAGCTTTTAAGTGGTGGTGCCAGGATAGAAACTCAGTCAATACTTCTCTGGAGTCAATGTGCCAGAATTTATGACTGTATGCTTTTTCCATTATATTATTATTCCTTTACATTTAGAAATAATATCTATCCTGTTCAAGAATAGTTAGCCTTAAACATCATTCATATTATTAGATAAAAATGAACACAAGTATAGAGAATGTGATTGCAGTATAGTTATATGTGCATGTGATTAAAAAAAACTAGAAGGATACACCCAGTTTTTAATCATTGAGTGATGGCATTATGGGAGACTTCTGAGGTTGTTTTATGTTTTGTTCCCTCCAATTTTCTACAGTGAAGATGCATAGAAGTATTTCTTTTAAAGAATAATTCTATATAAATAAGTGGTCCATGAATTATAACTTGCATTTGAGTAAGAATATACAATAAAATAAATTACAGTAGAATATTAATTATGTAGCTGAAACTCAAAGTCTATCAGCTATTGTATTGTGTTCCTGTTTGGCTTGGTACTTTTGCAAAAGAGCTTTTCAGAAGATAATGATTATACAAGAATTTCCTAAACTGGATTGTATATTGATATGGTCACTCCATTCAACTCAGTCTGTTGTGTATGCATCTATATTCTTATACCTTTATAAGATGAATTAAATATTTTGTACCTTGACAACAGTCACTAAGGATAGTTGAGTAAAAGAATAAGAGTAATAGAAGAACAGACTCTGGGTAAAATCTCAAACAGAAATGAAGGGAACTGAATTTCTCTCCTCATTGACAAGATGGCTGATAGCTATTTGATCCAGCTCATGGCAGCTGATGGTATTGCTTAGATTATACTCTTCTGGTAGCTGACAATTTATTGCTTTGCTTCCTGCTAGAATGATTTTTTTTTTCCTTTGGTGGCCTTTAGCTATTATAATTGCTGTCACACTGAGCAACTGTGTGTCTTGAGCCTTGGGAATGGTCTCTTCTTATGGACACTATCTTCCATCATTTACTACTGTCAAATTCCCGTTGCCACATCATTTACACCAGGCACAATACTGAAGACCGTCTTGGGGCTGACTTTGATGGAGTTGGTAGCTCCTCAACTCCTTGCTCTCTGTCGGCATATTTAGTCACAACTTGTTTTGAATAAATGCAACATCCATTTCTATCAAAGAGATATTTGGGCCTGATCATTGTGTAATGCTTAATAAAATGTAGAAGTAGATTGGTATTGAAAGTAATGCAGTGTTATGAATATTCACTTCTACCTCTACATTAAACAAAATTTTTACCTTAAATATGTGATTTAGTATCTCTGAGTCTCACATTCTTTATCTATAAAATAAAGGTAAAGCAGTCTTTCCTGGATAAAAACAAGATTATTAGATTGACTAGATGACTAGATTATTATTATTTCTTTAATTTTCTAACATAGTCTAATGGCCATTTAAAATTTGTTTGTGCTCTGAGTTAAGTTTCATAGTGCTGTCAGGAAGACATTTGTAGATTCAGTGCCTTTGCTGAAGTCCCAAAGAAGTGATCTTCAAGTACATGGTTTAGAAAGACATTTGCAGAAAAGAGAGTGAGAAATTTATCCCTGGTATGCTCTTCATCTTCACTTTACTGACACTTTACTGGATGATGTCAAAAAGTATAAGAAATTGTAGAATTTGCTGACTAACATAGAAATTGTCACTGCCAAGAGATCAGAATGTATTCCTGTACAGTGTCTCTTTTACTTACTATTAAACTGAGAGTAACATCAATATGAAAATATCTGAAATTAAGATTTGATATACTAGGGTCTTTATTTGAACTTCCACTGTGTCCCAAGCTTCTGGTTTGTGCCTTCAGACTATAGAAAGTCTGAAAAATTCAATTTCTCTAGAGAATTCTGAAACTACACTCTTTCACAGGGCTGGAAGTTAATTGTGTGAGTCATGATTCACTGTGGTTAAAGTACAACTCTTAGATAATACATTGTAATACATGATCCTGTCACTTCAGAAAGTTATAAAGTTGCCAGCAATTTCAAGTCTGAAATAAATATTCATGATGTACAACACAGTAATTTGTGATATATAAAATATAATTACCAAAACAGAAATCAGTCATGTGGAGATGAAATCACTGGCTCAATTTTATTTTTAGTGATGGCTTTATTGTATCTGAACATAAACCCTATGTTATTACTTTTAAGCCTCAGGCAGGATTCCGGTCCCTGATGTTGGTTGGGAGAAAGTTGCTCCCATGATACCATATAAATAATATTTCACCCTGAGCTGATAATCTTCTTCCTTGTAACACAAAGCAGTGTGTTCAAAAGTGGTCTGCGTAATAGGATGTGGATCCTTGTGCTTGTTACTATAGCATACTGTGGATAGACCTTACTTGGAATCAGGTTTATAAAGGTTAAATAAGGACATTTATAAATTTGAAATCAAAAGATGAACTTTTTCGGGCCAAGAGGTGTTATGGAAACAAAAACTAAAGCAGATGAATTAAAGACAAAAGTGTCTGTACTTTTCATAATGACTTGCTTCAGAACATCACAGCCACAACATAAATTTTCCTCCAGGGTCTGAGAACCTGAGAACCCCAGAAACTTTTCCAGACATTTTTCTTAATACAACCAATCTCAAGAAAATTAAGAATGACATAACAAGGCCTTTCTAACCCTGGACTCCAATTTATACCTAGAAAACTACATTATGATGCTCCCATAGTTTTGCATCCATTTTAAAACCAGGCTCTGAGATTTGAAAATTTTACCTGAAAGCATGACAGCACAATCCCAATATTTTGTAATAGAAGAATGCAGCAATTTTTTTGGCTTCTGAAGTAAAATTTAATATTTTAAATATTTAAAATTTTAAATATTTAATATTTTAAATTTTAAATATTTCAGATTTTAGTGAAGTAAAATATTCTTATGTAGATGATATTTACTTAATATCTATACTTCTTTTTAATTATTGATAAAGATAATCTACAGAATTTAAAATTATTTTATCTCATCATACAAAGACAATAATTATATTTATATTTTATATATTTATATCTTAAATATGTTTTAAAATGTTACTATTGAGCAGAAGAAAAAATTTTTTGACCCTCAGTTTTAAATAATAAGTCAGGATCACGATTTGATAAGTCAAATATACATTTAAATTCTGTATCTGAAATTACTAAATATTTCATCTTTAAATAATTTCATAAAGACATTTATTTCCTCAATACTCATTATAAATTTAAATTTCTCTATACCCTCAAATTAATTAGAGATTATCCTCTGTAAAAGCTATTTTCCATAACTTACAAATGTCATAAAAAGATGTGAAAACTTTATGAAGCACTTTATGAAGCATGCAAAAACCTCCTATAATCTTAAAATTTACAGTTTTAGAAAACATAAGAAATATAATAAAATATTACCAGTATTATATTTCAATAATGAGCATATTTCTCCTGTACTTTTCAAATTTTGTGTAGAATTTTCATTATAATAATAGTTAATAGTAATTTAGCACTCCTAATACACATATGTTGAACATATTTTATCTGATTTAAACATTATAAGACTCTACAAAGTTATTTTACCCCATTTTAGAGATTAAAAACCTAAGGGTTATTGAGGTTAACTAATTTTCCCAATGTCACACTAAATGGCACAACCAAAAATGCATATTTTTCTACTTAGAGCAGAATGTGATCAAGTTTAACACACATGCACACGTACACAGAGTCCTTCTCAGACTCTTTGAAAAAATAGAAGGGGAGGTAATTCTTCCCATATCACTATAATATACTTCCCATATTATCCTTCATTCCGTGAGACCAGTATTTCCCTGATACGAAATTTAAACAAAGATATCACAATTAAAATAATACTATAGGCCAATATCCCTTAGAAGTATAGAAACAAAAGTACTCAAAAATGTTAATGAATGAAATTAAAAAATATGCAAATAATTATATAACTTAACCATGAAATGCAAAATCAATTCAACATTCAAAAATAAACAAATGTGATGCATTATATTAAAAACACATAATCGGGACACCTGGGTGTTAAGGTCAATTGATTAAATGTATGACTCTTGATTTCAGCACAAGTTCATGAACTCAGGATCCTGAGATCAAGCCCTAAACACAGAGTCTACTTGACTCTCCGTCTGAACCTTCCCCCCAACCTGCTCCACTTGAATTCTCTCAAATAAATAAATAAAATCTTTAAAAAATACATAATCATCTCAATAGATACAGAAAAAGCATTGGGCAAAATCCAACAGTATTTCATGATAAAAGCACTCAACAAAAAGAATAGAAAGGAACTTTCGTGGGGGCTTGAGTGGCTCAGTCAGTTAAGCATCTGCCTTTGACTCAAGTCATGATCCTGAAGTCCTGCGATCTACCCCAGTCTCAGGCTCTCTCTTTAGGTGGGGGGAGGGAGTCTGCTTCTCCCTCTCCTTCTGTGCCTCCCCAATGGTCTGCACTCTCTCTCTCTCTCAAATTAAAAAAAAAAAAAAATCTTAAAAAAAAGAAAGAAACTTCCTCAATATGACAAAGTGCATCTATAAACTAATCCACAATTAGCACCATACTTACTGGGAAAAAATTGAATGCTTTCTCTGTAACACCAGCAAGAAGAAAGAATGTTCATTCTCACTGCTTCTATGAAACATTGTTCTGTATGTTCTAATTGCAAGGCCAATTGGAAAAAATTAGACAAAAAATAAGCAAAAAGCTTAAAAAAAAAGGGCATCGAAATTAGGAAGGAAGAAGTAAAATGATTTGTTTTTCTAGATGGCATGACCTTGTATAGAGGAAATCCTGAGAACAACTACTCCCAAAAGCAATTAACACTGACAGAAAAGTTCAAGTTATAGAATACAAGATCAATATACAAAAAACAATTTTATATAACAATGAAAATGAAATTAAAGAGATAATCCTATTTATTATAGTATGAAAAAACATAAATTTAGGAAACATTTTAACCAAAAAAATAAAAACAAGACTTGCACACTGAAAACTAAAAAGCTGAAAGAAATTAGAGAAGACCTACATAAAAAGAATATAACCCATGTTCATGGATTGGAAGGCAATAATGTTAAGATGACAGTTCTCTCTAAATTGATTTAAAGGGTCAATGCAATTCCTATCAAACTGTCTTTTTTTTTTTTTTAAACATTAACAAGGTCATTTTAAAACTCACATGAAAAAATAAGAGTTCCAGATTTTTTTTTAAAGAACAGATCAAATTTAAAAGATTCACCTTAGCCTATTATAAAAATGACTGTAAAACTATAATAACTGAGAGGCACCCGGGTGACTCAGTTGGTTAAGCATCCCACTCTTGGTTTTAGCTCAGGTCCTGGTCTCAGGATCATGAGATAAAGCCCCACTTCAGGCTTTCTGTGGGGAGTCTGCTTGAGATTCTTTTCCTTGCCCTTTCTCTCTCTCTCTCTGCCCTATCACCTGCTTGTACTCTCTCTCAAAATAAATTAATTAATTTAAAAAATATAACTTTAATAACCAAGAGTGTGACATGTATTGACAGGTTAGTAGATCAATGGAAGACAAATAAGAGTTTAGAAATAAAGCCATATAGTTATGAACAGGTGCTTCTTGACAAATGTGCCAAGACGATTAATTGGGAAATCATAGTCTTCAACAAATGGTATTGGGAAAATGGATGTCCATGTGGTAAAATATGAAATTTGACCCCAGTTCACACCATATGAAAAATTTAACTGAAAATAATCAATAACCTAAATCTGAACTTAAACTATAAAACTCTTAGAAGAAAACATAGTAAGTTCTCATTATCATAGATTAGGCAGTGAATGGCTTGTTAGATAAGATACAAAATGTTTAAATGAGAAAATGGGAATTAGATAAATTGGACTTCAAAATTAGGTAATACCATCAAGAAAGCAAAAAAAATGTGCAGAATGGGAGAAGATATTTATAAATCATATTCCTGAAGGAGCCTAATTGCCAAATATAAAAAGAACTCATAACTTATCAATGTCAAGATGAAAAAAATTGATAAAGGATTTGAGCACATATTTTTTTCAAAGCACATAGGCATATGGCCAATAACATGTAAACAAAAGCTTAACATCATTATTCATTAGGGAAATGCAAGTCAAACACAGTATGTTACTAGTTTGTATATATTAGAATTACTCTAATTTTTAAAAAAAGTATGCATATCAGCAAGTGTTGGGAAGGATTTGGAAAAATTGGAATTCTCATACACTCCTGGTGAGGATGTAGAGCAGTAAAAGCCTTGAAAAACCATTTTGCAGTTCTTCAAAATATTAATGTTCTTCAAAATGTTCCACTCCTAGATATATGCAAAAGATAGTTTAAAACACATATACACAAAAGTTATCATACTAATGTCCTTAGCAACATTATTAATAATAGCCCCCAAATGGAAAACACAATATCCATCAACTGATGAATGGATAAAGAAAAAATATCTATGAAATGGAATATCATTCAACAATAGAAAGAAATGAAGTACATATGTATATTATAGCATGGATGAAACATGAACACATTAATGTTAAGTGAATGAAAACAGACACAAAAAATTCACATATTTCATGATTACATTTATGAAATGTTCAGAATGGTACAGTTGTTGCCAGGAGCTAGGTGAAGAAGGTAATAGTAACCGCTAACAGGTTTGCCCTGTCTTTTTTGGATAATGAAGATATTCTGGATCTAGACAGTCAAAATGACTTTCAAATTTGTAGCTTTATAGCTATGTGACTTTATTAAAAGTCAGTGAACTGTATACTTTAAAAGTGTATTTTATGTCCAATGAATTATATATATGTACTAACATCAGGTTGGAGATTCATACATCCAGAATTTTGTTTTGGTTAGGCCAGTCACCTTTCTTATAAAGTTAAGACATATGTGCGTATTATACAGAGAGAAATACAATAGCTCAAGAAGAGCTTTGTAATTACTGTATAATACAAAATTAAGCATAGCTTATTATCTAAGATAAGGGAAGCAAATAGCTAAAGTTTCTCTAATTAATTAGAGTTCTCTACATACAGTGGTGTTGGATTTCTGATTCAAATATCTGGGAGTGTGAGAGGCTTTGGGTCAGTGAAAGATGTTTACCATTATCAAGGAAAAAGAATTTGAAAAATGAACTTCTTGCATTATCTTTCCTGATCTAGAAATTTAGCTCTAAATGAAATTGATACCTAGGATAAGAATAGCATGATTTAATTAATTCTTCCCATGTATCAAATATATTTCACTCAACACTCACAGCAAATCTATAAAGTTTATACATTTATTCTTCATTTTATAGATGAGGAAACTGTGTCACTTCACAATTTATTAATTTGCTTAAGATTATTTTAGAAAAATCATTTAGCATTTTAGAGACATAAGTGATTTTGCTTGTGATTCTTCAAACCACCACACAGAAGTGCCTCCAGCTACCCAATGGCTCAGAAACTTCGAAACATTATTTCCCCTGACATTCGAGGGGCATGATCTATATAGACAGGATAGTCTGGGTAGATGGCACAGATTTGGCCTTTGGATATCAGTCAGAGTCTTATATATTCAAAGACCCTTGGAATGGAGGAATAAGGCTGAAACATCACGATCCTTAGTAGATTATAGAAACAGTGAAACTAGTTTAAAAGAAATAGTATAGTCATCAAGAGACTGGTTAATAGTATTTCAGGATTTCAAATTTGTAAAATCTTTCCTAAATATTGAATTAACATTTGGTCCAGAAAAATGTTTGTTTGTTTATTTATTGCTCAGTCTTTATGAGCAGATATGTAATTGGCTTAAACACTTGTTCTATTTAAAATTGTCAAATAAGCACAACATAAAAGTGGGATAGATAGAAGGTATTGATAGAGGAAAATCATATAAAAGACAAATTAAAAAGAGGAAGATATCATAAAGCTGGGATTAACAACCCTAGAAAATGCTATACAGTTTTGCCTTCAGTATGTAAATCCTAGGTCTTTTTTCTGGCACCAAAAGACACAGAAATAAGCTATGCCTAAAAAATACCTTTTTTTTCAAGATTTAATTTTTAGAAGAGTTTTATGTTCCAGCATAATTAAGAAAAGGGTGCGGAGATTTCCCATATGCCCTCTGGCTTCACACAATTCGGTTGTTTGTTTTCCAACTATTGAGTTTTAAAAGTTCTTCATATATTTTGATTAGGAGTTCCTTATCAGATATACACTTTGTAAATATTTGCTCCCAGTATATGACTATTGTTTTGTTCTTTTGCCATTGTCTTTTGCAGAATGGAGGTATTTAATTTTGATGAAATTCAGCTTATCAGTTATTTCTTTCATGAATTGTGTCTTGGATGCTTTATGTAAAAAATCATTGCCGTACCAAGTCATCTAGGTTTTTTCTTATGTTACTTCTAGGATTTCTGGTGTTTTACACTTTGACTCATTTTGACTTAATTTTTGTGAAAGGTATAAGGCTTGTGGTAAGATATGTGCATGTCTTCTTGTTCCAGCACCATTTGTTGACAGAAAACAAACAGACTTCTTTACCTCATTGTATTTTTTTCCTACTTTGTCAAGGAACAGTTGACTACATTAATGTGAGTCTGTTTCTGGGCTCTCTAAACTGACCCAGTGAACAATTTGTTTATTCTTCCCCTGGTACCACATTGCCTTGACTATTGTAGCTTAATTTAGATATAATTTACATTATGAAATTGTGTAATATATTAAGGGGAACGATGTGATGATTGCATACATATATATATATTTTTTGAAATGATAAAATAAGTTTAGTTAAAATATTCATCACCTCCCATATTTCCATTTTATTATGGTGAAAACATTGGAGATTTACTCTTTTAACAACTTTCAAGTATACAGTAAATTTTTTAGCAAAGATCACCAGGCTGTACATTAGGTCTCCAGAATGTCTTTTTCCTGAAACTGTGACTTTTTACCTTTTGACCAACCTCCCATTTCCCCTGTGCCTTGGTCCAAAGCAACCACCAGTCCACTTTCTATAGGAGTTTGGCTCTTTTATGTTCTACATAGAAGTAGGACCATACAAAAGTCTTTCTTTTTCTGACTTTTTTCACTTAGAGTAATGCCCTTCACAAATGGCAAGATTTTCTTCTTTTTGTGGCCAAATTACTTACATATGTATATATATACATATATATACACACACATACATAATGTATAGCTTATATGTATAAATATATCTTTGTATGCTATTTATATAATATATGATACATAATATATTCTATATGTCATATACTAACATATATATAGAGAGAGAAAATATCTTCTTTATCTTGATTCATTCACTGATGAACACCTAGTTTGTTTCATGATTTAGTTATTATGAGTAGTGTTACAATGAACATGGAGATGAACATACCTGTTTTGTGTAACAATTTCATTTTCTTTGGATGTATACCCAGAAATGGTATTGGTAGTTCATATGGTAGTTGTATTTTTAATTTTGGGGGAATCTCCATATTGTTTTCCATAGCGGCTATGACAATTTACATTTCTGATAGTGAATGAGGGCTCCCTTTTCTTCAAATCCTCACTAATACTTATTGTCTCTTATCTTTTTGATGACAGCCATTATAACAGATATGAGGCAATATCTCATTGTGATTTTCATTTCCATTTCCCTGGTGATTAATGTTGAGCACCATTTCATTATCTATTGATCATTTGTATTTTATTTGAGAAAATGTCTATTTATATCCCCTGCCCATTTTTATTAGATTATCTGTGTCTTTGCTATTGAGTTGTGAGAGTTTGTTATTTTTTTTTAATATTAACCCATTATCTAATATATAACATGTGAATGCACTCTCCCATTCTGTATGTTGCTTTTCATTTTGTTAATTGTGTCTTTGGCTGCGCAGAAGATTTATAGTTTGATGTAATTCCACATGTTGAATTTTGCTTTTGTGGCTTGGACTTTTGGTGTCATAACTAAATTTTGCAAGACTTTGTTCTGAAATAGTTTTCCCTTCTGCTTTTTTCTAAGAGTTTTGTGGTTTCAGATCTACATTTAACTTTTTAACAAGTTCATTTATGTTCATTTAGTGTTCATTTTTGTGAGTGGTAAAATGTAAGGTCTAATTTCATTCCTCTGTATCTGGTTATCCAGCTTTCCCAGGACAATTTATTGAACAGGCTATCCTTTAATTACTGAGTGTTTTTGGATCCTTTGTCAAATATTAGGTAACCACACATACATGAGTTTATATTGGGCTCTCAGTTCTGTTCCTTTGATTTAGGAGTTTCTTTTTATGCCAGTATCATACTGTTTTGATTACGAGAGCTTTGCAATATATTTTGAAGCCAAGAATTGTGATAACTCCAAGTTTTTTCTTTTTTCTCACGATTGCTTTGGCCATTTGGGTCTTTTGTGATTTCATATAAATTTTAGAATTATTTTTTTTCTAATTTCTGTGAAAAATGCCATTGGGGTTTTAAAAGAGATTGTGCTGGATCTATATAGATGACTCTGGTACTATGAGCATTTTAACAATGTTAATTTTCTAATGCATAAACACAGGATATCTTTTTATTATTCACATCTTCTCTAATTTATTCCATATAGATATCAATGTACAGATGTTTTACCTCCTTGATTAAATTTATTCCTAATTATTTTTATTTTTTATGCTATTGTAAGTGAGATTGTCTTCTTATTTCTTTTTGTAGATAGTTTGCTTTAGATGTATAGAAACAACTGATTTTCATATGTTGATTTGTATACAGCAACTTTACTGAATTTGTTTATTAATTCTAACAGTATTTGGTGAATTCCTTATGATTTTCTATGTATAAGATCATGTCATCTAAAAACAGAGCCAATTTTCTGATTTAGATGTTTTTATTTCTTTTTCTTGCCTATTTACTTTGGCTAGAACTATTATTACTATGATGAATAATAGGCACCCTAGTCTTGTTCTTGATGTTAAAGGAGAAGATTTCAACTTTTCACTTTTCATTTTCGTTTTATATAGTATTCTTATCTGACTTTCGTATCAGGATAATGCTGTCCTCTCAAATGAGGTTTTTTTTATTATTGTATTTATTTATTTGACAGAGAAAGACACAGTGAAAGAAGGAACACAAGCAGGGAGGTGGGAGAGGAAGAAACAGACTTTCCACCAAGCAGGGAGCCCGATGCAGGGCTTGATCCCAGGACACTGGGATCATGACCTGAGCCAAAGGTAGCCACTTAACCACTGAGCCATCTATCTACCACATCAAATGAGTTTCTTTTCGTTCAAAGTTTTAGAAGAATTTGGGAAGAAATTATGCTAATCTTCCTTTAAATGTTTGGTAGAATTCACCAGTGAAACCATCTGGTTTTGGATTTGTTGGAAACTCTTTGATAACTAATTTAATCTTTGTATTTTTATTTGTCCATTTAAATTTTCTATTTCCCCATGATCAATTTTGTCAGGTTGTATGTTTCTAGGAATATATCCAGTTCTCTGAGGTTATTCAATTTGTTGACACAGAATTTTCAATAGTTTACTATCCATTGTGTTTCTGTAGCATCCATTGTAAGGTCTCTTCCTTCATTTCTAATTTCATTTGAATTTTCCCTTTTTTTTTTTTTCTTGGTTTGCCTAGATAAATATTTTTCAGATTTGGTTATCATTTCCAAAACCAGCTCTTAGTTTTATTAATCTTTTATACTATTCTTCTGGTATTTTAGTTCATGTAGTAGGGTAATAACAGTCCTGCAACTTTGTTCTTTAATACTGAGTTGCCTAATATGTTTATTTTGGATGTCTACATAAATTTTAGAAGCAGCTTTTTAATATCCATGAATTAACTCTCTTGGATTTTTATTGGGATTGTTTCCCATCGTAAATTCAAACTGGGAAGAATGGACAGCTTTATAATACTGAGTTTTTCTATTCAAGAACAGGAAATATATCTCCATTTATTTAGTTCTTCTATCAGAATTTTGTAGTTTTCTTTCTCATATAGATCTTGTCAGTATTTAGATCATTCCAAAATATTTCTTTTTTGGAAGGGGGTACAATTTAAATGATAAAAGATCTCAATGTGAGGCAGGAATCTATCAAAATCCTAGAAGAGAACATAGGCAGTAACCTCTTTGACATCAGCCACAGCGACTTCTTTCAAGATATGTCTCTAAAGGCAAAGGAAACAAAAGCAAAAACGAACTTTGGGGACTTTATCAAGATCAAAAGCTTCTGTACTGCAAACGAAATAGTCAACAAAACAAAAAGGCAATCCAAGGAATGGGAGAAGATATTCTCAAATTACACTACAGACAAGGGGCTGATATCCAAGATCTATCAAGAACTCCTTAAATTTAACACTCAAAAAACAGATAATCACATCAAAAAATGGGCAGAAGACCTGAACAGACACTTCTCCAATGAAGACATACAAATGCCTAACAGACACATGAAAAAATGTTCATCATCATTAGCCATCAGGGAGATTCAAATCAAAACCACATTGAGATACCACCTTATACCAGTCAGAATCGCCAAAATTAACAAGACAGTAAACAACAAGTGTTGGAGAGGATGTGGAGAAAGGGGAACCCTCTTACACTGTTAGTGGGAATGCAAGTTGGTGCAGCCACTTTGGAAAACAGTGTGGAGTTTCCTTAAGAAATTAAAAATAGAGCTGCCCTATGATCCTGCAATAGCATTACTGGGTATTGACCCCAAAGATACAGATGTAGTGAAAAAAAAGGGCCACCTGTACCCCAATGTTCATAGCAGCAATGGCCACAGTCGCCAAACTGTGGAAAGAGCCAAGATGCCCTTCTACAAATGAATGGATAAAGACGATATTGGCCCATTTATACAATGGAGTATTATGCCTCCATCAGAAAGGGTGAATACCCAACTTTTGTGTCAACATGGATGGGACTGGAAGAGATTATGCTGAATGAAATAAGTCAAGGAGAAAGAGTCAATTATATGGTTTCACTTACTTGTAGAACGCAGGGAATAACACAGAGGACATTAGGAGAAGGAAAGGAAAAGTGAACTAGGGGAATTGGAGGGGGAGGGGGAGATGAACTATGAGAGACTGTGGGTTCTGAAGGGGAGGGAGGTGGGGGGTTAGGTGAGCCTAGTGGTGGGTATTAAGGAGGGCACGTATTGCATGGAGCATTGGGTGTGGTGCATAAACAATGAATCTTGGAACATTGAAAAAACAAAATTTTTAAAATAGTAAAATAAAAAATAAATAAGAGCTATTGTATCTTTAATTTCATAATCCACATATTAATTATTGATATATAGAAAATCAATTAAATTTTATATATCAACCCTATATCCTGCACTCTTACTATAATTGCTTTAGGGCAGCTTTCTAAGTTATTCTTTTTATTATTATGGATCTTTTACATAGATGATCATGACATCTGCAAACAAGATAGTCTTATCAAATCCTTTTCAATCTATATAACTTTCTTTTCCTTTTTCTTCCTCTTTCTTTCTTTCTTCCTTTCTTTCTTTCTTACTTTCTTTCTGTCTTTTTCTTTTCTGTCTTATTTAAATTATCTTTTTAAAGTCTGATTATCAGCTACTGTAACAATGATTGGTTCATATGCTACAGTAATCATAATGATATGGCTTGCATTATAGCTATATTATTCTATAGTTTCAATTCCAAAACCCAATTTTGATATTAGGCAGATAACTTTGCTAACTCTTCTGGATTCATTACTGATAAAATTTTTGGATATTTATATAATGAGGAAAGAGATTATTGCTGCCCAAATCCTCTCACCTTTTTGATGGATGTAACTTTACACTGTACAAATCCACTTGATTACCTGGTTTTCAAAATGGACTTGGCCATTTAGATAATTATCTAACAATAAAATAACAGTAACACTTCTACTTGACCTTCTATCATTGTCTTGAAATGAGGAACATACTCACATGTCTTTCAGCTTTATTTCCCATAATGTAGCTCATTCAATAAAGAGCTTCTTTCATAAAAGGAAAACTTAATTCCAATAAGATGAGATGCCACAGGTTTCATAGGCTTTCTACCATTTCTTTTATGAGGTGAGTATGTTTGATGCAAACAAAATACATGTTGCTTTGCCTAGACCTACTACAGTTCCTGGATTGGTGACAATTCTCACCAAGAAATGTTGTTTTGCTAACTGAAAATTAGCAAATTTGGTTTTGGTAACCTAAATTTTTTACTTTGGTTATTTAGTTGTTTATTTATTAAAAATCAACTAAAATATTATGCTCCCCAGCTCTCACAGAGTTGTATTAACCACAGTGAGTAAATTTTCAATATAACTATGGCCCTGTATTGGTTTACTATGTTTTTTTATCCATAATTATGATCTAGTTAATTTTTATCCATGTTTCTATATCAATTCTTATGGCAAGACACCATTCATGAGGATGTGCACATGACATGGGTATAGGCAATGTAATTGTTGGTTTTTAAATTTGGAAATAATAAAATTATATCCATGTGCTTTTATGAGTGTAGCAATTTGAGTAAAGAAATCATTATTATGTTATGGTTAACAACTCTTATCCTTTAAAAAAGCTATCTCATTTAATATCACCTAATGAGCCACTAAATATATTCAAGGGTTCATTAGAATCATTTAAATGCTCCAGAAATCATAAATGTGAAGTATACCCATCTGAAGATGGTTCAACATAGTTCATAAGGCATGACATATGTCATGAGCTGCTACTCAACTGCATGTTTTAATCACTAGACAAATCAAGACTTATCTCCTTCTCTCCATCAAGCTCTAAAGGTTGCAACAAGTCTTTGAAAGGTGCTTAAGGGATAAATTTTGATACTCACCCTTTATGGTATAGAGTAAAGTTGAATCCACTAGCTATGAAAAATGCTAGAGAAAGATTTCCTACTCAGTTGCCTTCCCTAAATTTCTTTTCCTTGAGTCATATAATAATAATAATTTTAAGTGAGAATAAAATTTTTATGATATTCCTTTAAAGAAATCTCAGATACATCATTGTGGCCTGAGTTAATGCATTCCCCTAGAAGTATAGCATGAGATTGTATGTGAAATCTTAGCTTTCTTGGCTGAGATCAGTCACGGACAGTCATTTTCTCAATTTGAGCCTGGAGGTATTTCTAACAAAGAGATACATGTTTGTTGTTCTCTAGAAGAAGAGGGAATGAATTTGCTTTAAGAGGACAATATTACTGTTGTCAATTTAGAAATCTCAAAATGTATGTGCTAAAAAAAAAAAAAAACCTATAAAATGCCATATGTATTCACCCCTAAAATTATGATAATAAAAATGCTAATAATGTGTCTATTCCACATAATTCAAATGCCTCAATTTCCCTGTATGCAAGAAATGAGTGGGCAAATTTATCTCATCTCTTGGCCAGGGGCATTGTGAGGAATTAATTTCACAATTATTTTTTCCTCTTTAGATGAAAGTTGCTAGGACTATAATAATAAAAATTATGTTATAAGACTGTCTTTCTATATCAGACAGGCTGCATTTTGGAAATTTGTACTCCTTGAGTTTCAAAATGATTATTTATGTCAAAACTTTGTTCCAGTTGCCTTTGATAAACATCATAAATACAATGAATTACTTGTGCTTTCTTTTTAAAACTGACTTTGAATCTTTTAATACAAGTTTCTTAGTCACAATAGACTTGTTTCTACTTGCAGTGCATATAGTAATCTTGACTGCAGCTTCCTGCAGGGTCTAGGATATCCTGCCGAGCTTCACATGACCAACATTATAACAGTACTGCTTGCAACCCACTGCTTGTTTACTTCATATTCTCAACTCAAGATTATTCATCTCTTTTCCCCCAGATGTTAGTTGTCATCTAGCTCCTGTGACTTTTTAAAATCTTCCAAACAAGGTCATTTTAGATTTTCTGGTCAAGATAGCAGTCAGCCAGTGCTTTCCCCAGGCTCCCATTGAAAATACAGAAAGAGGAGGAAGGTTATTAGCAGTAATGGTAACTCAGAAAATTGATTAAAAATTTATCTTAAGAGGATTTTTTTAAGAGGATTTCTAATTTCCAAAAAGAAAAAAAAAATCTGATATGGAATATTGGGACAATACAAGAAATCAGTAAATCAGATCTTACACTTGATGTGTTTCTCTGCATCAGAGGTATGGATTATTTGCTGACCTGTAGGAAGATAGCCATGCCTCATACTACATCAGATCTGCTTTATGAGGCAGGCAGGCAATAAGAACTTAATTTTCCTATTCTCCCCATTGGTTTTTCTTTTTGTCTGCATCACTTACCAAATACATTTCTCAGCAGTGTTACTGAAAGGAGGAGTGGAAAAGCAGTAGAGCGCTTCACCTGCGATGTGGAATCATGATAGAGAATGGGTAGAACAGAGCCCTCTGGGGGTGCAGTTTTATTGGATTGTTTTCAGTCAAGAAAGAATTACAGACTGCTTCAAATTGTCTGGAAAAAATGCCCTCCTCACAAACTGAGGTTCAGGAATGGTGAACAGGCAATCTCTTCTCCATCTAGCAGAACCATGTTGCATGAATGACTGATAGATATTGCAAATGCAGCTTGGGTCTAGAGCAACAAACAAAGTATGAGTGATATAAGCAGTACTTTTTACAGCCACTAAACTGATGCTTCTCAGCATGTGCTCCAGGTACCACCTGCACTAACCTTACTTTGGAAGCTTGTTAAATTTAAAATTTCCCCAGCCTCCTTTTTTCCTTCGTATTTCTCAGCTTTGCTGTGATGACACCCCCACAACTTTAGTAACTGGCAACAGCAAACATCTGTTTAGCTCTCAGAATTGCTGGAGTTTGATCTACATGTTTTCTTGTTCTTGGATATTGACTGAAGGAACAGCCACTCCCTGGCACATGTTGGTCTCTTGACAGAGGTCAGCATCAAGAGACACACAAAATTGTATTTGAAATGCACTTTTGGGTGTGGCATGTGTTATACCAAACTTACATTTTATTGTCCAAAGCAAGATACCAATAGGAATATTACTACAAACAATATAGTATATGCATAGTTCTCTTCAGGGAAAGGAGAAACAGTTGTGAAGAATACTATGGTCTTTCATTATCTCAGAAAATATACTTTTCAGTAGGGTAAGTAGGGCCCATGATTTGCATTTTAAGAATATATATATATATATATATATATATATATATATATATAATTTTTTTAAAGATTTTAAATTTATTTATTTGACAGAGAGAGAGAGAGAGAGAAATCACAAGTAGGCAGAGAGGCAGGCAGAGGGAGAGGAAGCAGTAGGCTCCCTGCTCAGGAAGTAATGTGATGTTGGGCTTGATCTCAGGATCTTGAGATCATGACCTGAGGCTAAGGCAGACACTTAACTGACTGAGCCACCAAGGCACCCCTATACCAATATATATTTAACTTGAGAATCACCAAGCTATGTGAATAATGATAAACTTTGTGGGGGTTTTTGTATGGTAAAATGGAGATTATGCTAAATATCCAAAGGAAAACACAATTTGGCAAAAATTACTGAAAGTACAGTTTTAGAAACATCTCCTTTGTGTTTTGATAACCTTAGGGTCTGCTTAAGATTGGATAATTGGTGAAACAAAGAGACATCATTCTGAAATTAGTAGAAATCAGATTATGAAATAAGTAGAGGTAAAAATAAGACTTGAAGAAATATATATTCAATATCAAACATTTAAACTTAATTAGAAACATTAATGACCATAATTGACATAGTATTAAATCCACAAGATGGAGAGCAATCTTGAGAAACTACCCTTAAATATAGAAGAATGTGTAAAGATAACATTGATGTAATAGTTGATAAAAGTGTAAAATAGATAGTACAAACTTAATATTCAGATTTTTGATGTCACAGTAATCATAAAGAAAATAGAACAAAACATTTTATGTAGAAAAAATATGAGTTTGCACCATTGAAAGAACACAGGTAGTATCAAATTGTTAAAATGTACATATACATAAATTATTCATTTATATAAGATTTACATATTATATGTAAGATATATACAACTTTTGAATTTTAAGGAAACATTTTTCAAATGTCTTGGGGAGGGCAGTTAATTTAAACATTTATCCAGGGACGCCTGGGTGGCTCAGTTGGTTAAGAAACTGTGTTCGGCTCAGATCATGATCCCAGAGTCCTGGAATCAAGTCCCACATCAGGCTCCCAGCTCCCTAGGGAGTCTGCTTCTCCCTCTGACCTTCTGCCATCTCATGCTCTCTCTCTCTCTCTCTGTCTCATTCTCTGTCTCTCTCTTTCTGTCTCAAACAAATAAATAAAAATCTTAAAAAAAAAATCTGTGTGGCATCAGACTTCTGCTGAACAACACTGAAGCTTCATCTGCAGATATTTGAAGGAAAATGTTATAAACTCAAATTTCTATATCCAGACAATTCATCTTACTCATCTAAAGACAATAAAGTAATCCCATATTTTTTAAAGTACAGAAAGTGTACCATCTATATTTTTCTCCTAATATATATATCCCAAATACAAAAGTTTTCTAAATATGCCAAAATACCTATCTCATACCCTATAAAAAAATTAACTCAAAATAAATCTTAGACCTAAATTTAAGAGCTAAACCAATAAAATATTCAAGAAAATGTAGTATATGATTACATTTGTGTGAAATATCCAGAAGAGACAAATGTACAAGAAGTAAATTAGTAGTTGCCTCGGGTGGAGGGGGAGGAAGAAGGAGGGATAGGAATTGGCTGCTGATCAGTAAAAAGTTTTTTAAGGGGGAACGAAATGTTCTAAAATTGGTTTATGGTGAAAATTGTACAACCCTGTGAAATCTACTATAAAACCCACTGAATTATGTACTTAAGCGGGTGAATTTTTTGATACATGGATAATATCTCAATAGAATAGTTAAAAATGAAAAAAAGATATTTAATGAAAAGTAATAGTTATCTGATTTAAAAATAACAAAATACATTAATACAAATATATATATATATATACACACACACATACACATACCTATGATAAATTTTAATTTTTAAATTAGGCATAGTAACATATTAATAGCAATAAATAATGATAAAATAGAACAATTATGACAATATACTATAATAAAAGTTATGTGAATATGGGCTCTCTTTCTAAATATCTTACTGTATTGTACTCATTCTTCTTGTGATCTGAGATGATAAGATGCCTATGTAATGACAGGGAGTGAGGTGAATGACAAAATCGTTGGATGTAGCTTTCTTGGCCTAGTGGTGTTAAATCAGAAGGCAATCATCTGAACTGCTGTTGACCCTAGGTAACTGAAAGCATGGGAAGCAAACCCATGGATAAGGTGTGAGTACATATTGACTTTAGTTAAGAATAGATCAATTTGGGTTCAATAATTAGCAAATCTTGAATTTCAAATCTTGTGGGTTCACCAACCTATAAAAATAAATATCTGGTAAAGATGAGAATGATTTTGATATATTTTAAAATTATTGGTTAACTATCAATGGATAAAGATTCTAGCCCTTATTTGAAAAATTAATTAGTTGTATGTAATCATTCCTTTACCCTCTCAATAGATGAAGTTGCTCATGAATGAATGGTAGGACTAGGATCAGTCTAACTGTGAGAGTTTGCTATCTCTAAAAAACTCTGATTTTGTATTTAAGCCAGTGACATTAAGTTAGGCCCACTACTTATAATGTTATTTGAATCACACCAGTTCTTTGATAATTAAGGTGATTTTAGGCCATGACTTGAATGGTGGTCCAGGTTTAATTCTGTTATCTGAGAATAAGTATTGATCACACCTCCTCTAGTAGGCCAAAGGGTTTAATTTTGGTAAATTAAATGACTAACCTATTGTGTTGATAAAGAAATATTGTATACAATATAAATTCCCTTAGAAATACTATAAATGAATCATTATTTAACACTATGTCCTTGACTTTACCTCAGGTGGACAAAGTCATTGAATATTAATAGATTCTTTGCAGTTTTGAAAAAAAAAAAAAGCTATTGTACTTACTACCAATTTGAAAGTTCTGTATTTTATTTACAAAGACTTTTTCAATATATTCTTTTTAGAGTTCAGAGATAAGAAAAATAATTATGTCTCCCATTGTAAATTAAAACACTATGTTTGATTTATAATTTAGTGCCTGCAGTTCATTCTGTTTCCCTTTTAGCCTCCACTTCCAGGAAATACTGAACCAGGTTTTGCTCTGAAATATAAGACCTTCCTTCAGCCTAGGTTTTCTAGGAAAATTGTGTTTCTTAATTTTTGTTGTTTTGTGATTTGTTTATATTTTTACATTTAAATATAAAAACCACCTTAATTTTTTGGAAATAGGCAAGATTTGTGTGTACATAAAATAAACAATAGTATTCTAAGTTGCTTAAGGCATTTTAATATTAAGCTATAGTAAGTCAAAACTTTCTTTTGAAATTGTGAACAATTATTGTTTAGTTACTTCACAATGCTTCCTGTTTTCTACTGACATCTTCATTGTTTTTACTTTTTATTTTAAACACTGAACTTTTTATTTTAAACACTATAACTTCGATTTTGGAACAGCTGTATACTGAGCCACAGTAATGTCCCCTTATAAAAGAAGCCATATTTCTCATCAATTGAAAGAAGTACTATTGAAAAGGAAATTAAGTAAATGATTTTTAAGGGGAATAATCTATTTTTAATAAAATATCCCCTCCTTAAAACTTCAAAGCCCCAATATAGTTGAATACTAAAATTATAATTGTTGGTTAAAAACAATAATTCTTTTTAAAAAGAAATGCACTCATTATAGTAAATGATAGTGGGAATCATTAAATCGTGTTTTTCTGATTTTGTGTGACTTTTTTCTCTATTTCCAACATTTCCCTTTTTATTTTTATTGTTTAATTTTATTTATTTGAGAGAGAGAGAGAGAGAGTGTGTGTGTGTGTGTAAGAGCAGGGTGAGAGGCAGAGGAAGAAGCAGAATCCCTGCTGAGTGGAGAGCCTGATGCAGGACTAGATCCTAGGACCCTGAAATCATGACCTGAGCCAAAGACAGATGCTTAACTGACTGAGCCATCCAGGTGCCCCTCAATGTTTCCCTTTTGTAATGAAATGACTCAAGAAAGGTTTCCAAATCTCAGGTAATACCAGACATGGTATTACTCTTAAATGCTGATGGTGACTTACTCTCAGGATGCCAACCCTTTGCTGCTACCATATATCCCACTGAAGCAGTGGGTGGTCAACCATATTCTATCAACCATATTCTATGGGTCAGTCATCTAGCTACATTGTTGTTTTTTCCTTAGGTTTGGACAATTTTACTCTGTATTTGCCATGGTAAAATAATAACATGAAGTTTTCAAACAAATAAATTAACAACTGAAAGTGTCCACAAAACACAAATGGGATTTTGTACTGTTTATACAAAATTTTCAGGAAATTCAAAAACAGAGGTATAGATTAATGTACTAATGGGTTCAGAAATTCCATATAAAGAAAGTTTTGCATTCTGAGAGAGATGATCTACATAAGAAACATAGTTTAAAGTGCCAAGGCTCTAGATATAAATATTATATCTAAATAAATATTAAATTTAATGTTTTAGAGACAGATGTGGTAAAGACAAAATAAAATAACTCAAAAATTATAAAGCCAATTTTTATTGATTATCACTCACTTAACTAAACAGTCAATCAAAATGAAAATATTTTTAAAAATTGATGTGGTTATTTCAGAAGTATTTCAGATATACCATTTTGTCATCTACTAGTCCAATCCAAATTATCACCCTTAACCCAATGTCCACAATCACCTTTCCTTGTTCTTTTGCCTCTCTGTTCATCTATTAAATATTGTAGTACCTAGCCTAGATTTGTTTTCTTTTTTGTATATATATTTGAGTAAATGAATCCAGTTTTATATTTTTAATTACCTTCCATATCCCAGTAATCTCTAAACACACTACCAACATTAACCTATTCCTTAAATTCTAGGCAAATATATTTAACTGGCTTCTTGATTTTTTATCCCTATCATTGATCTATTATCTGTATTTCAATATTTGATCTATACATCTACATCATATATCTAACAGCTATTTTAAAATTAATGCAGAATCCTATACTTCCTCACTCTACCCAAAGTTATTCTCCTCCATAGGCTTCCATCCATATCTCAATAAATTACCCACTTCTTTAAGCAAAAAAACAAAGCATAAAACCTCTAACCTCATTGATTTCTCTCTAATTCAGTCATCATATCTTTAAAAGATTTTGTTTATTTATTTGACAGAGTGAGAGAGATCACAAGCACGCAGAGAGGCAGGCAAAGAGAGAGAGGGGGAAGCAGGCTCCCTGCTGAGCAGAGACCCCGATGGGGGCCCTGGGATCATGACCTGAGCTGAAAGCAGAGGCTTTAACCCACTGAGCCACCCAGGCGCCCCTCAGTCATCATATCTAATCCAACCATGTATCTAACTCCAAAACTTATCTTACTTGATCAACTTATTTCCATTTCCAAGTCTGTTGCATGATTACAAGTCATTATTGTCTCTTATATAGACCTCTATAATATTTACTTACCTAATCACGCTGTGTCTAGTTTCACCAACCCCAAATCCATTTTCCAACAGCAACCAGACTTACTTTAAGTAAGTAAATCACAAAATTTCCTCTTTGTAACTGGTTATAAGATATACCCCCTGCCTCTTATATTATGGTCTTTATCTCATATTACACTATTACACTTAATACATATTTCCTAACTTTTGGATACTTCATCATTGCAAATACATCTATGTGTTGCATTTTTACCCTGAATGCTTTCCATTATCTTGATATTGTTCACAACATTATATTATTCAGTCTTCTGTCTTCTCAAATATTACTTCAGTAAAATTTTCACACACCACCAATCTGAAATGTCTATTTAGTTATGTGCTATCACATCACCTAGCTTTATGATTTTATAGTACATCCCACTGTTTTTATTTTCTTATTATCTATATCAATATAATTTCCATAAGAGCAAGTTTTTTTCTCTTATTACTGAGTCCTCAATGTCTAGAAGAATGCCTAGCACATAACAGATATTTGATAATTATGGATGGAATGAATGGTTGAATAAATGAGTAGGTAGGAGCTGTTTGGCTACTTCTATGCTTTTGATGTTATTGCTTCCTTTCTTGGGATGAATATTGTACCTCTAATCCTAATTCCTGTCCCCTCATATAATCAATCATCTTCTTTCTCCTCAATTTGGATATTTTAAAGACCATTATAATTATTTCATAGCTTGAACAATATTCCTTGAAAGCTTGGAGACACTGTACATATCTATAAAATATTTTATTCAATTATTATTACATTCTGAACACAAAACACCAAACATATTTCAAATTAGAAAATAATTCAAAAGAAAATAATTTTTTATATCTGTCTAATTGCCTTTATATGACATGTGGTACTAAGATCATAAGATATATAGTAAATATTTTATAATCATATTCCTACATTCTTTAGACTTGTGAAATTAAAATGTTTTAAATATTTTTTCTACTTCCGGGGTACCTGGGTGGCTCAGTGGGTTAAAGCCTCTGCCTTCGGTTCAGGTCATGATCCCAGTATCCTGGGATTGAGTCCCACATCGGGCTCTCTGCTCAGCGGGGAGCCTGCTTCCCTTCCTCTCTCTGCCTGCCTCTCCGCCTACTTGTGATCGCTGTCTGTCAAATAAAATCTTTAAAAATAAATAAATAAAAGTTTTCTACTTCCATTGTGCTTTTTTAACAAATATGACAACTATTCCCAAAATTATTATTTCTTTTTAAAGAATAGCTTTGAAGATCTTGAATGTTTTAGTGAAAGAATAAAATTGACTGTGGTTTGTACTGTCCATAGGTTTTGAAAGATGAGTTAACCTCAAAAATAAAAATTACTAGTTATTTTGCCAGCAAAAAAGACTTTATACAGGAATAATGAAAGAACTACAATTCAGGAAATGCAAACTATGGAAAACGATAAGCAAATTCAGAGACAAAGCAGAGGAACAGTAAAAAGAGTGGATTTGGGAGCAATTATTTTGAACAAATGTTCAATCTAGTACAGGAAGCTGGGAGTTTGAAGTTTAGTAGCTCCTTATTGACTGGTAGGTTGCAGCTTCTCATTGTCTGGCTATTGCTGAGTAAGGAAAAAATCTTCCTCTTGCTGGTGAAGTAAAGTAGACCACTTCCTGCCAGAAATGTAAAATAAGCTGAAACAAGTGGTACATGCACTTCTCCTTCAGGGCTTCCTGACTCCATCCTAAAGGAAGTTTCCTTTTATTAATTTCCATAGGTACTAATCGCCATCCTCCCTTTTTTTGCGGGGGGGTGGGGGGTGGGATTAATCCCAATTAGAGACAAAAACCAAAGATCCAGTTTTATTACTTTACTTATCTTTGTAACAGTTTCTTCATTTGACCAATGAAAAGATCAGCAAAGACTATATGATAGGAAGGTAATGAACTAATTCAATTTATTAGTATTGGTTATTTACCAGAGAGAGAATATCCTTTAGGAAATTATGGGGGTTCTATAACCAGATGTTCTGGGTTTAAATCTGGATCTATCACTTTCTAACTCTGATTTCAGGAAAGTTAACTTCTATAAAGGATCTGTTTCCCTATGAGTAAAATGGAAATATTATCAATTGCCTGTTCAGATTGCTATAAGAATTAAATGACTTACTTCATGCTTATCATTTAGACTGGCAAGATAAAGAAAAAATATCACCCTGCTCTTAGTTTAGTGGTATAAATGGACATTGATTTTCTTAAAAGAGGATTTGAAATGGTCATTAAAAATTGACCAGGTAGAGAAGTTATATCTAATATAGCAAAACTAAAAAGTACCTCATTTGAAATTTGAAATAGATAATTCAGGACAAATAAAATTTATATTATTAATATTTTAGGATAATAAACTTCTCAAAGTAGTTACACAATTGGATGATACCCTAAATATATTACTGTATCAATAAATATTGAAATAAAACAAATGTTTGCTTAAAACCACCTCTCTACCTCTGCCTTGTTCAGAAGCATAGCTGTATACTGTGGTATTGACTTTAGATATGATCCAGCATAGCAAAAATTCATTCATATGACCTATCCTTTCAGTTTCCCTATTGCTTACTGTGCTCTCATCTCTCACTCCTGCTCTGTTCTTGTTCACTATCTTGTTTTGTCAAATTCAGCATTGCAGAGGGTGGACAAAAGCAAAACTGGAGGCTCTCCGGGTTAGTGTCAGGCATCTAAAGCTGAGACATATTTAGTTGTTCTTCAAAGAAACAGGCACAGAGACCTTAGTACTCTTTCCAGGGGGTCACCAAATGCTAAAATACTGACAGCATTAGAGTAAGAGAAGGCGGGGGGGAGAGAGAGAAATATATATATATATATATATATATATATATATAGTGCAAAAGCGATTTCAACAACTCCTTGTAGAATACCCATGTTGAAGGGAGATAGGCATTTTTCATCCCAGCAGTATTTCAAAATCTCCTATGGAACTTGTAGCAAATACACATTCAAAGCTCTGCTTGATTATTATAATTCAGCATATCTGGAATGGAGCTTGGGCTTCTGTATTTTTAGAGAATTCAATAAGTTTAGAGAATCCCTGATTTAAGAAGTAGGGCTATAAAACTCAGCTAGGAAAGAGATTTGAAAAAATCAAAATAATTCTGAGAAAACTTTAAATAACACAAAAGGCAGAGAGATAAAGAAGAATGAAGACCTTTGGAAAATGTCTTTCAATTAGATTATTAGAGGAGGACTATAGGGTTTGCCAAATATTATTTACATTAAAAAAAGGAAATTCTAGTAACTTAGAGGTTTATATTCATTTGAGAAAAATGCAAAAGATATATTTTCTAGGACAAAGTTTATGCTGTCATAGACTGAACAGGTTAATATTTGATGATGTTACATTAAGTCAAATATTTAAGCAGCATGACCAAATGTTAGCATTATGTCTCTTAGTATTTATCAAAGGAAGACAAAGTTCATACAATTAAAAAAAAAAAAAAAAAGCCAGGGACATGAGTTCAAACACTGAGTTGGATTCTAACATCCTGGATGATTACAAATGAGTCACTTAAAAAATAACGATCAGTCACTTCATTTTGACTTGAGTTCCTTGGTTCCACTTAATCAGGAAGGCTTTCTCTGTACCCCAGTCATGCCAGGTATCCAAATACTGTTGTAATCAGCTTACCTATTGGTCTCATCCACATGTCTGTAAAATTATGGATGACAAGCATGGCAAAGAATTTGGTATCCGTAGAGAAACATCAGATGTACATATGCAGCTTTAATAGAACTTTAAATGAGAGAGGAAGGATAGCACATCAAATGTTACTGGGCACAGAGGAAGGAATAACTTCCTCCTACAAGGGTCATGATGGACATTTAAAGAATACTTCCTAAAGGAGTAGGGTACTTGAGCCAGACATTGGGGTTACTAAAGAATATAGCTAGGATATTCTTGGAATTATCAAGTAGAAAGAATTTGGGGCCATTTTGATGCATATTATTATGTTTATCTGAGAGCTTGCTGTGTAGAAGTAATGTGGTGAAAATTAAGGTCAAATAATCACAATTTGGAGTGGTATCTCTTTTGAATTTCTATTTAAAGTAATAGGAAGTTACTGAAAATCCTTAAGCAGTCAAGTACTATGAATATATACCTGTATTATGGAAATTAGAGAGATGGATATGAAGTGGGATATACAGTGACAGAGATCCAACGAAAGGAGTCACAAATAGTAGCTTTGGTGGTATTGAGTCCTAACAATAGAATTACCCATTTTCCATCTTTACTGTCTCTTGCTACATATTAGAAGACAGAGCTGTCTCCATTCTTAATAAATTATGATTCCAGGTAATAAGCATAATTATCTCTCTAATTTGGTTAAACCTGTAATACCTATAATGGATATAATCTCTGGCTCTCAAACCCATATGTCTAGAAAATTTTAAGGCCATAAACCTGACCCATATTTTAGAGGTGTCGAACTCCATAGCAGTAAAATAAAAAATATAAAGCAAGCTCCCTGTAGATCAAAAATATTTTATTCAGTGGTTCCTAAGTACTCTGGTATTTCAGTAATGTGATGAAAGTAACGGTTTAGGAAGTGAGAAAGAATAATCTCATGTAAAATATAGCATTAAATAAAGAGTTATTAAATGAATAAATTGGTATATATGATGTAACTGAATTCAAAATGTAAGGTCTTTGGAAATCTATTTAATTCTGTTTACTCAGTATAAGAACTAGGAAATTTCATGTAGTTTGCTGTACATACATAGTTTAAAACAATGTCAAAAACATAGATATGTCTCATTAAAAGTAAACACTCTGATGATGGGAAATATAAATTAGGAACAAGACGAGAATGTCCTACTAAGTTTTACTATGCCACAGCTTCTTTGCTTCTCATAGAGACATTTATTTGATTATGTTTAAAAATATATAAATTGTCTTTGCTGTATGTTGGGTGATGACAATTTTTATTTCTTCCAATTCCTGTGTGTCTTTTGGCACAACTCTTTAGTAACCTTGTACAGAGGGAAAGAAAGATAAAACTTGCCTTCCCCTAACAATGGAATGTTAAAGGTATGATTCAAAGTATACCTTAAAAGCACTTGCACAATTTACTTCATTTGCCATTAATTCTCTACCATTGTCATAAAAAAGACACACCAGTTTATCCCACTTGTCCCAGAAAGAGGCTGAGACACACGGAGCCATCTCTAGTTGGCTCAGAACACACAGAGAGTCCAACTGAGTTCCTCAGCTCAGCTGAACTGGATCTGATAAGCTAACAGTATACAGACTCAGAGGAATGATTTTAAGTCACTCAATTTTGGGGTAACTTTTTAAGCCACAATAATGAATACAATGTTCTAAAACTCTTTCTTATCAAAATTCTATTTTCTTAACAAAATTACCCTGCTCAGTGCTGGAACAACCACACAGAACTTAAGAAACTATTCAGACAATATCCATGATCCTGTGAAAAATTTAACCCACACATGATGGGCAGAAATGAAATTAAGGAATAAACATTTCTAAAAGGCTATTGTTCTGGAACAGTGAGAATTCAATGAATACTGACAACTTATAGCTTTATGGGTTTTTTGACCCAGGTGAGAGGAAGAAGATTTCTATTTAGAGACCTAGGAAACAGTTTAACATATAAGTTTGATTTCTCCTTCAGAATGAGAAAAAAGGCATCATTTGAACATGTTCAAGTGTTTTCGATTTCTCCATTTGCTTTATAATCAGCTCTGTGTGTGTGTGTGTGTGTGTGTTTAAAGGCAAAATATCTGTGTGGTTTCCATCTCTCCCCAGTTTTTCCTGTGTTTGTTTTTGTTAAGCAACTCCTCCCTCCTCTTTTTTCATCAATTCTAATTGTGATAAACACAGAGCTATAGTTTAGCATATTGGTTTCCTTAGAGATAGTACTATATGCCATATAAATTGTATGCAACTTTTAGCACATGTGATATAAATTTACAAAGTAACACACCATTGTTGGACTAATAGATAAATATCTGGTTATGTGGCCCCACCCTCCCAAGGAGGCTAAGGTTGAAGCGAAAGCATGAAAGAGTCACATGTTATGAATTACTTAGAGGTAGAAAATATCCAGAAAGAGTCCCATTAAATTCCTTCTCCTAGGTTATTTTAATCAGACCTGGGATTAATAATCACAAATACCTAAGCAATTAGGAACTGGTATATATATATATATATATTAGTTAATAAACATTTTTGGCTTCCTATTATCTAAACACACTTCATATACCTTCTGTTTGGTTGGAGCTATATGACCAGTTTTGGCCATGAATTGTGAATGCAAATGACTTGTCTAATATTTGGCCAGAGCATTTCAACATTGGTATGAGACCTTCCAAAGATCTCTTTTGCTCTGTTACTTTGATTGACAATATTTCTGGTAGTGGTAACTTCAATCATCTGAGTCCTAAAGTAAAATCAAATTATAGCAGAGCTCTGTAACAAATACCTTGTCCAAGTATATACATTAAGTGTAAATAAAACTAAATGTGAAAGATCCTAGAAGAAAATCTACCAAGTGATATCATAGTAATTGTTGGGTTGTAAAAGTACAGGATTTTTTTCTCTTGTTATTGCTGTTCTTAATTTTTCAAATTATATTTAATGGCTATAGGATTATGTTTATTAGAAAATGTAAGTTTGTTTTAAATATGTATATATTCTCATAGCGTGCTTAGAGCTGCAGCTGTTTGGTAAATAAGAATTATGTAGTGGACATCTATCATATATTGTGTGATCTTTTCCATATTATTTTAGAAACTGTCTCTTATCTACTTTAAACAATATGTGGGACCTTTGATATCTTCTACCACCACAGGTAGTTTAGTCAGCTTCTCAAAATAAACAGAACCATTAGGAGGTGTGTTGAGAGAGAGAGAGAGAGAGGTTGAGAGAAAAAATTTATTTTAGGAATTTACTCACATGCTAGGAATGTCTGGAGACCTAGGGAAGAGCCAATGTTGTGCAATGAACTGCAATGAAGGCTGTCCACTGGCAGAATTTGTTCTTGCTTAGGGCTGGTCTTTTTTCTGCTTTATTCACAGTCCACTGAATTATGTGTTAATTTCATTAAAAAAAAAAAAAAAAAAAAAAACCAACCCTCACAGTTAGTTTGACCAAATATCTGGGCATTGTGGCCCAGCCAACTTGACACAAAAAATTAGCCATCACTGGTATTAACTTTGGTTACCAACTTGTACCTACTTTAACCCCTGGTAATTGGACCAGGATCCTAGGTAATGAATAGGACCAAAGAGAATTCTTTCTTAGGAGCTAGTATGACTACCAGAATCTTCCAGCATTTCTCATTTTGAGATTATAAACTGTAAAAACTTGTAAAATCTGGGATCCTTCTTTCCCTTCCTCCTCAGAATAAAGTCAATCCAACATGATTTAGGGATGTATAGAGGAGATTCCTGACTGTATTATTCAAGCAGATAAGATCAGATAGAACTTTAACCATGAAATGTTGAAGCTCTTTGTGACTATAGCATAAGCAGTCCATTCAAACAAATATTTTTATTCACCAGTTTCTCATTTTTGGCCTACACTTGTTAGAGTTGGGTTTCTGTCACTTGTCATCATCAAAGAGGCTTAGATACAGCAGTAACTTATTATCTAGCTATTTTGGCCTTAATAAAATCATGGTAGAGCTATCTGTCAGAATGTGGGGTAATATTTAGTATTGTAGGATAAAATCTCAGACACGGTTGATACTACCTGCCCCACATCTACATTAATTAGTAAGATATTGTCATTGAATTCCTGCACTATTTGTGGTATTAAGACCAGGTGATCTGCCATTTGAATCTGTTCATGTATGAAAAATCCCAGAGAATCTCCATTTGAAAAACTGGCTTATTAATTCTCTTTACTATGTAAGATAGTAGTCTTTCAATCAAAGATTTTCTTTCAAATTATTTGTATTCAAAATATCTCCCTATTATTCCTGGGCAGCACTCACACACTCTGTGTCCTCATGAAGCAAATAGCATTGAGGAACTGTTGATTATGTTATGGCTAGTCTATAGAAACTAAAAGTGTAACAGAACAGCAATCGTTGCTACCTGCAGAGTTTGTGAATTAAAACATAATGCTCTGGCTGCGTCTGATGATTTAGAAAACAATAGGTCAGCATTTGCCAGTCATTAAGAAATAAGACTGTAAAGCACAGCACTATTCCAGAAACACCATGTAAAGGATTATTTCACACAAATTGAGAAAGTCAAGTTAGACACTATTGATTATTATAATGGCAATAACTTCATAACAATAATAAAACACCTTTTGATTACTCATTATTCTAATATTTATTTTTACATTTGACTCTCACAATAACTGTATTTCATGGGTAAAATAACTTTCTTTCCATGAGACCCTCTTTTCCCACATAGGAATCCACATTACTCATACCCACACCGGAAATATTCTGTCTTTAGGAATTGGCGTTTAAGGGACTCTAGTTCACAAACAATGCCTTACAGTCTGATGTCAACCCTGTGGCTATTCCTTTTCTCTCTAACTGTGTAGTGGGACATCTATTTTGTCCTTGTTATCAAGTTCCAGTTCAACTTCCTGGTTTTTTATTTCATGCTTAGGAATGCAATATGGAAACCCGCCTAACATTATGGGATGACCTTTTTCTTGTCTTCTTAATAGACTAAGCTCCAGGCTTTCTGAAGGGTTCTGCTGTCTATAGCCAAATCGTGATATCCATAGCATACCACTATAAATCATAGAATTTGGAAATAGAATGAAGTAGATTTGATATTAAACATTTAAACACTTTATATATCAGTTTTCTTATCCATAATATAAGAGTAACTAGGTGTGCCTCACAATTTTTTGCAGATGATACTCCTATTGTGCTGACTGCAATGCCTGCTGTGATAACTCATGGGATAGTAGCCATTTCCTATTTCCATTCTGTATGCACTGTTACTGTAAACTACTGTTCAGTGTTTCTTTTTTTTTTTAAATGAACTTTTTTTTTAAGATTTTATTTATTTATTTGACAGATACAGATCACAAGTAGGCAGAGAGGCAGGCAGAGAGAGAGGAGGAAGCAGGGCCCCTGCTGAGCAGAGAGCCCGCTATGGGGCATGGGATCATGACCTGAGCTGAAGGCAGAGGCTTTAACCCACTGAGCCACCCAGGCACCCCCTGTTCAGTGTTTCTTATGCCAACCATTTCACTGGCCTATTACCTTTTATGTGTGACCATATTTAGTGGACTATATGTTTGCTCATATTTGTCTTAATGAATTATCTTAAGTTTATATCATCTATCTCCACAATAACCCAACTCAGTAGGTATACTATATTTTAAAATTCTAGCTTCTCTCAAATTAAAGATTTGTGGATACTATAAATAAGAATGCAGATGAGTGTTTTATATATATATGTGTGTATATATATATATATATATATATACACACACACACATATATGTATGTATATATATATTCATGTGTACTTAAAATTGAATAAAATGAGTCCTTTGTTTATTATAACATCAGCAGAGAATTATTCTCTATATATTATTTAATGGACTGAAATTTGCATACTTTTTAAAATGCAAATCATGAGAAATTATAAATTAGCCTTAATGAAAGTGGATATTATGTTGGAAGCAGGTAAGATAAAATATGCAAGTTGCTAAACATAAGAATCTCCTTAGAAATAATTTAGTCTCTTTAAAAACGATGCAAATATTATTACATATTCACCACTGACCATCAAATTCAAATCATTGGTTAGTTTAGTTCTTTTATATAGAATACTTAGTTGAGTAAACTGAGTATAAATAGAATGTATATGTTGTAGACATTTTCTATGCTCACTTAAAATATGTTAAAGAAAAATCCTCACAGAATGTAGTAAACCTTTTAAGAATGCTTTAGGAAAGCTTTCCTATAGTGTCCTGGGGTTCATTCCACAGGAGTTTATTATAATTCCACATTTATACAGTATTGGCAAGGAATAAGTTGGTCCTTAAAATATCTCATTAAAAGCAGTATTTCCATGTAATTAAGCCAAATTTCCAAAAGATGTTATTTTTGTATTTTGTCATTTTTTGTGGAAATCTTTCTAATATATACTAAAGTTCCTGCTTTCAAAGGAAATACATAGCAAAGTTATCATAATCTTCCATGTAATTCTCTAGTGCTATTTATCTCAAAGTGGGAAGACTCTAAGTCATTTTGGCCTGATTTATCTGTTGAAAATGTATCCATATATTTTTTGAGAAAAAAAAAAAAAAGATTGATGCAGTTCTGGTTGTGTTCAGAGTAAAAGCAAACAAACAGGACAAACAATAAAAAAGTAGTTTCCATTGGGTAGCCTAGTATTGATTTTGATACAGATATCATAGGAATTTTCTTTGAAGCTGGATCTCTAAAAGCTCTTGGTGGATAAATCCAATGTTTGGAATAGACTAGGGTAGCAACATGGCATACTCAAAGCTCTTGAGTATGTCACAATTTATAAATACACCTGTCATCTCTATGAGAAGACTGTTTTTCAGAATGTCTTCTGCTGCTTTCATGTCGTAGGCTAGGCCATAAGATCCCAAAATGTTCCTGTCATATAACCTCTCGGGGACTATATCTATCACACATTTGAAATTTTTTAACAGTTTTATTGTGGTGTAATTGATGTACAAAAATGTGTATGCATTTAATGTATACAATTTGATGAGTTTGGACATATGCAAACATGAAATGATACCATCACTATAATCAAGATAAAAGACATTTCTATCTCCTCCTAAGGTTACCTTGTATGTGTGTGTGTGTGTGTGCATGTGTTGGTAAGAACAATTAACATGAAATCTGCCCTCTTAAAAATTTTTGAAGTGCATTATACCATATTGTTAACTATCCATGCTGTGTAGTAGAGCAGATCTTTAGAACTCAAATTCATTAGATGCAACTCAAATTTTATACCCATTGAGCAATAACTTTTCATTTCCTTCACTCCCCAGTCTTTGGCAACCACTATCGTACCTGTGTTTTTGAGTTGGACTATTTTAGATGTATAAGTAGGATCATGAAGTATTTGTAATTCTGTGACAGATTTTTTACTCTTAGCATAATGTCTTCCATGTTCATCCATATTGTCACAAATGACAATATTATCTTCTTACTGAAGGCTGCATATTTTATCATATGTATACATAATAATTTCTTTACTCATTCATCTGTTGTTGGATATTTAAATTGTTTCCATATATATTGGCAATGGTGAATGATGTTTCAATGAACATGGGATGCAGCAAAAGCAGTACAATGAGGGATGTTTATAGCAATAAACACCTACATTTTTAAAAAAAAAGAAAAAAACAATGTCAAATAAAAAACCTAACCTTATACTTAAAGGAACTAAAAGAAAAAAAAAATAAATTGAAAGTTAGCAGAAGAAATAAAGATTAGAGCAGAAATAAATGGACTAGAGACTAAGAAAACAAGAGAAAAAGTCAAGGAGAACAAGAGTAGGTTTTTTTTTTTTTTTTGAAAGATAAACATAACTGACAAACCTTCAGGTAGACTAAGAAAAAGAAGAGTAAAATTAACAAAATCGAAAATGAAAGAGGAAACATTAAAACTAATACCACAGAAATAAAGAAGATTATAAAAGACTATTTTGAACAATTAATGACAAAAAAAAAAAAAACCTATAAAATAGAAGAAATGGAACCATTCCTAGAAACATACAAACTACCAACTGTGAATCCTAAGAAAGTCTAAACAGAACAATAATGGATAAGGTTATTGAAATCAGTAACTAAAACCTCCCAACAAAGAAAAACCCAGAACCAGATGGCTTTATTAAGTGAATTACACCAAATATTTAAAGAACAATCAATGCCAGTCATTCTGAAACATTTTCAAAAAATTGAAGAGGAAGGGACACTTCCAAACAGTGGTGATTAATTTTATGAGTCAACCAGGCTAGGCTATAGTACCCCTGGTACTCAGTATTTTGGGCGTGGTTTTTGTTTGTTTGTTGGGTTTTTTGTTTTGTTTTTGTTTTGTTTTGTTCTGTTCTGTTTGGTCAAGCACTAGTCTAGATATTGCTGTGAAGGTATTTTAAAAATGTGATTAACACATTTAAGCAAGTAGGCTTTGAGTAAAGCAGATTACTCTCCATAAACTGAGTGGGTCTCATCTGGTAAGTTTCAGGCCTTAAAAAAAAGGACTAGGTCCCCCCAAAAGAAGGCATTCTGCCTCTAAACTGCCTTTAGACTGTTGCAGCATCAGTTTCTGCCTCAACCTCCTGCCTTCTAACTACTCTTTAGAATTTTCACTTGCCAGCTCCCACAAACCCATGTGTCAATGAAATAATTTCTTAAAATCTACTGAATGAAGATAGATATAGATGATATAGGTATAGATGTAGATGATATAGACATAGATATAGATGATAGATATAGGTGATATAGATAGAGATAGAGACAGATAGAGATAGATAGAGATATATCCACCGTGTGTGTGTGTGTGTGTGTGTGTGTGTGTGTGTGTGTGTGTATTCTTACTATTTTTCTGGAAAACTCTGCCTCATACACCCCATTCTCAGGAAAGCTTTAGAGAAGTTAGCATATATTATGTGAAAAATTCAAGGAATGAAGAGGGGGTAGTTTGATGACAGAGTATGACCTTGAATTAGTGCTTTCATGTTTCTAAAGAAGTAATGGTTTTAAGTCATCCCTATTCTAATTAAGCCTGATCTAAGAAGCATTTACCACACAGGGATCAATTTTCCTGAGAGAGTATCCTCCTGGCACAGGCTGATGTTAAGTATTGCACTAAAAGAATGAATTGTTAAGTGTGTACTATCCTGGCTTGTTCCAAGTAGCACAGACTTTAGCAGGGGAAAAAAAAAAAATGTCTTTTGTAATATTTTAGGTTTTTTTGATGTTCAGATTAGCAAATTATCTTTTATTAGGATGATCAGAGCAGAAAACTAGAAATGCAATTTCTGAGAGTGACAAATCCTCAATCTTATGATGTATTTAATTGATATCAGTTGAAAAGACAGACTCTGGTTTAGGAATTTCACCTTGGGACTCTCAGATACATATTTTTTTATTGGTTGTCACAGAGGTAGTTTCACAGCAGGGTCATGGACTGCTGAAATCACATGAGAGTTCAGGACAGAATATTAGGACATCATTCAGAGCATTCATGATTCCTTTTCCATGAAAAAGTTCCAGAAATGAAAAATGGCCAAGATATTCTAGAACCCATCTGTCCTTTCTGAGCACTTCAGTTGGCTGATAAATTACTGAAAGAAAGGAAAACAAATGTTTTTCACCTCTCACCAACCCCCAAATGGACACAATTCTGAAATATGAGATATAATTTCATAATGCATTTGGTAGACAACCTTAGGATCTTTCATTTAGATGACATACTCAGTGTTTTCATTAAGATAGTGATCCAGACAGAGCCAAGCCAGGTTTTCTTTCCTTTTCTTTTAGGAAGACCAATCACTAAAGAGATAATGGTGAAGCTCTTCTATAGGGTAGTGACATGTAAGTTCCCCAGACCTGTTTGCAAATATAACTGATGGGAAAACAGACTCAATAATCATTGCAAAATTGCATTTGTTGAGGTGGTAAATGGAGGTGTTGGTAGTGGTGGTCAGAGCAGTGACAATGTGGTATTTAGAAGAGATGTGGTGTCTGTGGGTAGAAATGGACCCTCCAAAAAATATATTTCATATGCAAGTAATTATTTGCATTATAAAAATATACTTATTGGTGATCAAAAAATGGGAATTTAATTAATATTTAATACATTTTATTCATATTAAATGGAAATAATTTCTGAGGATTTTATTTAATCTGATCTTTCTAAATGGCCCCCAACTATTTCTGAATGATCACTAAAATTACAGAATCACACATGCTGTCTTTAAAACCATGCTGTCTACCATATTACAGTATCTACACACACATGCATACACATACACACTCACACAAAAGAATCCAATAACAGAATTTGTAGTGTGCAAAATAAAAAGAAGATTAAATAGGACTATATCTAGTTCTGATTTACATTGTTCATTGGTATTGAAATGGAAATAAAATTATGTGATTTGCAAGAGAGATTTTTTGTTATCTACTACAAAACTTATTTAATGTTTCCATTATTTTGTCTTCAAATTAATGTGATAAGAGAAATAGGAGAATTATGCAGCACTGTTTAATTCTGAATTTAAGTTATTGGCATCTAAAATTTCTCATTTAGTCAGTACTTTTTAACTTTCTACATTTCTATTACTTTATTTATATTGGCATTTGACCCTGTGTGATTGCATTTCTTAGGAGAAGTACTTCAGTAACCCAAAATTGGGTTGCAACTGTAGTTGACCCTTGAACAACACAGGTTTGAATCACATATACGGATTGTTGATGGTACAGTACTATAAGTGTATTTTTAACATTTTTTCTTTAATTCACTTTATGTAAGAGTACAGTATATATAAATATATATAACACACAAAATATGCTAATCAAGTATTTATGTTGTTTGCAAGGCTTCCAGTCAACAGTAAACTATGCAGTTAAGTTTTGGAAGAGTCAAAAGCTGTAGGCAGATTTTCGGCTGTGTGCACTTAAAACCTCACATTGTTCAAGAGTCAACCATAATTTATTGAAGTTCTTTGTCTAGTTTATCAGTCAGAAAGCCATGTATTATGTTGGGTAAGACCAATAAAATAAAATAAATAAAATAGTTCTATATAAATATTATAAGCAAATTGAACTTTCCAATTGATTTTGACATACACTGCAATTTTATACAATGTATCTTTTACTTCATCATTTTTGCTATTTTTTCCATTGTATTTAACTGATCTGCAAATTGATTTTGTTTCATAGTAACTGGAAATAATAGTGTTATTTTTTTACCCAGATAGATATTACATTGTTTTTCCCCAAAAGTGTCTAATTTTTATTAAAGATATATAATAATATTCATACCACTAAAGGGAGACTTCAATTTGGAATTCCATTAGCTTAAGGAAGGAAAGTAATTTTAGGGTAAAGCCAAGAAATTTCAATCCCAAACACAGATTTACAAATTTTGTATACAGGACATAGGTTTAGAGTTTTATCTCCTTATTTTCTGCACTTTAGAAAATATTTTTAAATGTGGATAATATTAATAGGTCTTAGCCTGAGGTTAAATTATTATTACTGTTATTATTAGGATGAAAAAAGAGGGAATAGAGCATTTTTTAAAAATCTGATTTTCTGTCTGAATTATCTGAACAAGCAGGAAAAACAAGCTTTGTATTTTGGCTGTCAAGGCAATTGCTCAAATATAATTTTGTGGTTGGATGACTCAAGAGTGGATTAGTTACAAAACTTCTGATTTTTGGCATTTGCTGTTCAAAGTCCTGAAAAGAAGGAAGGATGCCTTGTTTCACAATGTGCATTTAAAAAACAATGTGGAAACAACAGCGATCTGCATCTCATCACTTTATTGGGATTCTAAGCAATTTTGCAGTCCTCTTCTGCTTAAAGCTGCATAGACTGCAGGGCTCCAGATGTTTGCATGGAAGGGCATTTGCTTTCACCAACATTTTCCTGACCACAGGGGATTCCCAGTTGGCTCTGGACAAAGGCAACAGAGGCTTTGTGTCATTCCAGGTGTCATGCAGCTAACCCCTAGAGATACTGGGCTTTTTATGTAGTCCGCCTATTGCTTAACCGCCTTTCCCATGAGCAGATTTCTTTAGTGCACTCAGAGAGTTTGCAGAATGTGGTAATAAAATGCTTAAGTTAACATTATTAAGAAAATGTAAACACTGTTTTGATAGATGTCATGAGTCTACTCAAAGTACAGAATCAGTTGCAATGGAACAGCTGGCTACTTACTGATTTAAAAGGAGCAGAAAGCCTGAATGTGCTGTCTTTTATCTATTTCTTTCTCCAATAGAATTTGGAGATATCCCCAGAGCATTGGTTCAGACACTTGCTGTGATAAAAGGAAGGGTCTATTATATGATTAATAGATATTTAGATCTCAAATACAAGTTCTGCATCAATAAAGTCTGTTTTTTTTTGTTTTTTTTTAAATTTTTTATTTTTTATAAACATATATTTTTATCCCCAGGGGTACAGGTCTGTGAATCACCAGGTTTACACACTTCACATTTGCGACAACATGGATGGAACTAGAGCATATCATGCTTAGTGTTTTTTTGTTTTTTTTAGCTGACTTTGATCCCTGGTCTTTTACCTAGTTACTTGGTAGAACTAATTATTTACAAATACAATCATTTTTTCCCCTTTTTGTTTTTATTAACATATAATGTATTATTAGCCCCGAGGGTACAGGTCTCTGAATCACCAGGTTTACACACTTCACAGCACTTACCATAGCACATACCTTCCCCAATGTCCATAACCCCACCACCCTCTCCCTAGCCCCCCCCCCCCCGCCACCACCCCCCCCAACCCTCAGTTTGTTTTGTGAGATTTAGAATCTCTTATGGTTTGTCTCCTCCCAATCCCATCTTGTTTCATTTCTTCTTTTCCTTCCCCCCACGTTGCCTCTCAACTTCCTCATATCAAGGATACAATCATTTTTTATATGAAATTTCATCATGATGCTAATCTCTTACTACACACTTGGCTCATGAAGGTTTTTAAATTTTATTTATTCTCAAAAGTCTGCTTTCATTTGTTAGACATTTTTATTTTCATTCTTATGGTTGAACTGGCCTATTCTTTCTGAGAATCTATTTTCAGTGGCTTATAAATTTCCCCTTGGAAGATCTCATCCTAGAGATGATAATTTTTTGAAATTTTAGAAAAATGCATTCATTAATTTTTGAAAATCAGATGCTAAAATCAGTGATGGGTAAATGGAATGCTTAATTTCCTGAATACTATGCACACTGGCACTATCTTGTTTTCTAATTAGGGCTGAGTCTCTGGGGCCAATATTCATACTAGTAGATATTTGGCTTTCCTTCCTTCCCAAAATAGCTCACAGAAGGTAGAAAAGCTTGTCGCTACTCTATGTTCTGTTTTCTAAAACTCAAACAATAAGCAGCCTATAAGCTTTACCTGAATCTAACTTCTTCTTTTCATCAGTCAGAAACAGACAAAAAGAAGCAATCTGGGACCCCATCAGACCCTGATTAAAAGGTTACTTCCCTCCACTAGGCTTTTTCGAAATCTTTATTCTTGTCTTTTGTTGGTTATCTACCATAATCTTCATTCTTTCCTTATGGTTAAGTTTATTGGCTTGTCCTATGAATCCTACTCTGCCCTTTGAGAAACAAACGTTGTCAAGACCAGTGAAATATATTATAGGTCAGGATCTGTTTTATTTGCCTTTGAGAAACTATGATCATCAGGAAATAGAAGAAGCCATCTTGACAGTCTCTCACTGATACACATTTTTGGAGAGTTAGGAAGTCCGAAGTCTAAGTCCACAACTTATTCCTGACCAAGGGCTTCCTGTTATACCTGCAGCAACTAAAACCACTCAGTTCTCCAAAACACAAAACATGCTTTCCCACTGGGAGGCCTTGTTTATCCCAGGTGAAAGAATGAACTCATGATTGCTATGCTTCACAGTGCCAAAGTTTCTGTGATCTTGGTCTCCTATTGCACATTTTAAGATTATTTGTCCAGTTATACCTTGTTTATTTATTTATTTATATTGGATTTTCTCATTTATTTCTTGGCTGGTGAATTGCAGATATTTTTCTTTTCTCCCTACATGAGTATATTGCTAAATTACTAAGGATTTAGAAGAGTTCATATCATATTAGGTTACAAATAGTTGTAATGTGGGGCACCTGGGTGACTTAGTCAATTAAGGGTCTGCCTTCGGTACAGGTCATGATCTCTAGGTCCTGGGATTGAGGCCCAAATTGAGTTCTCTGCTCCGTGGAAAGTCTTTTTTCTTATTTACCTCTCCCTCTACCCCTCCTTTCTGCTCATTCTCTCTCTCTCTCAAATAAATGAATGAAGTCTTTAAAAAATAAGTAGTTGTAATGATGGAGCATATATATATATGAAAGGAACGTTCTGAATGATTTTTTGAAAGATTTTTATTTATTTATTTGACAGATTACAAGTAGACAGAAAGGCAAGCAGAGAAAGAGGAAGGGAAGCAGGCCCCCTGCCAAGCAGAGAGCCCGATGCAGGGCTCGATCCCAGGACCCTGTGATCATGACTTGAGCTGAAGGCAGAGGCTTTAACCTGAGCCACCCAGGTGCCCCCTGAATGATGTTTAAGTATTTACCTGGGTCACAGAGTTTGTTAGTGGCAAACTTGATATTTTAACCTGAATCCTACCCAAAGGTCTAGATCTAGATGTAATAATAACAATAATTATAAATACTAATAGTGACACTCATGATAAAACATCAACAACACTAAAAATAGTATGCTATGAAAAGTAATTATGTATTCTATATATATATATATTTTAGCTCAATAATTGCAAGAAAGAGATTGCTTTCATTATAACAGCAGCAATATAGCAATTATTTCTGTTGTATGAACAAGACCAACTTGTGAGATTTGGGGCCAAGTCATGTCTCCTATATGTATGCCTAATCATTTTTAAAAGTAAAAAGTTTAGTCAGATATTTGGTATTATTTCTTCCTATTTATGAGCTTCTGTAAATTGATGATCTGAAGATAGTGAGAGTGATCTTCTTTGAAATGTTTACAGCTTTCATTTAAGTAATTTTTATCTTCCAAAAATATATTTAAGTCACATAGCAAATCTATTAGGAAGTAAATATTAAGATCTCATTCTATGATGTTCAAAGACATAGAACACCTTTGGGCATCCTAGTAATAATAAATTACAGATAACTCCTGTTAAATTTATGGAAGATGATTGGCTATAATCTTATAATTTTTAAAAAAGATTTTATTTTTATTTATTTGACAGAGAGAAAGAGAGCACAAAAGCAGGGAAAGTGGGAAAGGGAGAAGCAAACTCCCTGCTGCACTAGGAACCCAATGTAGGGCTCATCCATTGTCCTGGGGTCATGACTGGAGCTGAAGGCAGACATTTAACCAACTGAGCCACCCGAGTACCCCAAGGTAGGATATAATCTTGATTGAAAATTTAACTTTGAGACAGATTGAATCTTTCAAAAATAGATAAAATAGATAAATGCAGATGTAGTTGTAGATATAGCTAGATCTGGATCTATAGCTATAGATAAATATATAGAGAGATATATATCTCTGTCCTCTCTTTTAAGTAGATAGAAAATAGAATATAAGCATTTCTTTGTAATTTTTCACTCATTTCTCTAAAAATATGTAGAAAGGGATATCATATGTATAACTATAGATATTCACATATATATATATATATATATATATATATATATATATATATATAACACTATATAACTATAAATTTCATTCCCTCTCACTCTCAGGATAGACAAATATATGTTAGATAGTTAGACTGATAGATAGTCTAAGGGATTTGCTTAGAAACAATTTGCATGATATAGCAGAAAGTATCAAAGCCATAAATCCTAAACTAATTGCTTTCAAGATATTTAACCATCCAACAGAAGTTCAAGATACCCATTGAAAACTGTTACCATAGGTTGTTCCTTGTGTGAACTCCGCATTGTAACAGCATAATATAAAAATCAGTGCAAAAGGAAACAATCCAAATGGATATGTTCAGGTTAACCCTGGAGAAATAGTCTTTCCCCTTATTTCAAAGCAGTGATAGATTGCACAGATATGACTATACTATTATGTTTCAAAAATTCAGTATGAAAAAAATCAGATCTTTTGCACCTTATTAAACAACTATGAAATAGGTGATAAACTCAAAATAACAGGTTTGGAAAATAAATTAAAGATTAAATGGATAAACAAACAATCACCCTGATCCTATTGCAAGCCTGATTGGATCTTTTAGAGACGGCTATTGCTACTGACCTTGCTGATGACCTTGTGAAACTGTCTCATCCAGATGAAGGTGACAATGCTGTTACTGAAAGACACAAACAGATGCAAGTGGTAGAAGACAGGTTAAAAAAATTCTATGGTAGTGCTCAGTAGTGCTCAGTAACACCTGTTAGAAATAAAATCTCTATCAAATAAATACATATAGAAGAAACATCATAAAATAAAAGCTCAATTCAGAGTTATGAATCTCCAAAATATCCATCTGTCATCTATCCTCTTTGAATTTATATTTATCTCTCTGAAAGGAAAATGTGTCTACTGTTTCAGATTCTGTTTAAATTTAGATCTACAAAGTCAATGGTTAAAGAATTTTATAGAAGCTGACAGTATAATTTAAAAGTTGCAGTCTATAAAAGCAACAGCATTCACAAATCTATACATTGTATTTTTTTATTTCATAGTAATCTTTATGCACACTATATATCCTTGGATGCATAAAGTAGGGAAGCTCTGAAAGTTGTAGATGCTTACTTCAGGTCATGCAGCTAATAAGATTTGCAACTCCAAACTTTATCTTCTCTCTACATTTCTGGGCTTCTTCTCCACACCAGCCCCCTCAATTCACTTTAATTTTGGTCCACCTTTAGATAACTAAATCATAGTTTTAAGTCATCTTGAAGGGCTGTATAAAAAGTGATATTCCCTTTGAAAGAAGCAAAAGATCACTGCTATGTAGAACTGCTCCCTGCCCATTTTCTGTGGGTTAAATAGTAATGATGGATACCATCCAGATATGTTCCTGAAAAAGTTGGAAAATCCCTTACTTTGTCCTTTATGTTTCAGTTGCTCAAATATATACTTGGAATTGTGGACGCCAGCTGTCAAATGAGAGATCACCAGATGTTCCCAAAGTTAGTGGTTACTGTAGGCATAACAATTAAGTCCCAGGCTTGAATTTGTCAATTTGTGAAATATGAGGGGTATTATGAGGGAGCATCACCTTGCTAGCATTCCTTTTATTGCTCCAAAGAGAGCATTAATGTCTGTGGAGGCATATTCAGGACTCATGACTTAGATTGTTTCTATTTATGGAAGCATGGATTAAAATGTGCCTTCTGTTATAATAGAATAACATAGACTTCGTAGCTTACACAACAAATATTTATTTTTCATAGTTCTGGAGTCTAGAAATCTAAGATCAAGGTGTCAATATGGTTAGATTCTGATGAACACCTCTTCCTGATTAATAGCCAGCCATTCAAAATAGAAAGAGAGAAAGCGAGAGAAAGAGAGAGTGCACAAACTCCATGATGTCTCGACTTATGAGAGTTCTAATACCCCTTGGGGGCTTTACCCTCATAACCTAATTACCTCCCAAAGGTCAAGCTCCTAATGCCATCCCACCTACTTGGTTTAAGGTTTCCACATATGGCTCTGGGGAGAGGGAGGACACAAACATTCAAACCATAATAAGACGCTTTGATCAAAAAATAAAAGTGGTTAATTCTCATAAACATAATAGCAATATCATGTTCTTTTTTTAGAGGAATCAATATCTGAGAAGGTTAAAATATCTGAGAACATTCATCCTATATGAATGAAGTACATCTAGTTCAGTTTATAGAAAATTTAAGGGGAAGAGCAATCATTACTTAGCTGAATCTCCCTGTGGTGTGCATTAAAGTGTATTTATCTATTAAGACAAGAAGTTATTTCATATATGATCTGACTTTTAGAATGTATAGTATGGAATAAAGTAAGTATATAGAAGTAGGAGGTAAGTTAATGTTTATTGAGCCCCTTTTATATAGTAGGCTAAGTAATCAGGACTTTTAAATATATTATCTAATGTAATACTCACAAGCTCATGATCTCATGTAATGATCTGTTGAAATGTTCTCACTTTCAGCTGTAATGAAATAACAGAGAAACAAAAATAATATAAAAAAGCGATTTGCAGATAGCCAAATTCTATGGCTTTTTATTGTTGTTGTTAAGATAGATTCAGAGTTTGTGCCTCATGTGGCTAAAATCTTCATAGTAAGAGTACTGGAGAGAAGTAGCTGCTGAGAGAGTATTGGTATTCCAGAGTGGACTCTTGAGATTTTGACAGAATACAGATTTGTGTATGTATAGGAAGAAGATACCAAGATTAGGAAGTACCACCAGAAAGTAATAGAGGAAAAAAGTAACAGGGTTCATGGAGGGCCTAGAATACTTTGTATTCCCATCAGACAGATGAGAAGGAATTTCTAATACATGGGGGATAAGATAGAGCTCTCCTAAAGGTACTACCATGAAAGAATTTTGCTGCAGAGGTAAGGAAATGTTAGCCCTAATGTAAAGGTAGCTCAAAACCCATGCTAAGAGGACTTGAAAGTAAATCTTAGGGGACTCTGATTATAAGAAATTTAACTACATGATGGGAAAAAAAATATTACACTAGTGAGAAGAATAAAATATCTGGCAACCAACAAGGTAACATATTTGGCATCAAATTAAAAATAAGTCAGGTATGCACAAAACAAGAAAATGTATAGCCAGGAGGAAAAGCTTCAAATACAAAGAGTCCCAAAAATACCAGAGATAAGGAAATCAACACATTTAAAACATTAAAAGTGTTGCAAATATTTTTCATGTGTTCAAGAAGAAAAAAATGCATGAACATGATAAGAAGTATAGAAGATTAAAAGAAAAACTGATACAAATCTTTGAAAAACACAGTATTTGAAATAGAAAGTAAACAGCCAATTAGAAACTACATATGAACATATTAGTGAATTTGATAGTCTAGCAGTAGAAATATCCAAACATTAACAAAAACAAAAAAGAAAAACACTGGAAAAATGAAGAGAGCTTTAGTGAACTATAGGGCATTATCAGTCATCCTCATATATGTGTTATGGCATTCCATAGAAAAAAGCAAGATACAGAAACAAAATAAGATGTAAAGGACATCTTCAAAATATGTTAAAAACTATAAACCTACAGATCCAAGACATTCACAGAATTTCAAGCAAAAAAAATAAGAATTAAAAGAAAGAATAAAATCATACCAGTGTATATTATAATCAATTATGTGTAAATTCATAGTAACAAATTATCTTAAAATAGATTACAAAAAAAAAAAAAGACAGGTTTTTTATGAGAGTAAAAAATGACACCAGACTTGTAGAACTATGCAAACCAGAGGATGATGAGTAACATTTTAAAAATACTGAAATAAAACAAATGTTTAATAGTAAATATATTTTTCAATATTGAAGTAGATGTGAGTTTTTCTTTAGATAAACAAAGCTTAGATAAATTATGAAAAGCATAGGAGCACTATAATAAATATTAATAGAGTCCTTTAGGCTGAAAGAAAAATCAAACATGAAGATTTTAATCTATACAAACAAGTGAAGATGATAAGAAAAAGTAGACATCTGGGTCAGTATAAAAGATGTTTTTATCTCCATTAAAAAGGTAAATGATTTTTTTTAATTTAAAAATTTTAATTCAATTTAGTTAACACATAGTATATTGTTAGTTTCAAGGGTAGAATTCAGTGATTCATCAGTCGTATATAACACCCAGTGTTCATTCCATCAAGTGCCCTCCTTTAATGCCCATCACCCAGTAACCTCATCCCCCTACCCACCTCCCTTCCAGCAACCTTCAGTTTGTTCCCTATAGTTAAGAATCTCTTATGGTTTTCCTCCCTCACTGTTATCATCTTTTGTGATTTAATCTTTCCCTTCCCCTATGTTCATCTGTTTTGTTTCTTAAATTCCACATATGAGTGAAATCATATAGTGTTTGTCTTTCTCTGACTGACTTATTTCACTTAGGGTGTTGCCCACAAGTTTCATTGCCATGATTGCAAATGGCAGGATTTTAATTCTTTTTAATGGCTGAATAATATTCCATTGTGTATATATGCCCCTTCTTTATCCATTCGTCTGTCAATAGATTTCTGGGTTCTTTCCATATTTTGGCTATTGTGGACTTTACTGCTATAAACATTGGAGTGCATGTGCCTCTTTGAATCACTATGTTTATATCCTTTGGATAAGTATCTAGCAGTTCAATTTTTAGGTCATAGAGTAGTTCTAATTTCAACATTTTGAGGAACCTCTATACTGTTTTCCAGAGCAGCTGCTCCAGTTTGCATTCCCACCAACAGTGGAAGGGGGTTCCCCTTTCTGTACATCCTCACCAACATCTGTTGTTTCCTGAGTTGATCATTTCAGCCATTCTGACTGGTGTGAGGTGCTATCTCATTGTGGTTTTTATTTGTATTTCACTGGTACCCCATGACGTTGTACATTTCTTCATGTTTCTGTTGGCCATTTGTATGTCTTCTTCAGAGAAACATCATTTATATCTTCTACCCATTTCTTAACTGGATTTTTGTTTTTGGGGTGTTGAGATTGATAAATTACTTATAGATTTTAGATACAGCTCTTTATCTGATAAGATATGTGCAAATGTCTTCTCCCATTCCATCGGTTGCCTTTTTGTTTTGTTGACCATTTCCTTCGCTGTGCAAAAGCTTTTTAATCTTGATGAAATACCAATAGTTCTTTTTTTTTGCTTTTGCTTCTCTTGTCTTTGGAAACCATCTAGCAAGAAGTTTCTGTGGCCAAGGTCGAAGAGATTGCTGCCTATGGTCTCTAAGATTTTCATGGATTTCTGTCTCACATTTAGTTCTTTTATGCATTTTGAGTTTATTTTTGTGTATATTGTAAGAAAGTGGTCCAATCTCATTCTTCTGCATATGGCTGTCCAGTTTTCCCAACAACATTTGTTGAAGAGACTGTCTTTTTTCCATTGGATTATCTTTCCTGCTTTGTTGGAAATCAGCTGACCATGGAGTTGAGGGTCCATTTCTGGGCTCTATTTTGTTTCATTGATATAGATATCTGTTCTTATGCCAGGATCATACTATCATGATGATTATAGCTTTGTAATAGAGTTAAAAATCTATAATTATGATGCCTCCAGTTTAGTTTTCTTTTCCAATATTCCTTTGGATTTTTCTGGTCTTTTATGGTTTCATATAAATTTTAGGATTGTTTGTTTCAGCTCTGACAGATGCTGATGGTATTCTGATAGGGATTGCATTGAATGTGTAGATTGTTTTGGGTAACATAGATATTTTAACAATAAACAATGTTTTTCCATTTCTTTGTGTCTTCCTCAATTTGTTTCTTGAATGTTTTATACTTTTCAGAGTACATATCTTTTACCTCTTTGATTAGGTTTATTCCTGGTTATCTTATAGATTTTAGTGCAATTGTAAATGGGATAATTTCTTTTGATTTCTCTCTCTTCTGCTTCATTGTTGGTGTATAAAAATGCAACTGACTTCTCTGCATTGCTTTTATGTTCTGTGACTTTACTGAATTCGTGTGTTAGTGCTAGGTATTTTTTGGTGGGGTCTTTTGGATTTTCTACATAGAATACCATGTCATCTGCAAAGATAGAAAGTTTGATTTCTTTACTGAGTTTGGATATATTTTATTTCTTTTAGTTATTTGATTGCTGAGGCTGGGACTTCCAGTACTATGTTGAACAACAGTAGTGAGAGTGGGCACCCTTGTCTTGTTCCTGACCTTAGGGCAGAAGCTATCAGTTTTTCCCCCCTGAGGATGATAGTCACTGTGGGTCTTTTGTATATTGTTTTTATTATAATGAGGTATTTTTCCTCTACCCCTACCTGGTAAAGAGTTTTTTCAAGAAAGGATGCTGTATTTTGTCAAATGGTTTTTTCTGCATCTGGAGAGGATCAAATGGCTCTTGTCCTTATTTTATTAATGTGGTGTATCACATTGATTGATTTGCACATGTTAAACCCGCAGTCCAGGAATAAATCCTACTTGGTCATGGTAAATAATTCTTTTAATTTACTGTTGGAACCTATTAGGTAGTATCTTGGTGAGAATTTTTATATCTATGTTCATCAGGCATATTGGCCTGTAATTCTCCTTTTTAGCTGGATCTTTGTCTCGTTTTGGGACCAAGGCAATTCTGGCCTCATAAAATGAGTTTGGAAGTTTTCTTCTCATTTCTGTTTTTTTGTAATGGTGTCAGAAGAACAGGTATTAGTTCTTTAAAATGCTTGGTAGAATTCCTTTGAGAAGCCATCTGGCCCTGGACTCTTTATTGGGAATTTTTTTTTTTAAGATTTTATTTATTTATTTGACACAGAGAGAGATCACAAGTAGGCAGAGAGTCAGGCAGAGAGAGAGAGAGAGAGAAGCAGGCTCCCCACTGAGCAAAGAGCCTGATGCGGGGCTTGATCCCAGGACACTGAGATCATGACCTGAGCCAAAGGCAGCAGCTTAATCCACTGAGCCACCCAGGCACCCCTGTTGGGAGATTTTTGATTACTGCTTCACATCCTTTGCTGGTTATGGATCTATTCAGGTTTTCTCTTTCTTCCTGTTTCAGTTTTGATAGTTTTTACATTTCTAGGAATGTATCCATTTTTTTTTCAAATTGCCCAATTTGTTGGCATATAATTGCTCATAACATTCTCTTATAATTATTTGTTTTTCTTCCGTGTTTTTTGTGATCTCTCCTCTCATTCATGATTTTATTTATTTGGGTCATTTTTCCTTTTTTTTTAGTAAGTCTCACCAGAGGTTTATCAACCTTATTAATTCTTTCAAAGAACCAGGTCCTAGTTTCATTGATCTGTTTTAATGTTTTGTTTTGTTTTTTAACTTCTACATCATTGATTTGTTCTCTAATATTTATTATATATTTTCTTTTGCTGGATTTAGTCTTCATTTGCTGTTCTTTTTCCAGCTCCTTTAGGTGTAAGGTTAGGTTGTATATTTGAGACTTTTCTTGTTTCTTGAGGAAGGCCTATATTGCTATGTACTTCCCTCTTAGGACTGGCTTTGCTGCATTCTAAAGGTTTTGAACTGTCATATTTTCATTTTCATTTGTTTCCATGTATTTTTTTTAATTCTTCCTTAATATCCTGGTTGATCCATTCATTCTTTAGTAGGATGTTCCTTATCATCCATGTACTTGAGGTTCTTCCAAATTTCTTCATGAAGCTGACTTCAAGTTTCATAACATTGTGGTCTGAAAATATGCATGGTATGATCTCGGTCTTTTTGTACCTGTTGAGGCATGATTTGTGACCCAATATTTGATCTATTTTGGAGAATGTACCATGTGCACTCACAAAGAATGTGTATTCTTCTGCTTGAGGATGAAATGCTCTGAATATATCTGTGAAGCCCGTCTGGTCCAGTGTTTCATTCAAAGCCCCTTTTTCCTTATTGATCTTCTGCTTTAATGAACTTTCCAATGCTGTGAGTGGAATTTGAAACTCCCCTACTACTATTGTCTCATTATCAATGAGTTTCTTTAATTTTATTAATTGGTTTACATATGTGGCTTCCCCCAAGTTAGGGGAATAAATTTCACAGTTGTTAGATCTTCTTGTCAGATAAATCCTTTTATTATGATACAGTGTCATTCCTTCTCTCTAATTAAAGCCTTTGATTTAAAATCTAGTTTGTCTGATATAAGGATGGCTGCTTTAGCTTTCTTTAAATGTCCACTGGATTGAAAGATGGTTTTCCACTCCCTCATTTTCAATTTGAAGGTGTCTTTGGGTCTAAAGTGAGTCTCTTGAAAGCAGCATATAGATGGGTCTTCTTTTTCTTTTTCTTTCTTTCTCTTTTTCTTTCTTTCTTTCTTTTTTTTTTTTTAATCCATCCTGATACCCTGTGTCTTTTATTGGAGCCTTTATCCCATTTACATTCAGAGTAATTGTTGAAAGATATGAATTTAGCATCATTGTATTACCTAAAAAGTCATTGTTAGTGTAGATTGTCTCTGTTCCTTCCTGATCTTTGTTACTTTTGGGTTCTTTCTCTGCTCAAAGGATTTTCTTTAACAGTTCTTAAAAGGCTACTTTAGTGTTCACAAATTCCTTCAGTTTTTGTTTGTCCTAGAAACTCTTTATCTCACCTTCTATTCTGAATGACAACCTTGCCAGATTAAGTATTCCTGACTGCATATTTTTCCCAGTTAACACGTTGAATATATCATGCTAGTCCTTTCTCATCTCTCAATTAGGTCTCTGTGGACAGGTCAGCTGCCATCCTATGTGTCTTCCCTTATAGTTTAAAGAAATCTTGTCCCAAGGCTTCTTTCAGGGTGTTCTTTTTATTTTTGAAATTTGTAAGCTTCACTATAATATGTCGAGGTGTAGTCCTGTTTTTGTTGATTTTTAGAGAGAGAGGTCTCTGTGCCTCCTGAACTTAAATGCCTGCTTTATTCCCCAGATTAGGGAAGTCCTCAGCTATCATTTGTTCAAATAAACCTTCTGACCCTTTCTCCTACACCTCATCTTCTAGATACCCTATAATAGAGATATTATTTTGCTTTATGAAATTGTTGAGTTTTCTAAGCCTCCCTTAGTGATCTAATAGTTTTCTTTCTCTCTTCTTTTTGGCTTTCTTATTTTCCATCATTTTATTTTCTATATCATTGATTTAATCTCCTGATTTGCTCATCCTTGTTTTTATGACCTTACCTTGGGGCTGCATCTTAGTTATAGCATTTTTAAATTCAACCTGAAAAAAAAAGATTTACTTCTTCTAGGGATTCTCTAGTGTCTTCTATATTTTTTTCAAACCCAGCTAGTATCTTTATAATCATTGTTTTACATTCTAATTCAGATATCTTATTTATATCCCTATTGATTAAATCCTTGGCAATGAGGATTTTTGTTCCTCTTGTTCTTTCATCTGGGGTGAATTTTTCCATTTCATCATTTTGTCCAGAAAAGAAGAGAGAGAGAGAGAGAGAAATCAACAATGATAACAGAAAACAAAACAAAACACAAGAAAACAAAACAAACTAGATCCTTGGTATGTTTTAGTGTGCTTGTTAAAAGAAATTAGATTTCAAAATAAGAAAGAAAGAAAACTTTATATATGTGTATATGTGTGGGTAATAAGTACAGTAAAATGAAAGGAAACAAAAAATAAAATAAATATATAATGTATGTATAAAAATAAAAATTAAAAAAATAAAAACCATTGAAAAAATAAGAAAATAACTGAAAAATAATAGTAAAATACTAAAGAATAAAAATACAAAAAATGCTATATACTGTTTTTCTTAAGAGCTGAAACTTCACAGCCCTCTATGATCTGTAAACTTGGTGTAGGCCAATTGTTTGTGCTGGTCTTCCAGGGGATGGGCCTGTTGCGCTGATTCTCAGGTGGACTTGTCCAATTGCAAGTGCATCTCCCTTGCACAGAAGCAGGGCTCAGTGTAAGTGGCTCTAGATCCCACTCTGTGGCACTGTTTTGCTCCCTGCAGGCTTTTAGCTCTGATGGGTGGAACAAATATGGCTGTGCCCAGCTCTCTAGCCCTGGAGCTATAAGACCATGCCCCCAATTTTCTGTGAAAAGCAGTCACACTGTCATCTCCCAGTTTCCCACAGAACTCTATGTTTACCTGATCTGTGACTGAGCACTTTTATCTCAGGCACCCAACTGAATTTCAAAATTCCAGGTTTTATGGACTCCTGAGGTGTGGACCCAAGCTGTTCCTCCCAGGGGAGGGATTGGATCTTGCCAAGGCTCTCCATTTTGCTGGACCCCTCCTGGAAAGTGGTCTCACAACTGTACAGCAGTTGAGTTTATGGCAATTCAGAGCAGAAAGCCAGTACCTAGACTTGCTGCCACTCTATGCCTGAGAACTCTGCCTCATTTAGGCACCCCTGTTTTTCTTGCGATGCTGGGGTATCCTAAGACCAACTCTCACACCTGGGATTCCATTCCAGCACTTGAGCACCTTTTAGTCAGGGATGACCCCCACTAACAGATTTCTTAAAAGTTCCAGTTTTGCACTCCTCTGCTTATAATATTTCGCACTAGCCTCTTTAAGCAGGCTCCTCCTGTCCACTGTATTCTCAACTATATCACTCCAGATTCAATCTCTTCACTTTTGCCCTCCAAAAGGTGGTTGTTTTTCTATTTGTAGACTTACAGCATTTCTTCTCAGATCTCTGGTTGATTTCTCAGGTATTCAAATGACGTGATAATTATCTAGCTGTATTTGAGGGATAAGACTAACTTAGGATCCCCCTATTCCTCCTCAATAATTGATTCTTTAAAGGAAAAATAATAACAATCTATTGTACATTAAAAAACAAAACAAAACAAAATAAAAAACTGTGAAGGGGCACCTGAGTGGCTCAGTCAGATGAACTCTTGCCTTCAACTCAGGTCATGGTTCCAGGATCCTGGGATGGAGACCCATGTCTTTGCTCCCTGCTCAGTCAGAAGTCTGCTTCTTCCTCTCCCTTAATCTCTGGACATCTTCCTGCTCATGCTCTCTTTCTTACACACTTTCTCTCTCAAATAAATAAATAATATCCTTTAAAAATGTGAAACTAAAATGTATGACAGCAATAACATAAATATTCTGGGGGAAATGAAAGTATATGTCATAAGGGTTTCATATTATGCATAAAATCTTATAATATTGTTTAATTATAATAAGTTATATGCATTTTTTTAAAGATTTTATTTATTCATTTGACAGACAGAGATCACAAGTAGGCAGAGAGGCAGGCTGAAAGAGAGAGAGGAAGAAGCAGGCTCCCCGCCGAGCAGAGAGCTCGATGCGGAACTCGATCCCAGGACCCCGGGATCACGACCCACTGCCAAAGGCAGTGGCTTAACCTGAGCCACCCAGGTGCCCCTGCATGTTTTAAATTGTAAAGCAACAAACATTTTAAAGAATTAATGAGGTAGAGCTAATAAGCCAATAGAGGAAATAAGAGAACTCTAAAATTTTCTGTTAACCTAAAAGAAGGCAGAAAAAGAAGAAATAGAAAACTAGTAATTTAAATTCAATCATTTAGATGAGAACATTAAATGCAAATTTTCTAAGTACTTAGGGAAAAGACAGAGATTTCTAGATTGAATAAAAAAGCAGGACTGGACATAATACTGTCCATGAGAGACATACCTACAATATGAAAACATAGATATATTTATGGCAAAAAGATATGCCATACAAACACTGTTCAAAAATAAGCTATTGTGACTACATTAATAACATAAGGAGTAGATTTTAAGGAAAGGAATAGTGACTGGAGGAAAAGATGTTACTGATAAAGAGGGCAATTTATCAAGAAGACATTACACTCCTAAATGCATATGCACATGATAATAGAACATTTGTGTACAAGAAGGAAAACTGAGAGAACTGAAGAGGAGTAGAAAACCCACAACTGCATCTGGATATTTCAAAACCTCCATCACAAGACTTGGTAAAACTAGTAGGCCAAAAATTTGGTGTTCTATAGGGAAGATGTTTACAAAACTGAATGAACATAATATAATGGATATATAGAATAGTTAGTATAACTACAGGAAAAGACATATTCTTTTCTTCGACACATGGGTAAAGCATCTCATGCATATGGATAAGATGAATCATATTGTGGACCATGAAATAAATCATATTTTATAGAATATTTGAAATTGTACAAAATATGGTTTTGATCCCCAGGAAAATTAAATTATAAATAAATAACAGAATATATATCTGGAATGTCACCAAGTATTTGGAAAAATACTTTTAAATAACTCATAAGAATCATTAAAAATAAATTATATAAAGAAGTAAAAATGCATTTTTACCTTATGAAAATTTAAAAATTTAAAAAGCAAAATAACAGATTTTGTTTATTGGAGATAAAATTATGCTTTTAGAAAAATTATTAGAAAAATCAAAAAACTTTATATCAATAATTTTCCAACCTAGTAGTAAAAGAAGACCAAAATTAATGAGACTGATACAAAATTAATCAGACTGATATACACATATATATATATATAATTTTCAAGCCATAATTATCAGAAAAAAAGAAATAAATATAATTTATTCAACACACGTTTATGGTAATCATTTTCAGCAAAGTAGGAATACAAAAAAGCATCAACATGAAAAAGAGCATCTACAAAGAACTTACAAGTAGCATCAATGCTTTCCTCCTAGGATGGGCATAAATCAAAGATGTCAACTATCATGATCCATGTTCAACTTTTGGCCAGTTTAATAAGAGAAGAAAAGAAATGACATACACACATATTGGAAATAAATCACTCAAACCGTATTTGTTGGTAGACAGCATGGTCATTTATGTAGATAATCCTAAGAAATTTATGAGCACACAGGCATGTGCACACACACCACAATTTTTAGAATAGGTGACTTTATCAATATTTTAGGCTATAAGGTCGACAGTAAAATAATAAGTTTAATGTTACAGAAATATAAAATAAATGAAAAATATTATCATTGCAATAGCATCAAAATATAAAATAAGGAAATATTAATAAAATATATGCAAGACCCACACACTAAAAACTGAAACACTAAAAAGAAAAAGTGAAGAGTATGTAAATAAATGGGGAGTTAAACCATGTTAAACATCAAAAACTCAATATTTTTATAGATTCAATAAATTCTAATTAAATTCTTGGCTTTTTTTTTTTTTTTAGAAATTGTTAGATTGATTCCAAAATTACAAGGACATGTAACTACCCCCAAGAAGAAGCAAAATTTTTTGAAAGATACCATTTGAGGATTTAACCTACCTGATTTCAAGAACTTCTATGAAGCCAAACCAATGAAGAAAATAAGGCATAGGCTTAAGATAGACATATAAATAAAAGTAAAAAAAAAAAAAGTTAACTGTCTAAACACAGACCAACACATATATGATCAATTGGCTTGACGTAAGATAAATATTAAGGTAATTCAGAAGGGAGGTGATAATCTCAACCAATGATGCTATAAAAATGGACATTCATATGCAATAGAGTGAATATAAATATAAATCTCAAACACAACAACTTGAAATGTTCAATACACTTAAATACAGGAGCTCAGAGTGTAAAACTTGTAGAAGAAAAAAATAGAAGAAAATCGTAATGATCTTACATTAATTAATAATTTATTTAACAGGATACTAAACACTTTAGTTGTAAAAGAAAATTTTAGAAGTTGAACTTCTTTAAATTTTAAAAACATTTTCCCTGGCAAGCCTAGGTGCCACAGTCAGTTAAGTATCTGACTCTTGGCTTCAGCCCAGGTCCCCATCTGGCTCAGGTCGTGAGATCCAACCCTACAGTATCTGTGCTCATCAAGAAGAAATGAAACAAGATGGGATTGGGAGGAAGACAAACCATAAGTGACTCTTAATCTCACAAAACAAACTGAGGGTTGCTGGGGGGAGGGGGGTTGGGAGAAGGGGGTTGGATTATGGACATTGGGGAGGGTATGTGCTTTGGTGAGTGCTGTGAAGTGTGTAAACCTGGTGATTCACAGACCTGTACCCCTGGGGATAAAAATATATGTTTATAAAAAAATAAAAAATTTATAAAATAAAAAAAAAAATATATATATATATATAAAAAGAAGTCTTTTTAAAACTTCCTCTCCCTTCCTCCCATCCCTTCCCCCCATACTTGCACGCTCTCACTCTTTTTAAAATAAATAATCTTTAAGATTATTTTTTCTCGTAAAATAATATTAAGAAAATGAAAAGGTAAGCTACAGATTGAGAGGCATTTGTTTGCCAAACATATATCTACTACATAAAGAACTGTTACAATTCAATAATGTAAAAAAGGCCAGCATAATTTAAGAAATGATCAAATGATCTGAACATTTTACCAAAAAGATAAATGGGTGGTAAATGATATACATAACATGACAAATGATATAATGTATATTATATATTAGAAATATAATATTAGAAATTAATAAAAGCATTAATCCTTAGTGTAATACAAATTATGACCATAACATGACTCCTTTATGTCATAATAACCACAATAAAATTGTGGTTTTATAAAAATGCCTAAAATTGAAAAGACTGACGCTTTCTAGTATTTGGAAGATGCAATGCAACTGGCATTCTCATATATTGCTTGTGGGAATGTAAAATGGTATGTATGGCCATTTTGGAAGATGGCTTAGTAGATTGTTTTAAAATTAAATGTACTATTTTCCCCTGAAATTACACTGCCAGGTCCAACATAAATACAACATGCATTTATACAAATAATTCAGGTAAATATTCACAGAAGATGTATTCATGATAGCCAAACTTAGAAATAACCCAAATGTCTATCAATTGGTGAACACATAAGCCAACTGTGATGTAGACATACAATGGGATGCTGTAAACAGTATAAAGGAGTGAATCACTGACATATGCAATCATAAAAATTACACTAAGTGAAATAATTCATTCATAATTGATTTCATTTGTAAAACATTAAGAAAACTATATTAAAGATTTTTTAAATTTATTTGAAAGAGAGAGAGGTCACAAGCAGGGGTGGGGATAAAGGGAGAAGCAGACTCCCCGCTGAGCAGGAACCCCCATCCCATTGTGGACTTGATCCCAGGACTCTGGGATCATGACCTGAGCATAAGGCAGGCTCTTAACTGACGGAGCCACTCAACTACCTGAACATTAAGAAAAATATAAATCTATTGTTACAGAGAGTACATCAGCAGCTGACAAGGGCCATAGAGTAGAGTAGGGGAACTGGAAAAAAAAAAAATTGCATATACGGACCGTGGCACTGATGATACACTGTATATATTTGTCAAAACTCATGAAATTGCACATTTGAAAGTGATTAATTTTATTGTATTTAAACCCTATTTCACCAAAGCTGACAAAATATGATTTTGAACAAAAATCCCATTGGTTCTAGAGAGGACATTCCCATTGGAATACTGTTAATAAATGAATTCACTGGGAAATGTTTTCTTACGGTGTTGTTTATTCTCCTACCCAAGATGGTCCAGAGCTTGTTTTGTTCATACTTGTTTATCCAGCAAAGACCTGTTAATTTTTTCATAGATGGCCAGATAGTAAATATTTTACAAATATTTTAGGCTCATGTTTCAAATGACCCTTGAACTAATCAGTTCGGCTACTGTGGCATAAAAACTGCCATAAACAATACATAAATAAAAGAATGTGTCTGTGTTTCAATAAAACTTTATGAAAAACTTTATGAAAATAGGTGAGGATCTGAATACTCAGATGTATTTTGCTACCCCCCACCGAGTGTTTCAGTAAGGGAGGGTGATCTCAGTTAAATGTTATTCTGATTAAGACAATTTACAAAGTTTGACAATGTTCTGTTTTGTTTTGGTCATACCAGTTTTTCTAAAAATATGTATAGTATTAGAAACTTTTCATATATTTGCAATTCCTAGTAAAATTTTGCTGTACAAGTCTTATGAAGGAATTGCCCAGGAAGTTCAATCTTAGTAATGTATAGCATTTAACATCTCAAGAGTTCTTTGTTACCAACGAGGATTACTTTAAAAAAAATCACCGTTGCTGAAAGAGTTTTCATGTAATATTAGGAGATATTTAGATGGTTTCCATTTTGGCTAAGATCTCCGCTACTTTTTGTTTTAGTCACTTGTTCATGTGACCAGTAGAGTTACTGAATTTATATCATGCTTGCTGCTTGGGAATCATCAGGAAAAAAAGAAGAAAAATATCTGCCATTATGGAGATTTTATTCTAGGAGAAAGAGGCAGAAAAAAAACAATGAACATAATGCATTGGTAAATTATAAGGCATGCCGGCCCATGGTATGTGCAATGGAAAAGGAGGGCAGGATAAGGAGATATCGGATGCTGGACATGGGGAAAATACAGACTGCTATTTTAAAGTGGATAATCAAGTTTGCCCTGCACAGATGGTGACAAAGAGCGAGGGAGCCATGTAAAATATCTGGGGAAAGAGCATTACAGGCAGAAGTAATGGCTATGGTAAGAACATAATGTAGGAATCAGAGATATAGTTCAAAAGCCATTGCAATAATCCAGATGTGAGATGATGTTGACTCTTGAAATGGGTGCCAGTAGTGGAGATAGTGTTCAAATTCTGAACACGGACTGAAGGTAGGTCAAAAAATGTCCCAATATGTTAGATTGCTAAGTTTTGTAAAAGAAGAGGAGCCTCAAAATAACCCCAAAGAATTTTAGCCTGAGCAGCTGTTTGATAGGATTAACACTCAAATACTAACTTTTTTAGATTTATTTATTCACTTTAGAGAAAATGGGAGAGTCAGAAACTATGAGTGGAGGGAAGTACAGAGGGAGAAAGAGAGAATCTCTAGCAGACTCCTTACGGAGTACAGCGTGGGAGTGGGACTTGATCTTATGATCCTGAGATCATGACCAGAGAGTTAAAATCAAGAGTCAGATGCTTAATCAACTGAGCCACCCAGGTACCCATTTAATACTAACTTTTTGATATGATCAACAGTTCAAAAAATTGATCATGTGTAAATAACTATAAATACAGAAGTTAATAATATTTAATAGTTTAGTCCAAGAGTAAATTGCTTTAGGAAAAAGTTCTCACTGGAAAGATATGAAGCTGTGTGCATATCATATTTTTTGTTTTCTGTGCTCCTATAGCAGTCATTAATATCACCACTGTAGCATTCACCACTTCATTGAATCTGTATTTTTATATGTCTATCATCCATTATAGTTTACATGTTCCTTCATATATGAGGGCTCAAATATTATCAGCCATTTGATACTTACACGAAGCATATTATTTGTTACATAGAAGGCATTTGATGAATACTGGTCCAATTATCGTTTGATTAATTTCAGCTAGTGTTAATTGAACACTTACAGTGTTTCTGAGCCTCTATTAAATGCTATATATGCATTATTATTTTTCTCAGCAAAATCATGTGGGGTATATTATATCATCACTCTATTTTAAGGATAATGAATATAAGCCTTGTAAGAATTTAAGTCATCCTCAAAAGAAAATTTAAAAAAAGAAAAAAAAGAATTTAAGTCATCCTCAAAGTTATATAGCTAACAAGTAAAAGGGGAAAGGGGAAATATTTCAGTGTATGTGTATGTATATATACACACACATATATGTGTATACAACACAATACTATACTATATAAGTGAGCTTATTTACAAATCAAAACCAGTGGTTGAGTTTTGGAGGGCAGTTTGGGAGTTGGTGTGGATTTTCACCTTTCTTTTTGGCAGATTGGGAGAGAGTTCACTTTTCCCTTTTGATAACTATTTCCTTAGAATACTTTCAGTTCAGCAATACTTCGAAAGACTAAAAATTTGATACTTAGAACAGTGTTGCAGATACAAGAGAAGTCTTATTTATTGATTTGATCACATGTATACTTATTAATTACCTACCATGTTCTAGACACTGTTTAAGCAATGAAAATATTGACAGTGACTAAAATATGCAGCATGCTTTTTTTTAAATTTTGATTAATTGATTGATTTTCTTATGGGTTGTATTTTATTTTCTTTTTTGTTTGTATTTAAATTCCCATTAGTTAACATATAATGTTATATTAGTTTTAGTGGTAGAATTCTATGGCCATGCCACCTGAGATTGAATGTGCTCAATCTCGTCCACAGCATGCTTTTTAAAAATGGAACATTCATTTTAGTGAAGGAGATAGATAATAAATATTTAAATAATAAGTGTGACCAATTCCCACATATTTTCAGGACCTCATTTGATTTTAGCCCCTCAGTGAGGATGTACTTGGCCACTCTATCTAAAATGTTAACTGCTTGGGCGCCTGGGTGGCTCAGTTGGTTGAACAACTGCCTTCGACTCAGGTCATTATCCCAGACTTCCATGAGAAAAAAAAATATTTTGTAGTCATATGTCTTTATCTAAACTTTCAAAGCCTTTAACTTAGTTTTCATAAAAAAGGATTCCTTCTTTTAATACTTCATTGTACAATTAGAAGCTGAGATTACAATAACAAGTATGTCCGGTGTAAACATTTTGGGAACAAACACATTTGCTATTGTTAACGAAACAACTCAACTCAGAAGGGTAGATGTGGTCTTGAGCTCCTGTGTTTTTTCTATTTCTGGTCATGGGTTGCAAGAGTTATTGGGCTTGCCCTCCTGCTATAACTGGTAGAAAGTTAGGTAAACTATGTAAAACAACTGTTTCAGACATTGGACAACAGGCAGTACAGGACTGATCCTCAGAGAAAGAAAACAAGAGAAGGAAACCATCTGATCTCTCCAGCTTTCGTCCTGCAGTCAGGCGGGGATCACAGGAAGGGCACATCCATCCTACTGAGCTGAGGAGACGGAGATTAGAAATAGGGGAGGCCGATGCAACTGCAATTTTTGGAGCACAGTGTGAGAGATGAAAGGGCTGTGTCAAAAAAGAGCTCCACAAATTGGCATACGGGTGTACTTAAGAGTTTGGCCTAATGCTAAACTGCTCATTTGTAGTAAAGGGGACCACAAGGCTTGTCAAAGAACAACCGCAGAGGAAAGAACGATTACCGGGGAGCTGAGAGGTGAAAAAACCCTGAGGGTTCACACATTTAAGTTCTGACCAGTTAGAGCAGAGTTGTCACTAACCTATGATGCATTTGGTAGGGACCTCAGAATACAGATCTTTCAACTGGAGGCATTTTGCCCTTTTCTCGGGAGAGTTTTGATTGTCACAATTTAGTGGGGTTGTTACTGGCATCTAGTGAGTAGAGGACAGAGATTCTGCTGAACAGCCTATAGAACACAGAACCTCTTACAACAAAGACTAAATCATAGAGAGGAAAATACATACTCACTAAATAAACCACCTTAAATGTAGTCACATTTTAAAAACTAATGTTTGAAACTAAACTGTCACAAATATGGGTTTTTTCCCTGTTATTAATTACATTGTAACTACAGTGGAAAAAATGGGATAATCTTGATGTGTACTGTGTGTGTGTGTGTGTGTGTGTGTGTGTGTGTGTGTTTGGGGCAGTCATGTTAGCACAGCTTTAAATTTTTCATGACTTAATTTTATCATCAATAATACAACATTATCAGCTCTCATTTCATGTGTTTCAAATTTATCGGCCATAGTGCTGTGTTTAAAGCAGAGAATGTTTGTCAGAGACAGATAGTATAGGAGGCCAATGTATCACTGTCAATAATGCTGAATGTCTACACAAACCACAAAATTAAATACGTTGGGATAACATTACAAAGTGCTATGTTAGCATAGGCATCAATTGAACTTAGAAAGAGGACTCCCAGAAGGAGTTCATTTGCATAGCATTTACATTGCCACTCTTGTCAATTAGCTCAAACATAAGCCAGCTCAGTTGACATGTATGAGGCCATCCTAAAAGGAAATATGTCAGTTTATTTGAGCTTCCTGAACAGGAGGTGCACATACAGTATTGCCTACAGGGAAAAAAGTAGAAAGATCAAGCAAGCACAAGCTTAATATTTCAGGTGTCTTAAATATTTGAGAACACTAATAATATTATACACATATGTATATGTATGTATATATGTATGTATATGTGTAAATATAAATAACTTCATATCTGTAGATGAATGCATATAGAGACGGATAGATAGATAAAATAGATACATCTGTCTGTAGATGTGGTTTCTTTCTTTCCAAACAAATCTAAACTAAGCCTATTGGAAAGCACAAATAATTTTGATTACTATATTGTTTATTTATATTTTTAAATATTGTCTAAGGAAATTTGGGCTTTTATAAGTTTTAAATTTTAAGGAAAAACCCTTTCAAACTTTAAAAATAAATCTCCAAAATCAGTTTTCCAAAAATTGGTATGTAAATTTTCAAGTAAATATTTAGCAACATCTGAACCTATTCATTGTTTTATTAGCGTTGGTTTCTATATTCTGTAAGGATATTTCTTCTACATATACCATCAACTTGGATAAAACTTGGGAGGTCAGGTTTAGAAAGCTGGCATTGTTTTCAATATTTAGAATAGGAAAACAAGATATATCATTCTTAAAACATTCTTAGCAGTTAAATCATTCAAAGCAGTTTACTTTCCTAACAGAAATAATACAGAGCTTGCAAAGTCCAGATGCATTATGAATATTGGGCATGGATTTTGTGTCCCTACATCATCATAAACTACCAACACAAACTTGTATTAATGTTTTATACATTTCTTGTGTGCTTGTTTTTCCTATCAAAGCTTTGGGAATTTCTACATATGTTGAAATTGAATATGATGCTCATGAGCCTAGATCATCTTTACATTATTCTTACCCAAGATAAGAATACAATAATATTACATTCTATATGCATGGCTATTGTCTTATTTTATGTCAATAGTGTCAAACCAGGAATTTTTCATCTTCTTGCTCTCTCTTCCTGTATGTCATCTCCTTCTATTCATCTGCCTTAATCTTCCATTATGTCTTCAAGGCTAAGGGCCAAGTTAGGGGCCTGCCAAATTCTTCCCTTTGTCTTGACTAGGGAAATGAATTGAACTGACTGCTATCTGAAAATGAAATTACAACTGGGAGACATCATCAACTCAGAATGTCAGCTGCTCAAAGGGAAAGGCCATAACTTGTATCTTTATGTGACTGTATGATAGGATACTGATTGGAACAAGAAAATGCTTTATATCTATAACAACAAGTAGGGAATTAAAATGAGTGACTGAATAAGCCTACTGCACTCCATTTGTTTTTAAATAAAAAGAAACAAATCTTAGGTATTTAAATAACTTCCCCAAATTTGTAGCTATTTGGTGATAAAATATATATAGCAAAACCTGAATTCTTCAAAATACATTTTCCTTTTTTAAAATTTACTTTACAAACGTGTGATAGAGATATCACTGAATACATATATGTATGTATTATATATATAAAATAATTCACAAATTAAAATGTTCTAAAGTTATAAAATCTCTAAGCTTATGAAAAACAAAAAGAAATATTTTTAAATTGCCTTTGAGTTTAACTTCCTGCCTGTATTCTCCTTCTTCCCCCAAAAGTAGATGCTCTCCTGGGTTTGTTTTCATCATTTCTTGTTTTTTCTCCCCACATTCTCACTATATATATATTTCTAAATAATACTTTTAAATTTAGCCTGATTTTGAAATGTATAACAATTACTATGATACTTAATATTACACTTTTGAGCTGTAATCATACTGATTTTTGGTTGGAATGCATTCATTTTTATTGGTCTATATTATTACATTATTTAAATATATCTCATTTTACTGCTCTATTCCAGTAATAGATATTTTGGTTACTTTCAGTTTTTAACTTTCCTATAACCAATTATGCTATGAACATTCATATATAGATTTCTAGACACATGGTACCAGAATTTCTCAAGATATACGTGGTTAGAAATGGAATTGTTAGACTATAGAGTACAGTTATATTTAAGTTAGTAGGTAATGTCAAATGGTTTTTTATAATAGATACATAAATTTACAGGCTTTTAGGCAGTATATGAGAATCATCAGTGCTTTACATATTTACACACATTTAATATTATCAGACATTTTATGTTTTTCCTAGATTGGGATTATGATCTAGTATCTCACATTTTTATTTGTGTTTCTCTGTTATTATTGTGGTCAAACATCATTTTCTTTATTTATGGGGTATTAATATTTTATATTTTGTGAAATACCTGGTAGGTATATTGCCAGGTTTTCTAGAGATAAATGATGTCATTGTAAACATTAGATTCTGAAACCAAACACCTGTATTCACATTCTTTCTTTGACACTTATACTATCTATTTGGCTGGGGAGGAGTTGCATTTGAAAAATTTCCCTGATTACTGTATCACTTTGAAGCAAAGATAACAATAATACCCAAGTTATAAGAATGTTGTGAGGATTAGTTAATATATACAATTCACTTAGGAAAGTGTTTGTACATAGTTATACTCTGCGTGGTAACTGTTATTATTTCTTCATGTAATTCTATTTTTGTTGTTGTTAATGTACTTCAAAGTTATGTTATTTGGAGCATACAATTTTTTTCCCATTAGTTTTTTTTTTTTTAATTTCTAGAATTGCTAATTTGCTAATTTTCAAATATGGCTGGTCGGTTTTGATAGTCTCTCATCTTTCATTGCTTCAGTACTCATTTATATTTCTTTTAAGTATAATTTCATATTTTGCATCTTTTAAATTTAAATAAGTTTGCATTTCTTAAATTTAGTAATTTAATTTGTTTGGGGCATTATTATTCATTTGGACTGCCTTATCTGACTTTTTCTTATGGTGCTTAGGTTTTCTCATATATTTTACTGATTTTTGCTGATGAGTCCCCTTTCCTTGGAACGTTGTGGAAAATCTTTAAAGCCCAAGTTTGAAATTGTTTCCTCCAGAGATGATTTGCCTGAGCTTCTTCCAGGTGCTTAATTATTCCCAAGGATCATAATAGCTTGGGTCTGCATTTTCAAATTTGAGACTTGGGGATTTAGAGGAGGGGATATACAAAGGTAGGGTGACAGCAGATTTAGGTTTAGAGTTTAGAAACAATGGTGAAACTGACATGAATCTCCAAATTTCTTATTCTGCTAGGAGTTTTATTTTATTAAACTGAGGTTTCCTATTTCGGGATATCAGATGTGAGGATAGGGTGATGAAGTAGGGGAAGGGCTGGTAACCACTAATTTGTCTAGAAGCCAGATTCTAGACTAGCAGTTATTGGCTCCACGTTCTTACTTTCTTATTATGATGGATATTAGTTTCTTGTTATTTTTGACTGTCAAGAAATTTTCTAAATGTCCAGCTATGTTAGCCATGTATATATCTTTTTTTTCACCAGCATTAATATGTATACTGTATCTGGAATGCTTTCTCGAACGTTTTATCATCTGTACCAAGCATACTGTCTTTTTTCTCAATAGGTAAATTTAAATCTCTTTAAAATTATGTAGCTGGTAAGTATCAATACCTGCTTAGTAAGTTTTTCTATACAGTTCTAGTAGAACATTTCAAGTACATGATTTACATCTGAATTGAATACAAGACAATAGAACCCATCAAAAGCAGGCTGTATTTCAAGCTATGTAACAGATCAGGAAGTAAGAGAGAAAATAGAAGCTATTTAGAGGAAATGATAGTACATGTGTATAAATAATTTTCCACATATTTATTTTTATAGAGAACAAGATTTGGGGGATAGAAAGAATGGTTGAAAGAAAAGCTTTTACAGTGAAGCTTACCAAGCACAAATTAGCCTATATTTTTTTTCCTTAGAAAAAATCAATTAGAAAATTCAAATCCACAAAGATGAAAACAGTAAGACTGGTGTGTCTGATTTTTCTGAAATTACAAGTGGATAGCCCTTTGTGTTCAAATGGAAAAATGAAGATCTAATATATGTCATTATGGATATCTTAGCTGCACATATGATAAATAGAAATTTAATAACTGAGTGTTACACAAGAATAATGTGAGTTTAGACATTTCTGATGTTCAATTTCCCTTTATATGTCCAATTAACCT